>NW_026990176.1:0-363762 GCF_036417665.1 Passer domesticus
AAAAAGAAGTCCTTGGCCAACCTCTGGGCATCAGGTGAAAGCTGGCCTTTGGGGCTATAAGGCCGAGCTGGCATCTCGCTTCTGACCACTGTAGTTTTTGGAGAAATCCAGCAAAATTTGGCAATTTTTAGGTTGGGTGGTCAGGGTGGGCCAGGCGAGTGGCCGCAAAGAGAGGCCATTTTGCAGGGAAAAAGAAGTCCTTTGGCCAACCTCTGGGCATCAGGTGAAAGCTGGCCTTTGGGGCTAGAAGGCCGAGCTGGCATCTAGCTTCTGACCACTGTAGTTTTGGAGAAATCCAGCAAAATTTGGCAATTTTTAGGTTGGGCGGTCAGGGTGGGCCAGGGCGAGTGGCCGCAAAGAGAGGCCATTTTGCAGGGGAAAAAGAAGTCCTTTGGCCAACCTCTGGGCATCAGGTGAAAGCTGGCCTTTGGGGCTATAAGGCCGAGCTGGCATCTAGCTTCTGACCACTGTAGTTTTGGAGAAATCCAGCAAAATTTGGCAATTTTTAGGTTGGGTGGTCAGGGTGGGCCAGGGCGAGTGGCCGCAAAGAGAGGCCATTTTGCAGGGAAAAAGAAGTCCTTTGGCAACCTCTGGGCATCAGTGAAAGCTGGCCTTTGGGGCTATAAGGCCGAGCTGGCATCTAGCTTCTGACCACTGTAGTTTTGGAGAAATCCAGCAAAATTTGGCAATTTTTAGGTTGGGTGGTCAGGGTGGGCCAGGGCGAGTGGCCGCAAAGAGAGGCCATTTTGCAGGGGAAAAAGAAGTCCTTTGGCCAACCTCTGGGCATCAGGTGAAAGCTGGCCTTTGGGGCTATAAGGCCGAGCTGGCATCTAGCTTCTGACCACTGTAGTTTTGGAGAAATCCAGCAAAATTTGGCAATTTTTAGGTTGGGTGGTCAGGGTGGGCCAGGGCGAGTGGCCGCAAAGAGAGGCCATTTTGCAGGGGAAAAAGAAGTCCTTTGGCCAACCTCTGGGCATCAGGTGAAAGCTGGCCTTTGGGGCTATAAGGCCGAGCTGGCATCTAGCTTCTGACCACTGTAGTTTTGGAGAAATCCAGCAAAATTTGGCAATTTTTAGGTTGGGTGGTCAGGGTGGGCCAGGGCGAGTGGCCGCAAAGAGAGGCCATTTTGCAGGGGAAAAAGAAGTCCTTTGGCCAACCTCTGGGCATCAGGTGAAAGCTGGCCTTTGGGGCTATAAGGCCGAGCTGGCATCTAGCTTCTGACCACTGTAGTTTTGGAGAAATCCAGCAAAATTTGGCAATTTTTAGGTTGGGTGGTCAGGGTGGGCCAGGGCGAGTGGCCGCAAAGAGAGGCCATTTTGCAGGGGAAAAAGAAGTCCTTTGGCCAACCTCTGGGCATCAGGTGAAAGCTGGCCTTTGGGGCTATAAGGCCGAGCTGGCATCTAGCTTCTGACCACTGTAGTTTTGGAGAAATCCAGCAAAATTTGGCAATTTTTAGGTTGGGTGGTCAGGGTGGGCCAGGGCGAGTGGCCGCAAAGAGAGGCCATTTTGCAGGGGAAAAAGAAGTCCTTTGGCCAACCTCTGGGCATCAGGTGAAAGCTGGCCTTTGGGGCTATAAGGCCGAGCTGGCATCTAGCTTCTGACCACTGTAGTTTTGGAGAAATCCAGCAAAATTTGGCAATTTTTAGGTTGGGCGGTCAGGGTGGGCCAGGGCGAGTGGCCGCAAAGAGAGGCCATTTTGCAGGGGAAAAAGAAGTCCTTTGGCCAACCTCTGGGCATCAGGTGAAAGCTGGCCTTTGGGGCTATAAGGCCGAGCTGGCATCTAGCTTCTGACCACTGTAGTTTTGGAGAAATCCAGCAAAATTTGGCAATTTTTAGGTTGGGTGGTCAGGGTGGGCCAGGGCGAGTGGCCGCAAAGAGAGGCCATTTTGCAGGGGAAAAAGAAGTCCTTTGGCCAACCTCTGGGCATCAGGTGAAAGCTGGCCTTTGGGGCTATAAGGCCGAGCTGGCATCTAGCTTCTGACCACTGTAGTTTTGGAGAAATCCAGCAAATTTGGCAATTTTTAGGTTGGGTGGTCAGGGTGGGCCAGGGCGAGTGGCCGCAAAGAGAGGCCATTTGGCAGGGGAAAAAGAAGTCCTTTGGCCAACCTCTGGGCATCAGGTGAAAGCTGGCCTTTGGGGCTATAAGGCCGAGCTGGCATCTAGCTTCTGACCACTGTAGTTTTGGAGAAATCCAGCAAAATTTGGCAATTTTTAGGTTGGGTGGTCAGGGTGGGCCAGGGCGAGTGGCCGCAAAGAGAGGCATTTTGCAGGGGAAAAAGAAGTCCTTTGGCCAACCTCTGGGCATCAGGTGAAAGCTGGCCTTTGGGGCTATAAGGCCGAGCTGGCATCTAGCTTCTGACCACTGTAGTTTTGGAGAAATCCAGCAAAATTTGGCAATTTTTAGGTTGGGTGGTCAGGGTGGGCCAGGGCGAGTGGCCGCAAAGAGAGGCCATTTTGCAGGGGAAAAAGAAGTCCTTTGGCCAACCTCTGGGCATCAGGTGAAAGCTGGCCTTTGGGGCTATAAGGCCGAGCTGGCATCTAGCTTCTGACCACTGTAGTTTTGGAGAAATCCAGCAAAATTTGGCAATTTTTAGGTTGGGTGGTCAGGGTGGGCCAGGGCGAGTGGCCGCAAAGAGAGGCCATTTTGCAGGGGAAAAAGAAGTCCTTTGGCCAACCTCTGGGCATCAGGTGAAAGCTGGCTTTGGGGCTATAAGGCCGAGCTGGCATCTAGCTTCTGACCACTGTAGTTTTGGAGAAATCCAGCAAAATTTGGCAATTTTTTAGGTTGGGTGGTCAGGGTGGGCCAGGGCGAGTGGCCGCAAAGAGAGGCCATTTTGCAGGGGAAAAAGAAGTCCTTTGGCCAACCTCTGGGCATCAGGTGAAAGCTGGCCTTTGGGGCTATAAGGCCGAGCTGGCATCTAGCTTCTGACCACTGTAGTTTTGGAGAAATCCAGCAAAATTTGGCAATTTTTAGGTTGGGTGGTCAGGGTGGGCCAGGGCGAGTGGCCGCAAAGAGAGGCCATTTTGCAGGGGAAAAAGAAGTCCTTTGGCCAACCTCTGGGCATCAGGTGAAAGCTGGCCTTTGGGGCTATAAGGCCGAGCTGGCATCTAGCTTCTGACCACTGTAGTTTTGGAGAAATCCAGCAAAATTTGGCAATTTTTAGGTTGGGTGGTCAGGGTGGGCCAGGGCGAGTGGCCGCAAAGAGAGGCCATTTTGCAGGGGAAAAAGAAGTCCTTTGGCCAACCTCTGGGCATCAGGTGAAAGCTGGCCTTTGGGGCTATAAGGCCGAGCTGGCATCTAGCTTCTGACCACTGTAGTTTTGGAGAAATCCAGCAAAATTTGGCAATTTTTAGGTTGGGTGGTCAGGGTGGGCCAGGGCGAGTGGCCGCAAAGAGAGGCCATTTTGCAGGGAAAAAGAAGTCCTTTGGCCAACCTCTGGGCATCAGGTGAAAGCTGGCCTTTGGGGCTATAAGGCCGAGCTGGCATCTAGCTTCTGACCACTGTAGTTTTGGAGAAATCCAGCAAAATTTGGCAATTTTTAGGTTGGGTGGTCAGGGTGGGCCAGGGCGAGTGGCCGCAAAGAGAGGCCATTTTGCAGGGGAAAAAGAAGTCCTTTGGCCAACCTCTGGGCATCAGGTGAAAGCTGGCCTTTGGGCTATAAGGCCGAGCTGGCATCTAGCTTCTGACCACTGTAGTTTTGGAGAAATTCCAGCAAAATTTGGCAATTTTTTAGGTTGGGTGGTCAGGGTGGGCCAGGGCGAGTGGCCGCAAAGAGAGGCCATTTTGCAGGGGAAAAAGAAGTCCTTTGGCCAACCTCTGGGCATCAGGTGAAAGCTGGCCTTTGGGGCTATAAGGCCGAGCTGGCATCTAGCTTCTGACCACTGTAGTTTTGGAGAAATCCAGCAAAATTTGGCAATTTTTAGGTTGGTGGTCAGGGTGGGGCCAGGGCGAGTGGCCGCAAAGAGAGGCCATTTTGCAGGGGAAAAAGAAGTCTTTGGCCAACCTCTGGGCATCAGGTGAAAGCTGGCCTTTGGGGCTATAAGGCCGAGCTGGCATCTAGCTTCTGACCACTGTAGTTTTGGAGAAATCCAGCAAAATTTGGCAATTTTTAGGTTGGGTGGTCAGGGTGGGCCAGGGCGAGTGGCCGCAAAGAGAGGCCATTTTGCAGGGGAAAAAGAAGTCCTTTGGCCAACCTCTGGGCATCAGGTGAAAGCTGGCCTTTGGGGCTATAAGGCCGAGCTGGCATCTAGCTTCTGACCACTGTAGTTTTGGAGAAATCCAGCAAAATTTGGCAATTTTTAGGTTGGGTGGTCAGGGTGGGCCAGGGCGAGTGGCCGCAAAGAGAGGCCATTTTGCAGGGGAAAAAGAAGTCTTTGGCCAACCTCTGGCATCAGGTGAAAGCTGGCCTTTGGGGCTATAAGGCCGAGCTGGCATCTAGCTTCTGACCACTGTAGTTTTGGAGAAATCCAGCAAAATTTGGCAATTTTTAGGTTGGGTGGTCAGGGTGGGCCAGGGCGAGTGGCCGCAAAGAGAGGCCATTTTGCAGGGGAAAAAGAAGTCCTTTGGCCAACCTCTGGGCATCAGGTGAAAGCTGGCCTTTGGGGCTATAAGGCCGAGCTGGCATCTAGCTTCTGACCACTGTAGTTTTGGAGAAATCCAGCAAAATTTGGCAATTTTTAGGTTGGGTGGTCAGGGTGGGCCAGGGCGAGTGGCCGCAAAGAGAGGCCATTTTGCAGGGGAAAAAGAAGTCCTTTGGCCAACCTCTGGGCATCAGGTGAAAGCTGGCCTTTGGGGCTATAAGGCCGAGCTGGCATCTAGCTTCTGACCACTGTAGTTTTGGAGAAATCCAGCAAAATTTGGCAATTTTTAGGTTGGGTGGTCAGGGTGGGCCAGGGCGAGTGCCGCAAAGAGAGGCCATTTTGCAGGGGAAAAAGAAGTCCTTTGGCCAACCTCTGGGCATCAGGTGAAAGCTGGCCTTTGGGGCTATAAGGCCGAGCTGGCATCTAGCTTCTGACCACTGTAGTTTTGGAGAAATCCAGCAAAATTTGGCAATTTTTAGGTTGGGTGGTCAGGGTGGGCCAGGGCGAGTGGCCGCAAAGAGAGGCCATTTTGCAGGGGAAAAAGAAGTCCTTTGGCCAACCTCTGGGCATCAGGTGAAAGCTGGCCTTTGGGGCTATAAGGCCGAGCTGGCATCTAGCTTCTGACCACTGTAGTTTTGGAGAAATCCAGCAAAATTTGGCAATTTTTAGGTTGGTGTCAGGGTGGGCCAGGGCGAGTGGCCGCAAAGAGAGGCCATTTTGCAGGGAAAAAGAAGTCCTTTGGCCAACCTCTGGGCATCAGGTGAAAGCTGGCCTTTGGGGCTATAAGGCCGAGCTGGCATCTAGCTTCTGACCACTGTAGTTTTGGAGAAATCCAGCAAAATTTGGCAATTTTTAGGTTGGGTGGTCAGGGTGGGCCAGGGCGAGTGGCCGCAAAGAGAGGCCATTTTGCAGGGGAAAAAGAAGTCCTTTGGCCAACCTCTGGGCATCAGGTGAAAGCTGGCCTTTGGGGCTATAAGGCCGAGCTGGCATCTAGCTTCTGACCACTGTAGTTTTGGAGAAATCCAGCAAAATTTGGCAATTTTTAGGTTGGGTGGTCAGGGTGGGCCAGGGCGAGTGGCCGCAAAGAGAGGCCATTTTGCAGGGGAAAAAGAAGTCCTTTGGCCAACCTCTGGGCATCAGGTGAAAGCTGGCCTTTGGGGCTATAAGGCCGAGCTGGCATCTAGCTTCTGACCACTGTAGTTTTGGAGAAATCCAGCAAAATTTGGCAATTTTTAGGTTGGGTGGTCAGGGTGGGCCAGGGCGAGTGGCCGCAAAGAGAGGCCATTTTGCAGGGGAAAAAGAAGTCCTTTGGCCAACCTCTGGGCATCAGGTGAAAGCTGGCCTTTGGGGCTATAAGGCCGAGCTGGCATCTAGCTTCTGACCACTGTAGTTTTGGAGAAATCCAGCAAAATTTGGCAATTTTTAGGTTGGGTGGTCAGGGTGGGCCAGGGCGAGTGGCCGCAAAGAGAGGCCATTTTGCAGGGGAAAAAGAAGTCCTTTGGCCAACCTCTGGGCATCAGGTGAAAGCTGGCCTTTGGGGCTATAAGGCCGAGCTGGCATCTAGCTTCTGACCACTGTAGTTTTGGAGAAATCCAGCAAAATTTGGCAATTTTTAGGTTGGGTGGTCAGGGTGGGCCAGGGCGAGTGGCCGCAAAGAGAGGCCATTTTGCAGGGGAAAAAGAAGTCCTTTGGCCAACCTCTGGGCATCAGGTGAAAGCTGGCCTTTGGGGCTATAAGGCCGAGCTGGCATCTAGCTTCTGACCACTGTAGTTTTGGAGAAATCCAGCAAAATTTGGCAATTTTTAGGTTGGGTGGTCAGGGTGGGCCAGGGCGAGTGGCCGCAAAGAGAGGCCATTTTGCAGGGGAAAAAGAAGTCCTTTGGCCAACCTCTGGGCATCAGGTGAAAGCTGGCCTTTGGGGCTATAAGGCCGAGCTGGCATCTAGCTTCTGACCACTGTAGTTTTGGAGAAATCCAGCAAAATTTGGCAATTTTTAGGTTGGGTGGTCAGGGTGGGCCAGGGCGAGTGGCCGCAAAGAGAGGCCATTTTGCAGGGGAAAAAGAAGTCCTTTGGCCAACCTCTGGGCATCAGGTGAAAGCTGGCCTTTGGGGCTATAAGGCCGAGCTGGCATCTAGCTTCTGACCACTGTAGTTTTGGAGAAATCCAGCAAAATTTGGCAATTTTTAGGTTGGGTGGTCAGGGTGGGCCAGGGCGAGTGGCCGCAAAGAGAGGCCATTTTGCAGGGGAAAAAGAAGTCCTTTGGCCAACCTCTGGGCATCAGGTGAAAGCTGGCCTTTGGGGCTATAAGGCCGAGCTGGCATCTAGCTTCTGACCACTGTAGTTTTGGAGAAATCCAGCAAAATTTGGCAATTTTTAGGTTGGGTGGTCAGGGTGGGCCAGGGCGAGTGGCCGCAAAGAGAGGCCATTTTGCAGGGGAAAAAGAAGTCCTTTGGCCAACCTCTGGGCATCAGGTGAAAGCTGGCCTTTGGGGCTATAAGGCCGAGCTGGCATCTAGCTTCTGACCACTGTAGTTTTGGAGAAATCCAGCAAAATTTGGCAATTTTTAGGTTGGGTGGTCAGGGTGGGCCAGGGCGAGTGGCCGCAAAGAGAGGCCATTTGCAGGGGAAAAAGAAGTCCTTTGGCCAACCTCTGGGCATCAGGTGAAAGCTGGCCTTTGGGGCTATAAGGCCGAGCTGGCATCTAGCTTCTGACCACTGTAGTTTTGGAGAAATCCAGCAAAATTTGGCAATTTTTAGGTTGGGTGGTCAGGGTGGGCCAGGGCGAGTGGCCGCAAAGAGAGGCCATTTTGCAGGGGAAAAAGAAGTCCTTTGGCCAACCTCTGGGCATCAGGTGAAAGCTGGCCTTTGGGGCTATAAGGCCGAGCTGGCATCTAGCTTCTGACCACTGTAGTTTTGGAGAAATCCAGCAAAATTTGGCAATTTTTAGGTTGGGTGGTCAGGGTGGGCAGGGCGAGTGGCCGCAAAGAGAGGCCATTTTGCAGGGGAAAAAGAAGTCCTTTGGCCAACCTCTGGGCATCAGGTGAAAGCTGGCCTTTGGGGCTATAAGGCCGAGCTGGCATCTAGCTTCTGACCACTGTAGTTTTGGAGAAATCCAGCAAAATTTGGCAATTTTTAGGTTGGGTGGTCAGGGTGGGCCAGGGCGAGTGGCCGCAAAGAGAGGCCATTTTGCAGGGGAAAAAGAAGTCCTTTGGCCAACCTCTGGGCATCAGGTGAAAGCTGGCCTTTGGGGCTATAAGGCCGAGCTGGCATCTAGCTTCTGACCACTGTAGTTTTGGAGAAATCCAGCAAAATTTGGCAATTTTTAGGTTGGGTGGTCAGGGTGGGCCAGGGCGAGTGGCCGCAAAGAGAGGCCATTTTGCAGGGGAAAAAGAAGTCCTTTGGCCAACCTCTGGGCATCAGGTGAAAGCTGGCCTTTGGGGCTATAAGGCCGAGCTGGCATCTAGCTTCTGACCACTGTAGTTTTTGGAGAAATCCAGCAAAATTTGGCAATTTTTAGGTTGGGTGGTCAGGGTGGGCCAGGGCGAGTGGCCGCAAAGAGAGGCCATTTTGCAGGGGAAAAAGAAGTCCTTTGGCCAACCTCTGGGCATCAGGTGAAAGCTGGCCTTTGGGGCTATAAGGCCGAGCTGGCATCTAGCTTCTGACCACTGTAGTTTTGGAGAAATCCAGCAAAATTTGGCAATTTTTAGGTTGGGTGGTCAGGGTGGGCCAGGGCGAGTGGCCGCAAAGAGAGGCCATTTTGCAGGGGAAAAAGAAGTCCTTTGGCCAACCTCTGGGCATCAGGTGAAAGCTGGCCTTTGGGGCTATAAGGCCGAGCTGGCATCTAGCTTCTGACCACTGTAGTTTTGGAGAAATCCAGCAAAATTTGGCAATTTTTAGGTTGGGTGGTCAGGGTGGGCCAGGGCGAGTGGCCGCAAAGAGAGGCCATTTTGCAGGGGAAAAAGAAGTCCTTTGGCCAACCTCTGGGCATCAGGTGAAAGCTGGCCTTTGGGGCTATAAGGCCGAGCTGGCATCTAGCTTCTGACCACTGTAGTTTTGGAGAAATCCAGCAAAATTTGGCAATTTTTAGGTTGGGTGGTCAGGGTGGGCCAGGGCGAGTGGCCGCAAAGAGAGGCCATTTTGCAGGGGAAAAAGAAGTCCTTTGGCCAACCTCTGGGCATCAGGTGAAAGCTGGCCTTTGGGGCTATAAGGCCGAGCTGGCATCTAGCTTCTGACCACTGTAGTTTTGGAGAAATCCAGCAAAATTTGGCAATTTTTAGGTTGGGTGGTCAGGGTGGGCCAGGGCGAGTGGCCGCAAAGAGAGGCCATTTTGCAGGGGAAAAAGAAGTCCTTTGGCCAACCTCTGGGCATCAGGTGAAAGCTGGCCTTTGGGGCTATAAGGCCGAGCTGGCATCTAGCTTCTGACCACTGTAGTTTTGGAGAAATCCAGCAAAATTTGGCAATTTTTAGGTTGGGTGGTCAGGGTGGGCCAGGGCGAGTGGCCGCAAAGAGAGGCCATTTTGCAGGGGAAAAAGAAGTCCTTTGGCCAACCTCTGGGCATCAGGTGAAAGCTGGCCTTTGGGGCTATAAGGCCGAGCTGGCATCTAGCTTCTGACCACTGTAGTTTTGGAGAAATCCAGCAAAATTTGGCAATTTTTAGGTTGGGTGGTCAGGGTGGGCCAGGGCGAGTGGCCGCAAAGAGAGGCCATTTTGCAGGGGAAAAAGAAGTCCTTTGGCCAACCTCTGGGCATCAGGTGAAAGCTGGCCTTTGGGGCTATAAGGCCGAGCTGGCATCTAGCTTCTGACCACTGTAGTTTTGGAGAAATCCAGCAAAATTTGGCAATTTTTAGGTTGGGTGGTCAGGGTGGGCCAGGGCGAGTGGCCGCAAAGAGAGGCCATTTTGCAGGGGAAAAAGAAGTCCTTTGGCCAACCTCTGGGCATCAGGTGAAAGCTGGCCTTTGGGGCTATAAGGCCGAGCTGGCATCTAGCTTCTGACCACTGTAGTTTTGGAGAAATCCAGCAAAATTTGGCAATTTTTAGGTTGGGTGGTCAGGGTGGGCCAGGGCGAGTGGCCGCAAAGAGAGGCCATTTTGCAGGGGAAAAAGAAGTCCTTTGGCCAACCTCTGGGCATCAGGTGAAAGCTGGCCTTTGGGGCTATAAGGCCGAGCTGGCATCTAGCTTCTGACCACTGTAGTTTTGGAGAAATCCAGCAAAATTTGGCAATTTTTAGGTTGGGTGGTCAGGGTGGGCCAGGGCGAGTGGCCGCAAAGAGAGGCCATTTTGCAGGGGAAAAAGAAGTCCTTTGGCCAACCTCTGGGCATCAGGTGAAAGCTGGCCTTTGGGGCTATAAGGCCGAGCTGGCATCTAGCTTCTGACCACTGTAGTTTTGGAGAAATCCAGCAAAATTTGGCAATTTTTAGGTTGGGTGGTCAGGGTGGGCCAGGGCGAGTGGCCGCAAAGAGAGGCCATTTTGCAGGGGAAAAAGAAGTCCTTTGGCCAACCTCTGGGCATCAGGTGAAAGCTGGCCTTTGGGCTATAAGGCCGAGCTGGCATCTAGCTTCTGACCACTGTGTAGTTTTGGAGAAATCCAGCAAAATTTGGCAATTTTTAGGTTGGGTGGTCAGGGTGGGCCAGGGCGAGTGGCCGCAAAGAGAGGCCATTTTGCAGGGGAAAAAGAAGTCCTTTGGCCAACCTCTGGGCATCAGGTGAAAGCTGGCCTTTGGGGCTATAAGGCCGAGCTGGCATCTAGCTTCTGACCACTGTAGTTTTGGAGAAATCCAGCAAAATTTGGCAATTTTTAGGTTGGGTGGTCAGGGTGGGCCAGGGCGAGTGGCCGCAAAGAGAGGCCATTTTGCAGGGGAAAAAGAAGTCCTTTGGCCAACCTCTGGGCATCAGGTGAAAGCTGGCCTTTGGGGCTATAAGGCCGAGCTGGCATCTAGCTTCTGACCACTGTAGTTTTGGAGAAATCCAGCAAAATTTGGCAATTTTTAGGTTGGGTGGTCAGGGTGGGCCAGGGCGAGTGGCCGCAAAGAGAGGCCATTTTGCAGGGGAAAAAGAAGTCCTTTGGCCAACCTCTGGGCATCAGGTGAAAGCTGGCCTTTGGGGCTATAAGGCCGAGCTGGCATCTAGCTTCTGACCACTGTAGTTTTGGAGAAATCCAGCAAAATTTGGCAATTTTTAGGTTGGGTGGTCAGGGTGGGCCAGGGCGAGTGGCCGCAAAGAGAGGCCATTTTGCAGGGGAAAAAGAAGTCCTTTGGCCAACCTCTGGGCATCAGGTGAAAGCTGGCCTTTGGGGCTATAAGGCCGAGCTGGCATCTAGCTTCTGACCACTGTAGTTTTGGAGAAATCCAGCAAAATTTGGCAATTTTTAGGTTGGGTGGTCAGGGTGGGCCAGGGCGAGTGGCCGCAAAGAGAGGCCATTTTGCAGGGGAAAAAGAAGTCCTTTGGCCAACCTCTGGGCATCAGGTGAAAGCTGGCCTTTGGGGCTATAAGGCCGAGCTGGCATCTAGCTTCTGACCACTGTAGTTTTGGAGAAATCCAGCAAAATTTGGCAATTTTTAGGTTGGGTGGTCAGGGTGGGCCAGGGCGAGTGGCCGCAAAGAGAGGCCATTTTGCAGGGGAAAAAGAAGTCCTTTGGCCAACCTCTGGGCATCAGGTGAAAGCTGGCCTTTGGGGCTATAAGGCCGAGCTGGCATCTAGCTTCTGACCACTGTAGTTTTGGAGAAATCCAGCAAAATTTGGCAATTTTTAGGTTGGGTGGTCAGGGTGGGCCAGGGCGAGTGGCCGCAAAGAGAGGCCATTTTGCAGGGGAAAAAGAAGTCCTTTGGCCAACCTCTGGGCATCAGGTGAAAGCTGGCCTTTGGGGCTATAAGGCCGAGCTGGCATCTAGCTTCTGACCACTGTAGTTTTGGAGAAATCCAGCAAAATTTGGCAATTTTTAGGTTGGGTGGTCAGGGTGGGCCAGGCGAGTGGCCGCAAAGAGAGGCCATTTTGCAGGGAAAAAGAAGTCCTTTGGCCAACCTCTGGGCATCAGGTGAAAGCTGGCCTTTGGGGCTATAAGGCCGAGCTGGCATCTAGCTTCTGACCACTGTAGTTTTGGAGAAATCCAGCAAAATTTGGCAATTTTTAGGTTGGGTGGTCAGGGTGGGCCAGGGCGAGTGGCCGCAAAGAGAGGCCATTTTGCAGGGGAAAAAGAAGTCCTTTGGCCAACCTCTGGGCATCAGGTGAAAGCTGGCCTTTGGGGCTATAAGGCCGAGCTGGCATCTAGCTTCTGACCACTGTAGTTTTGGAGAAATCCAGCAAAATTTGGCAATTTTTAGGTTGGGTGGTCAGGGTGGGCCAGGGCGAGTGGCCGCAAAGAGAGGCCATTTTGCAGGGGAAAAAGAAGTCCTTTGGCCAACCTCTGGGCATCAGGTGAAAGCTGGCCTTTGGGGCTATAAGGCCGAGCTGGCATCTAGCTTCTGACCACTGTAGTTTTGGAGAAATCCAGCAAAATTTGGCAATTTTTAGGTTGGGTGGTCAGGGTGGCCAGGGCGAGTGGCCGCAAAGAGAGGCCATTTTGCAGGGGAAAAAGAAGTCCTTTGGCCAACCTCTGGGCATCAGGTGAAAGCTGGCCTTTGGGGCTATAAGGCCGAGCTGGCATCTAGCTTCTGACCACTGTAGTTTTGGAGAAATCCAGCAAAATTTGGCAATTTTTAGGTTGGGTGGTCAGGGTGGGCCAGGGCGAGTGGCCGCAAAGAGAGGCCATTTTGCAGGGGAAAAAGAAGTCCTTTGGCCAACCTCTGGGCATCAGGTGAAAGCTGGCCTTTGGGGCTATAAGGCCGAGCTGGCATCTAGCTTCTGACCACTGTAGTTTTGGAGAAATCCAGCAAAATTTGGCAATTTTTAGGTTGGGTGGTCAGGGTGGGCCAGGGCGAGTGGCCGCAAAGAGAGGCCATTTTGCAGGGGAAAAAGAAGTCCTTTGGCCAACCTCTGGGCATCAGGTGAAAGCTGGCCTTTGGGGCTATAAGGCCGAGCTGGCATCTAGCTTCTGACCACTGTAGTTTTGGAGAAATCCAGCAAAATTTGGCAATTTTTAGGTTGGGTGGTCAGGGTGGGCCAGGGCGAGTGGCCGCAAAGAGAGGCCATTTTGCAGGGGAAAAAGAAGTCCTTTGGCCAACCTCTGGGCATCAGGTGAAAGCTGGCCTTTGGGGCTATAAGGCCGAGCTGGCATCTAGCTTCTGACCACTGTAGTTTTGGAGAAATCCAGCAAAATTTGGCAATTTTTAGGTTGGGTGGTCAGGGTGGGCCAGGGCGAGTGGCCGCAAAGAGAGGCCATTTTGCAGGGGAAAAAGAAGTCCTTTGGCCAACCTCTGGGCATCAGGTGAAAGCTGGCCTTTGGGGCTATAAGGCCGAGCTGGCATCTAGCTTCTGACCACTGTAGTTTTGGAGAAATCCAGCAAAATTTGGCAATTTTTAGGTTGGGTGGTCAGGGTGGGCCAGGGCGAGTGGCCGCAAAGAGAGGCCATTTTGCAGGGGAAAAAGAAGTCCTTTGGCCAACCTCTGGGCATCAGGTGAAAGCTGGCCTTTGGGGCTATAAGGCCGAGCTGGCATCTAGCTTCTGACCACTGTAGTTTTGGAGAAATCCAGCAAAATTTGGCAATTTTTAGGTTGGGTGGTCAGGGTGGGCCAGGGCGAGTGGCCGCAAAGAGAGGCCATTTTGCAGGGGAAAAAGAAGTCCTTTGGCCAACCTCTGGGCATCAGGTGAAAGCTGGCCTTTGGGGCTATAAGGCCGAGCTGGCATCTAGCTTCTGACCACTGTAGTTTTGGAGAAATCCAGCAAAATTTGGCAATTTTTAGGTTGGGTGGTCAGGGTGGGCCAGGGCGAGTGGCCGCAAAGAGAGGCCATTTTGCAGGGGAAAAAGAAGTCCTTTGGCCAACCTCTGGGCATCAGGTGAAAGCTGGCCTTTGGGGCTATAAGGCCGAGCTGGCATCTAGCTTCTGACCACTGTAGTTTTGGAGAAATCCAGCAAAATTTGGCAATTTTTAGGTTGGGTGGTCAGGGTGGGCCAGGGCGAGTGGCCGCAAAGAGAGGCCATTTTGCAGGGGAAAAAGAAGTCCTTTGGCCAACCTCTGGGCATCAGGTGAAAGCTGGCCTTTGGGGCTATAAGGCCGAGCTGGCATCTAGCTTCTGACCACTGTAGTTTTGGAGAAATCCAGCAAAATTTGGCAATTTTTAGGTTGGGCTGGTCAGGGTGGGCCAGGGCGAGTGGCCGCAAAGAGAGGCCATTTTGCAGGGGAAAAAGAAGTCCTTTGGCCAACCTCTGGGCATCAGGTGAAAGCTGGCCTTTGGGGCTATAAGGCCGAGCTGGCATCTAGCTTCTGACCACTGTAGTTTTGGAGAAATCCAGCAAAATTTGGCAATTTTTAGGTTGGGTGGTCAGGGTGGGCCAGGGCGAGTGGCCGCAAAGAGAGGCCATTTTGCAGGGGAAAAAGAAGTCCTTTGGCCAACCTCTGGGCATCAGGTGAAAGCTGGCCTTTGGGGCTATAAGGCCGAGCTGGCATCTAGCTTCTGACCACTGTAGTTTTGGAGAAATCCAGCAAAATTTGGCAATTTTTAGGTTGGGTGGTCAGGGTGGGCCAGGGCGAGTGGCCGCAAAGAGAGGCCATTTTGCAGGGGAAAAAGAAGTCCTTTGGCCAACCTCTGGGCATCAGGTGAAAGCTGGCCTTTGGGGCTATAAGGCCGAGCTGGCATCTAGCTTCTGACCACTGTAGTTTTGGAGAAATCCAGCAAAATTTGGCAATTTTTAGGTTGGGTGGTCAGGGTGGGCCAGGGCGAGTGGCCGCAAAGAGAGGCCATTTTGCAGGGGAAAAAGAAGTCCTTTGGCCAACCTCTGGGCATCAGGTGAAAGCTGGCCTTTGGGGCTATAAGGCCGAGCTGGCATCTAGCTTCTGACCACTGTAGTTTTGGAGAAATCCAGCAAAATTTGGCAATTTTTAGGTTGGGTGGTCAGGGTGGGCCAGGGCGAGTGGCCGCAAAGAGAGGCCATTTTGCAGGGGAAAAAGAAGTCCTTTGGCCAACCTCTGGGCATCAGGTGAAAGCTGGCCTTTGGGGCTATAAGGCCGAGCTGGCATCTAGCTTCTGACCACTGTAGTTTTGGAGAAATCCAGCAAAATTTGGCAATTTTTAGGTTGGGTGGTCAGGGTGGGCCAGGGCGAGTGGCCGCAAAGAGAGGCCATTTTGCAGGGGAAAAAGAAGTCCTTTGGCCAACCCTCTGGGCATCAGGTGAAAGCTGGCCTTTGGGGCTATAAGGCCGAGCTGGCATCTAGCTTCTGACCACTGTAGTTTTGGAGAAATCCAGCAAAATTTGGCAATTTTTAGGTTGGTGGTTGGGTCAGGGTGGGCCAGGGCGAGTGGCCGCAAAGAGAGGCCATTTTGCAGGGGAAAAGAAGTCCTTTGGCCAACCTCTGGGCATCAGGTGAAAGCTGGCCTTTGGGGCTATAAGGCCGAGCTGGCATCTAGCTTCTGACCACTGTAGTTTTGGAGAAATCCAGCAAAATTTGGCAATTTTTAGGTTGGGTGGTCAGGGTGGGCCAGGGCGAGTGGCCGCAAAGAGAGGCCATTTTGCAGGGGAAAAAGAAGTCCTTTGGCCAACCTCTGGGCATCAGGTGAAAGCTGGCCTTTGGGGCTATAAGGCCGAGCTGGCATCTAGCTTCTGACCACTGTAGTTTTGGAGAAATCCAGCAAAATTTGGCAATTTTTAGGTTGGGTGGTCAGGGTGGGCCAGGGCGAGTGGCCGCAAAGAGAGGCCATTTTGCAGGGGAAAAAGAAGTCCTTTGGCCAACCTCTGGGCATCAGGTGAAAGCTGGCCTTTGGGGCTATAAGGCCGAGCTGGCATCTAGCTTCTGACCACTGTAGTTTTGGAGAAATCCAGCAAAATTTGGCAATTTTTAGGTTGGGTGGTCAGGGTGGGCCAGGGCGAGTGGCCGCAAAGAGAGGCCATTTTGCAGGGGAAAAAGAAGTCCTTTGGCCAACCTCTGGGCATCAGGTGAAAGCTGGCCTTTGGGGCTATAAGGCCGAGCTGGCATCTAGCTTCTGACCACTGTAGTTTTGGAGAAATCCAGCAAAATTTGGCAATTTTTAGGTTGGGTGGTCAGGGTGGGCCAGGGCGAGTGGCCGCAAAGAGAGGCCATTTTGCAGGGGAAAAAGAAGTCCTTTGGCCAACCTCTGGGCATCAGGTGAAAGCTGGCCTTTGGGGCTATAAGGCCGAGCTGGCATCTAGCTTCTGACCACTGTAGTTTTGGAGAAATCCAGCAAAATTTGGCAATTTTTAGGTTGGGCTGGTCAGGGTGGGCCAGGGCGAGTGGCCGCAAAGAGAGGCCATTTTGCAGGGGAAAAAGAAGTCCTTTGGCCAACCTCTGGGCATCAGGTGAAAGCTGGCCTTTGGGGCTATAAGGCCGAGCTGGCATCTAGCTTCTGACCACTGTAGTTTTGGAGAAATCCAGCAAAATTTGGCAATTTTTAGGTTGGGTGGTCAGGGTGGGCCAGGGCGAGTGGCCGCAAAGAGAGGCCATTTTGCAGGGGAAAAAGAAGTCCTTTGGCCAACCTCTGGGCATCAGGTGAAAGCTGGCCTTTGGGGCTATAAGGCCGAGCTGGCATCTAGCTTCTGACCACTGTAGTTTTGGAGAAATCCAGCAAAATTTGGCAATTTTTAGGTTGGGTGGTCAGGGTGGGCCAGGGCGAGTGGCCGCAAAGAGAGGCCATTTTGCAGGGGAAAAAGAAGTCCTTTGGCCAACCTCTGGGCATCAGGTGAAAGCTGGCCTTTGGGGCTATAAGGCCGAGCTGGCATCTAGCTTCTGACCACTGTAGTTTTGGAGAAATCCAGCAAAATTTGGCAATTTTTAGGTTGGGTCGGTCAGGGTGGGCCAGGGCGAGTGCCGCAAAGAGAGGCCATTTTGCAGGGGAAAAAGAAGTCCTTTGGCCAACCTCTGGGCATCAGGTGAAAGCTGGCCTTTGGGGCTATAAGGCCGAGCTGGCATCTAGCTTCTGACCACTGTAGTTTTGGAGAAATCCAGCAAAATTTGGCAATTTTTAGGTTGGGTGGTCAGGGTGGGCCAGGGCGAGTGGCCGCAAAGAGAGGCCATTTTGCAGGGGAAAAAGAAGTCCTTTGGCCAACCTCTGGGCATCAGGTGAAAGCTGGCCTTTGGGGCTATAAGGCCGAGCTGGCATCTAGCTTCTGACCACTGTAGTTTTGGAGAAATCCAGCAAAATTTGGCAATTTTTAGGTTGGGTCGGTCAGGGTGGGCCAGGGCGAGTGGCCGCAAAGAGAGGCCATTTTGCAGGGGAAAAAGAAGTCCTTTGGCCAACCTCTGGGCATCAGGTGAAAGCTGGCCTTTGGGGCTATAAGGCCGAGCTGGCATCTAGCTTCTGACCACTGTAGTTTTGGAGAAATCCAGCAAAATTTGGCAATTTTTAGGTTGGGCGGTCAGGGTGGGCCAGGGCGAGTGGCCGCAAAGAGAGGCCATTTTGCAGGGGAAAAAGAAGTCCTTTGGCCAACCTCTGGGCATCAGGTGAAAGCTGGCCTTTGGGGCTATAAGGCCGAGCTGGCATCTAGCTTCTGACCACTGTAGTTTTGGAGAAATCCAGCAAAATTTGGCAATTTTTAGGTTGGGTGGTCAGGGTGGGCCAGGGCGAGTGGCCGCAAAGAGAGGCCATTTTGCAGGGGAAAAAGAAGTCCTTTGGCCAACCTCTGGGCATCAGGTGAAAGCTGGCCTTTGGGGCTATAAGGCCGAGCTGGCATCTAGCTTCTGACCACTGTAGTTTTGGAGAAATCCAGCAAAATTTGGCAATTTTTAGGTTGGGTGGTCAGGGTGGGCCAGGGCGAGTGGCCGCAAAGAGAGGCCATTTTGCAGGGGAAAAAGAAGTCCTTTGGCCAACCTCTGGGCATCAGGTGAAAGCTGGCCTTTGGGGCTATAAGGCCGAGCTGGCATCTAGCTTCTGACCACTGTAGTTTTGGAGAAATCCAGCAAAATTTGGCAATTTTTAGGTTGGGTGGTCAGGGTGGGCCAGGGCGAGTGGCCGCAAAGAGAGGCCATTTTGCAGGGGAAAAAGAAGTCCTTTGGCCAACCTCTGGGCATCAGGTGAAAGCTGGCCTTTGGGGCTATAAGGCCGAGCTGGCATCTAGCTTCTGACCACTGTAGTTTTGGAGAAATCCAGCAAAATTTGGCAATTTTTAGGTTGGGCGGTCAGGGTGGGCCAGGGCGAGTGGCCGCAAAGAGAGGCCATTTTGCAGGGAAAAAGAAGTCCTTTGGCCAACCTCTGGGCATCAGGTGAAAGCTGGCCTTTGGGGCTATAAGGCCGAGCTGGCATCTAGCTTCTGACCACTGTAGTTTTGGAGAAATCCAGCAAAATTTGGCAATTTTTAGGTTGGGTGGTCAGGGTGGGCCAGGGCGAGTGGCCGCAAAGAGAGGCCATTTTGCAGGGGAAAAAGAAGTCCTTTGGCCAACCTCTGGGCATCAGGTGAAAGCTGGCCTTTGGGGCTATAAGGCCGAGCTGGCATCTAGCTTCTGACCACTGTAGTTTTGGAGAAATCCAGCAAAATTTGGCAATTTTTAGGTTGGGTGGTCAGGGTGGGCCAGGGCGAGTGGCCGCAAAGAGAGGCCATTTTGCAGGGGAAAAAGAAGTCCTTTGGCCAACCTCTGGGCATCAGGTGAAAGCTGGCCTTTGGGGCTATAAGGCCGAGCTGGCATCTAGCTTCTGACCACTGTAGTTTTGGAGAAATCCAGCAAAATTTGGCAATTTTTAGGTTGGGTGGTCAGGGTGGGCCAGGGCGAGTGGCCGCAAAGAGAGGCCATTTTGCAGGGGAAAAAGAAGTCCTTTGGCCAACCTCTGGGCATCAGGTGAAAGCTGGCCTTTGGGGCTATAAGGCCGAGCTGGCATCTAGCTTCTGACCACTGTAGTTTTGGAGAAATCCAGCAAAATTTGGCAATTTTTAGGTTGGGTGGTCAGGGTGGGCCAGGGCGAGTGGCCGCAAAGAGAGGCCATTTTGCAGGGGAAAAAGAAGTCCTTTGGCCAACCTCTGGGCATCAGGTGAAAGCTGGCCTTTGGGGCTATAAGGCCGAGCTGGCATCTAGCTTCTGACCACTGTAGTTTTGGAGAAATCCAGCAAAATTTGGCAATTTTTAGGTTGGGTGGTCAGGGTGGGCCAGGGCGAGTGGCCGCAAAGAGAGGCCATTTTGCAGGGGAAAAAGAAGTCCTTGGCCAACCTCTGGGCATCAGGTGAAAGCTGGCCTTTGGGGCTATAAGGCCGAGCTGGCATCTAGCTTCTGACCACTGTAGTTTTGGAGAAATCCAGCAAAATTTGGCAATTTTTAGGTTGGGTGGTCAGGGTGGGCCAGGGCGAGTGGCCGCAAAGAGAGGCCATTTTGCAGGGGAAAAAGAAGTCCTTTGGCCAACCTCTGGGCATCAGGTGAAAGCTGGCCTTTGGGGCTATAAGGCCGAGCTGGCATCTAGCTTCTGACCACTGTAGTTTTGGAGAAATCCAGCAAAATTTGGCAATTTTTAGGTTGGGTGGTCAGGGTGGGCCAGGGCGAGTGGCCGCAAAGAGAGGCCATTTTGCAGGGGAAAAAGAAGTCCTTTGGCCAACCTCTGGGCATCAGGTGAAAGCTGGCCTTTGGGGCTATAAGGCCGAGCTGGCATCTAGCTTCTGACCACTGTAGTTTTGGAGAAATCCAGCAAAATTTGGCAATTTTTAGGTTGGGTGGTCAGGGTGGGCCAGGGCGAGTGGCCGCAAAGAGAGGCCATTTTGCAGGGGAAAAAGAAGTCCTTTGGCCAACCTCTGGGCATCAGGTGAAAGCTGGCCTTTGGGGCTATAAGGCCGAGCTGGCATCTAGCTTCTGACCACTGTAGTTTTGGAGAAATCCAGCAAAATTTGGCAATTTTTTAGGTTGGGTGGTCAGGGTGGGCCAGGGCGAGTGGCCGCAAAGAGAGGCCATTTTGCAGGGGAAAAAGAAGTCCTTTGGCCAACCTCTGGGCATCAGGTGAAAGCTGGCCTTTGGGGCTATAAGGCCGAGCTGGCATCTAGCTTCTGACCACTGTAGTTTTGGAGAAATCCAGCAAAATTTGGCAATTTTTAGGTTGGGCTGGTCAGGGTGGGCCAGGGCGAGTGGCCGCAAAGAGAGGCCATTTTGCAGGGGAAAAAGAAGTCCTTTGGCCAACCTCTGGGCATCAGGTGAAAGCTGGCCTTTGGGGCTATAAGGCCGAGCTGGCATCTAGCTTCTGACCACTGTAGTTTTGGAGAAATCCAGCAAAATTTGGCAATTTTTAGGTTGGGTGGTCAGGGTGGGCAGGGCGAGTGGCCGCAAAGAGAGGCCATTTTGCAGGGGAAAAAGAAGTCCTTTGGCCAACCTCTGGGCATCAGGTGAAAGCTGGGCCTTTGGGGCTATAAGGCCGAGCTGGCATCTAGCTTCTGACCACTGTAGTTTTGGAGAAATCCAGCAAAATTTGGCAATTTTTAGGTTGGGTGGTCAGGGGTGGGCCAGGGCGAGTGGCCGCAAAGAGAGGCCATTTTGCAGGGGGAAAAAGAAGTCCTTTGGCCAACCTCTGGGCATCAGGTGAAAGCTGGCCTTTGGGGCTATAATGCCGAGCTGGCATCTAGCTTCTGACCACTGTAGTTTTGGAGAAATCCAGCAAAATTTGGCAATTTTTAGGTTGGGTGGTCAGGGTGGGCCAGGGCGAGTGGCCGCAAAGAGAGTCCATTTTGCAGGGGAAAAAGAAGTCCTTTGGCCAACCTCTGGGCATCAGGTGAAAGCTGGCCTTTGGGGCTATAAGGCCGAGCTGGCATCTAGCTTCTGACCACTGTAGTTTTGGAGAAATCCAGCAAAATTTGCAATTTTTAGGTTTGGGCTGGTCAGGGTGGGGCCCAGCTGGCGAGTGGCCGCAAAGAGAGGCCATTTTGCAGGGGAAAAAGAAGTCCTTTGGCCAACCTGGGCATCAGGTGAAAGCTGGCCTTTGGGGCTATAAGGCCGAGCTGGCATCTAGCTTCTGACCACTGTAGTTTTGGAGAAATCCAGCAAAATTTGGCAATTTTTAGGTTGGGTGGTCAGGGTGGGCCAGGGCGAGTGGCCGCAAAGAGAGGCCATTTTGCAGGGGAAAAAGAAGTCCTTTGGCCAACCTCTGGGCATCAGGTGAAAGCTGGCCTTTGGGGCTATAAGGCCGAGCTGGCATCTAGCTTCTGACCACTGTAGTTTTGGAGAAATCCAGCAAAATTTGGCAATTTTTAGGTTGGGTGGTCAGGGTGGGCCAGGGCGAGTGGCCGCAAAGAGAGGCCATTTTGCAGGGGAAAAAGAAGTCCTTTGGCCAACCTCTGGGCATCAGGTGAAAGCTGGCCTTTGGGGCTATAAGGCCGAGCTGGCATCTAGCTTCTGACCACTGTAGTTTTGGAGAAATCCAGCAAAATTTGGCAATTTTTAGGTTGGGTGGTCAGGGTGGGCCAGGGCGAGTGGCCGCAAAGAGAGGCCATTTTGCAGGGGAAAAAGAAGTCCTTTGGCCAACCTCTGGGCATCAGGTGAAAGCTGGCCTTTGGGGCTATAAGGCCGAGCTGGCATCTAGCTTCTGACCACTGTAGTTTTGGAGAAATCCAGCAAAATTTGGCAATTTTTAGGTTGGGTGGTCAGGGTGGGCCAGGGCGAGTGGCCGCAAAGAGAGGCCATTTTGCAGGGGAAAAAGAAGTCCTTTGGCCAACCTCTGGGCATCAGGTGAAAGCTGGCCTTTGGGGCTATAAGGCCGAGCTGGCATCTAGCTTCTGACCACTGTAGTTTTGGAGAAATCCAGCAAAATTTGGCAATTTTTAGGTTGGGTGGTCAGGGTGGGCCAGGGCGAGTGGCCGCAAAGAGAGGCCATTTTGCAGGGGAAAAAGAAGTCCTTTGGCCAACCTCTGGGCATCAGGTGAAAGCTGGCCTTTGGGGCTATAAGGCCGAGCTGGCATCTAGCTTCTGACCACTGTAGTTTTGGAGAAATCCAGCAAAATTTGGCAATTTTTAGGTTGGGTGGTCAGGGTGGGCCAGGGCGAGTGGCCGCAAAGAGAGGCCATTTTGCAGGGGAAAAAGAAGTCCTTTGGCCAACCTCTGGGCATCAGGTGAAAGCTGGCCTTTGGGGCTATAAGGCCGAGCTGGCATCTAGCTTCTGACCACTGTAGTTTTGGAGAAATCCAGCAAAATTTGGCAATTTTTAGGTTGGGTGGTCAGGGTGGGCCAGGGCGAGTGGCCGCAAAGAGAGGCCATTTTGCAGGGGGAAAAAGAAGTCCTTTGGCCAACCTCTGGGCATCAGGTGAAAGCTGGCCTTTGGGGCTATAAGGCCGAGCTGGCATCTAGCTTCTGACCACTGTAGTTTTGGAGAAATCCAGCAAAATTTGGCAATTTTTAGGTTGGGTGGTCAGGGTGGCGCCAGGGCGAGTGGCCGCAAAGAGAGGCCATTTTGCAGGGGAAAAAGAAGTCCTTTGGCCAACCTCTGGGCATCAGGTGAAAGCTGGCCTTTGGGGCTATAAGGCCGAGCTGGCATCTAGCTTCTGACCACTGTAGTTTTGGAGAAATCCAGCAAAATTTGGCAATTTTTAGGTTGGGTGGTCAGGGTGGGCCAGGGCGAGTGGCCGCAAAGAGAGGCCATTTTGCAGGGGAAAAAGAAGTCCTTTGGCCAACCTCTGGGCATCAGGTGAAAGCTGGCCTTTGGGGCTATAAGGCCGAGCTGGCATCTAGCTTCTGACCACTGTAGTTTTGGAGAAATCCAGCAAAATTTGGCAATTTTTAGGTTGGGTGGTCAGGGTGGGCCAGGGCGAGTGGCCGCAAAGAGAGGCCATTTTGCAGGGGAAAAAGAAGTCCTTTGGCCAACCTCTGGGCATCAGGTGAAAGCTGGCCTTTGGGGCTATAAGGCCGAGCTGGCATCTAGCTTCTGACCACTGTAGTTTTGGAGAAATCCAGCAAAATTTGGCAATTTTTAGGTTGGGTGGTCAGGGTGGGCCAGGGCGAGTGGCCGCAAAGAGAGGCCATTTTGCAGGGGAAAAAGAAGTCCTTTGGCCAACCTCTGGGCATCAGGTGAAAGCTGGCCTTTGGGGCTATAAGGCCGAGCTGGCATCTAGCTTCTGACCACTGTAGTTTTGGAGAAATCCAGCAAAATTTGGCAATTTTTAGGTTGGGTGGTCAGGGTGGGCCAGGGCGAGTGGCCGCAAAGAGAGGCCATTTTGCAGGGGAAAAAGAAGTCCTTTGGCCAACCTCTGGGCATCAGGTGAAAGCTGGCCTTTGGGGCTATAAGGCCGAGCTGGCATCTAGCTTCTGACCACTGTAGTTTTGGAGAAATCCAGCAAAATTTGGCAATTTTTTAGGTTGGGGTGGTCAGGGTGCGGCCAGGGCGAGTGGCCGCAAAGAGAGGCCATTTTGCAGGGGAAAAAGAAGTCCTTTGGCCAACCTCTGGGCATCAGGTGAAAGCTGGCCTTTGGGGCTATAAGGCCGAGCTGGCATCTAGCTTCCTGACCACTGTAGTTTTGGAGAAATCCAGCAAAATTTGGCAATTTTTAGGTTGGGTGGTCAGGGTGGGCCAGGGCGAGTGGCCGCAAAGAGAGGCCATTTTGCAGGGGAAAAAGAAGTCCTTTGGCCAACCTCTGGGCATCAGGTGAAAGCTGGCCTTTGGGGCTATAAGGCCGAGCTGGCATCTAGCTTCTGACCACTGTAGTTTTGGAGAAATCCAGCAAAATTTGGCAATTTTTAGGTTGGGTGGTCAGGGTGGGCCAGGGCGAGTGGCCGCAAAGAGAGGCCATTTTGCAGGGGAAAAAGAAGTCCTTTGGCCAACCTCTGGGCATCAGGTGAAAGCTGGCCTTTGGGGCTATAAGGCCGAGCTGGCATCTAGCTTCTGACCACTGTAGTTTTGGAGAAATCCAGCAAAATTTGGCAATTTTTAGGTTGGGTGGTCAGGGTGGGCCAGGGCGAGTGGCCGCAAAGAGAGGCCATTTTGCAGGGGAAAAAGAAGTCCTTTGGCCAACCTCTGGGCATCAGGTGAAAGCTGGCCTTTGGGGCTATAAGGCCGAGCTGGCATCTAGCTTCTGACCACTGTAGTTTTGGAGAAATCCAGCAAAATTTGGCAATTTTTTAGGTTGGGTGGTCAGGGTGGGCCAGGGCGAGTGGCCGCAAAGAGAGGCCATTTTGCAGGGGAAAAAGAAGTCCTTTGGCCAACCTCTGGGGCATCAGGTGAAAGCTGGCCTTTGGGGGCTATAAGGCCGAGCTGGCATCTAGCTTCTGACCACTGTAGTTTTGGAGAAATCCAGCAAAATTTGGCAATTTTTAGGTTGGGTGGTCAGGGTGGGCCAGGGGCGAGTGGCCGCAAAGAGAGGCCATTTTTGCAGGGGAAAAAGAAGTCCTTTGGCCAACCTCTGGGCATCAGGTGAAAGCTGGCCTTTGGGGCTATAAGGCCGAGCTGGCATCTAGCTTCTGACCACTGTAGTTTTGGAGAAATCCGAGCAAAATTTGGCAATTTTTAGGTTGGGTGGTCAGGGTGCGGCAGGGGCGAGTGGCCGCAAAGAGAGGCCATTTTGCAGGGGGAAAAAGAAGTCCTTTGGCCAAGCCTCTGGGCATCAGGTGAAAGCTGGCCTTTGGGGCTATAAGGCCGAGCTGGCATCACTGTAGTTTTGGAGAAATCCAGCAAAATTTGGCAATTTTTAGGTTGGGTGGTCAGGGTGGGCCAGGGCGAGTGGCCGCAAAGAGAGGCCATTTTGCAGGGGAAAAAGAAGTCCTTTGGCCAACCTCTGGGCATCAGGTGAAAGCTGGCCTTTGGGGCTATAAGGCCGAGCTGGCATCTAGCTTCTGACCACTGTAGTTTTGGAGAAATCCAGCAAAATTTGGCAATTTTTAGGTTGGGTGGTCAGGGTGGGCCAGGGCGAGTGGCCGCAAAGAGAGGCCATTTTGCAGGGGAAAAAGAAGTCCTTTGGCCAACCTCTGGGCATCAGGTGAAAGCTGGCCTTTGGGGCTATAAGGCCGAGCTGGCATCTAGCTTCTGACCACTGTAGTTTTGGAGAAATCCAGCAAAATTTGGCAATTTTTAGGTTGGGTGGTCAGGGTGGGCCAGGGCGAGTGGCCGCAAAGAGAGGCCATTTTGCAGGGGAAAAAGAAGTCCTTTGGCCAACCTCTGGGCATCAGGTGAAAGCTGGCCTTTGGGGCTATAAGGCCGAGCTGGCATCTAGCTTCTGACCACTGTAGTTTTGGAGAAATCCAGCAAAATTTGGCAATTTTTAGGTTGGGTGGTCAGGGGTGGGCCAGGGCGAGTGGCCGCAAAGAGAGGCCATTTTGCAGGGGAAAAAGAAGTCCTTTGGCCAACCTCTGGGCATCAGGTGAAAGCTGGCCTTTGGGGCTATAAGGCCGAGCTGGCATCTAGCTTCTGACCACTGTAGTTTTGGAGAAATCCAGCAAAATTTGGCAATTTTTAGGTTGGGTGGTCAGGGTGGGCCAGGGCGAGTGGCCGCAAAGAGAGGCCATTTTGCAGGGGAAAAAGAAGTCCTTTGGCCAACCTCTGGGCATCAGGTGAAAGCTGGCCTTTGGGGCTATAAGGCCGAGCTGGCATCTAGCTTCTGACCACTGTAGTTTTGGAGAAATCCAGCAAAATTTGGCAATTTTTAGGTTGGGTGGTCAGGGTGGGCCAGGGCGAGTGGCCGCAAAGAGAGGCCATTTTGCAGGGGAAAAAGAAGTCCTTTGGCCAACCTCTGGGCATCAGGTGAAAGCTGGCCTTTGGGGCTATAAGGCCGAGCTGGCATCTAGCTTCTGACCACTGTAGTTTTGGAGAAATCCAGCAAAATTTGGCAATTTTTAGGTTGGGTGGTCAGGGTGGGCCAGGGCGAGTGGCCGCAAAGAGAGGCCATTTTGCAGGGGAAAAAGAAGTCCTTTGGCCAACCTCTGGGCATCAGGTGAAAGCTGGCCTTTGGGGCTATAAGGCCGAGCTGGCATCTAGCTTCTGACCACTGTAGTTTTGGAGAAATCCAGCAAAATTTGGCAATTTTTAGGTTGGGTGGTCAGGGTGGGCCAGGGCGAGTGGCCGCAAAGAGAGGCCATTTTGCAGGGGAAAAAGAAGTCCTTTGGCCAACCTCTGGGCATCAGGTGAAAGCTGGCCTTTGGGGCTATAAGGCCGAGCTGGCATCTAGCTTCTGACCACTGTAGTTTTGGAGAAATCCAGCAAAATTTGGCAATTTTTAGGTTGGGTGGTCAGGGTGGGCCAGGGCGAGTGGCCGCAAAGAGAGGCCATTTTGCAGGGGAAAAAGAAGTCCTTTGGCCAACCTCTGGGCATCAGGTGAAAGCTGGCCTTTGGGGCTATAAGGCCGAGCTGGCATCTAGCTTCTGACCACTGTAGTTTTGGAGAAATCCAGCAAAATTTGGCAATTTTTAGGTTGGGTGGTCAGGGTGGGCCAGGGCGAGTGGCCGCAAGAGAGGCCATTTTGCAGGGGAAAAAGAAGTCCTTTGGCCAACCTCTGGGCATCAGGTGAAAGCTGGCCTTTGGGGCTATAAGGCCGAGCTGGCATCTAGCTTCTGACCACTGTAGTTTTGGAGAAATCCAGCAAAATTTGGCAATTTTTAGGTTGGGTGGTCAGGGTGGGCCAGGGCGAGTGGCCGCAAAGAGAGGCCATTTTGCAGGGGAAAAAGAAGTCCTTTGGCCAACCTCTGGGCATCAGGTGAAAGCTGGCCTTTGGGGCTATAAGGCCGAGCTGGCATCTAGCTTCTGACCACTGTAGTTTTGGAGAAATCCAGCAAAATTTGGCAATTTTTAGGTTGGGTGGTCAGGGTGGGCCAGGGCGAGTGGCCGCAAAGAGAGGCCATTTTGCAGGGGAAAAAGAAGTCCTTTGGCCAACCTCTGGGCATCAGGTGAAAGCTGGCCTTTGGGGCTATAAGGCCGAGCTGGCATCTAGCTTCTGACCACTGTAGTTTTGGAGAAATCCAGCAAAATTTGGCAATTTTTAGGTTGGGTGGTCAGGGTGGGCCAGGGCGAGTGGCCGCAAAGAGAGGCCATTTTGCAGGGGAAAAAGAAGTCCTTTGGCCAACCTCTGGGCATCAGGTGAAAGCTGGCCTTTGGGGCTATAAGGCCGAGCTGGCATCTAGCTTCTGACCACTGTAGTTTTGGAGAAATCCAGCAAAATTTGGCAATTTTTAGGTTGGGTGGTCAGGGTGGGCCAGGGCGAGTGGCCGCAAAGAGAGGCCATTTTGCAGGGGAAAAAGAAGTCCTTTGGCCAACCTCTGGGCATCAGGTGAAAGCTGGCCTTTGGGGCTATAAGGCCGAGCTGGCATCTAGCTTCTGACCACTGTAGTTTTGGAGAAATCCAGCAAAATTTGGCAATTTTTAGGTTGGGTGGTCAGGGTGGGCCAGGGCGAGTGGCCGCAAAGAGAGGCCATTTTGCAGGGGAAAAAGAAGTCCTTTGGCCAACCTCTGGGCATCAGGTGAAAGCTGGCCTTTGGGGCTATAAGGCCGAGCTGGCATCTAGCTTCTGACCACTGTAGTTTTGGAGAAATCCAGCAAAATTTGGCAATTTTTAGGTTGGGTGGTCAGGGTGGGCCAGGGCGAGTGGCCGCAAAGAGAGGCCATTTTGCAGGGGAAAAAGAAGTCCTTTGGCCAACCTCTGGGCATCAGGTGAAAGCTGGCCTTTGGGGCTATAAGGCCGAGCTGGCATCTAGCTTCTGACCACTGTAGTTTTGGAGAAATCCAGCAAAATTTGGCAATTTTTAGGTTGGGTGGTCAGGGTGGGCCAGGGCGAGTGGCCGCAAAGAGAGGCCATTTTGCAGGGGAAAAAGAAGTCCTTTGGCCAACCTCTGGGCATCAGGTGAAAGCTGGCCTTTGGGGCTATAAGGCCGAGCTGGCATCTAGCTTCTGACCACTGTAGTTTTGGAGAAATCCAGCAAAATTTGGCAATTTTTAGGTTGGGTGGTCAGGGGTGGGCCAGGGCGAGTGGCCGCAAAGAGAGGCCATTTTGCAGGGGAAAAAGAAGTCCTTTGGCCAACCTCTGGGCATCAGGTGAAAGCTGGCCTTTGGGGCTATAAGGCCGAGCTGGCATCTAGCTTCTGACCACTGTAGTTTTGGAGAAATCCAGCAAAATTTGGCAATTTTTAGGTTGGGTGGTCAGGGTGGGCCAGGGCGAGTGGCCGCAAAGAGAGGCCATTTTGCAGGGGAAAAAGAAGTCCTTTGGCCAACCTCTGGGCATCAGGTGAAAGCTGGCCTTTGGGGCTATAAGGCCGAGCTGGCATCTAGCTTCTGACCACTGTAGTTTTGGAGAAATCCAGCAAAATTTGGCAATTTTTAGGTTGGGTGGTCAGGGTGGGCCAGGGCGAGTGGCCGCAAAGAGAGGCCATTTTGCAGGGGAAAAAGAAGTCCTTTGGCCAACCTCTGGGCATCAGGTGAAAGCTGGCCTTTGGGGCTATAAGGCCGAGCTGGCATCTAGCTTCTGACCACTGTAGTTTTGGAGAAATCCAGCAAAATTTGGCAATTTTTAGGTTGGGTGGTCAGGGTGGGCCAGGGCGAGTGGCCGCAAAGAGAGGCCATTTTGCAGGGGAAAAAGAAGTCCTTTGGCCAACCTCTGGGCATCAGGTGAAAGCTGGCCTTTGGGGCTATAAGGCCGAGCTGGCATCTAGCTTCTGACCACTGTAGTTTTGGAGAAATCCAGCAAAATTTGGCAATTTTTAGGTTGGGTGGTCAGGGTGGGCCAGGGCGAGTGGCCGCAAAGAGAGGCCATTTTGCAGGGGAAAAAGAAGTCCTTTGGCCAACCTCTGGGCATCAGGTGAAAGCTGGCCTTTGGGGCTATAAGGCCGAGCTGGCATCTAGCTTCTGACCACTGTAGTTTTGGAGAAATCCAGCAAAATTTGGCAATTTTTAGGTTGGGTGGGTCAGGGTGGGCCAGGGCGAGTGGCCGCAAAGAGAGGCCATTTTGCAGGGGAAAAAGAAGTCCTTTGGCCAACCTCTGGGCATCAGGTGAAAGCTGGCCTTTGGGGCTATAAGGCCGAGCTGGCATCTAGCTTCTGACCACTGTAGTTTTGGAGAAATCCAGCAAAATTTGGCAATTTTTAGGTTGGGTGGTCAGGGTGGGCCAGGGCGAGTGGCCGCAAAGAGAGGCCATTTTGCAGGGGAAAAAGAAGTCCTTTGGCCAACCTCTGGGCATCAGGTGAAAGCTGGCCTTTGGGGCTATAAGGCCGAGCTGGCATCTAGCTTCTGACCACTGTAGTTTTGGAGAAATCCAGCAAAATTTGGCAATTTTTAGGTTGGGTGGTCAGGGTGGGCCAGGGCGAGTGGCCGCAAAGAGAGGCCATTTTGCAGGGGAAAAAGAAGTCCTTTGGCCAACCTCTGGGCATCAGGTGAAAGCTGGCCTTTGGGGCTATAAGGCCGAGCTGGCATCTAGCTTCTGACCACTGTAGTTTTGGAGAAATCCAGCAAAATTTGGCAATTTTTAGGTTGGGTGGTCAGGGTGGGCCAGGGCGAGTGGCCGCAAAGAGAGGCCATTTTGCAGGGGAAAAAGAAGTCCTTTGGCCAACCTCTGGGCATCAGGTGAAAGCTGGCCTTTGGGGCTATAAGGCCGAGCTGGCATCTAGCTTCTGACCACTGTAGTTTTGGAGAAATCCAGCAAAATTTGGCAATTTTTAGGTTGGGTGGTCAGGGTGGGCCAGGGCGAGTGGCCGCAAAGAGAGGCCATTTTGCAGGGGAAAAAGAAGTCCTTTGGCCAACCTCTGGGCATCAGGTGAAAGCTGGCCTTTGGGGCTATAAGGCCGAGCTGGCATCTAGCTTCTGACCACTGTAGTTTTGGAGAAATCCAGCAAAATTTGGCAATTTTTAGGTTGGGGTGGTCAGGGTGGGCCAGGGCGAGTGGCCGCAAAGAGAGGCCATTTTGCAGGGGAAAAAGAAGTCCTTTGGCCAACCTCTGGGCATCAGGTGAAAGCTGGCCTTTGGGGCTATAAGGCCGAGCTGGCATCTAGCTTCTGACCACTGTAGTTTTGGAGAAATCCAGCAAAATTTGGCAATTTTTAGGTTGGGTGGTCAGGGTGGGCCAGGGCGAGTGGCCGCAAAGAGAGGCCATTTTGCAGGGGAAAAAGAAGTCCTTTGGCCAACCTCTGGGCATCAGGTGAAAGCTGGCCTTTGGGGCTATAAGGCCGAGCTGGCATCTAGCTTCTGACCACTGTAGTTTTGGAGAAATCCAGCAAAATTTGGCAATTTTTAGGTTGGGTGGTCAGGGTGGGCCAGGGCGAGTGGCCGCAAAGAGAGGCCATTTTGCAGGGGAAAAAGAAGTCCTTTGGCCAACCTCTGGGCATCAGGTTGAAAGCTGGCCTTTGGGGCTATAAGGCCGAGCTGGCATCTAGCTTCTGACCACTGTAGTTTTGGAGAAATCCAGCAAAATTTGGCAATTTTTAGGTTGGGTGGTCAGGGTGGGCCAGGGCGAGTGGCCGCAAAGAGAGGCCATTTTGCAGGGGAAAAAGAAGTCCTTTGGCCAACCTCTGGGCATCAGGTGAAAGCTGGCCTTTGGGGCTATAAGGCCGAGCTGGCATCTAGCTTCTGACCACTGTAGTTTTGGAGAAATCCAGCAAAATTTGGCAATTTTTAGGTTGGGTGGTCAGGGTGGGCCAGGGCGAGTGGCCGCAAAGAGAGGCCATTTTGCAGGGGAAAAAGAAGTCCTTTGGCCAACCTCTGGGCATCAGGTGAAAGCTGGCCTTTGGGGCTATAAGGCCGAGCTGGCATCTAGCTTCTGACCACTGTAGTTTTGGAGAAATCCAGCAAAATTTGGCAATTTTTAGGTTGGGTGGTCAGGGTGGGCCAGGGCGAGTGGCCGCAAAGAGAGGCCATTTTGCAGGGGAAAAAGAAGTCCTTTGGCCAACCTCTGGGCATCAGGTGAAAGCTGGCCTTTGGGGCTATAAGGCCGAGCTGGCATCTAGCTTCTGACCACTGTAGTTTTGGAGAAATCCAGCAAAATTTGGCAATTTTTAGGTTGGGTGGTCAGGGTGGGCCAGGGCGAGTGGCCGCAAAGAGAGGCCATTTTGCAGGGGAAAAAGAAGTCCTTTGGCCAACCTCTGGGCATCAGGTGAAAGCTGGCCTTTGGGGCTATAAGGCCGAGCTGGCATCTAGCTTCTGACCACTGTAGTTTTGGAGAAATCCAGCAAAATTTGGCAATTTTTAGGTTGGGTGGTCAGGGTGGGCCAGGGCGAGTGGCCGCAAAGAGAGGCCATTTTGCAGGGGAAAAAGAAGTCCTTTGGCCAACCTCTGGGCATCAGGTGAAAGCTGGCCTTTGGGGCTATAAGGCCGAGCTGGCATCTAGCTTCTGACCACTGTAGTTTTGGAGAAATCCAGCAAAATTTGGCAATTTTTAGGTTGGGTGGTCAGGGTGGGCCAGGGCGAGTGGCCGCAAAGAGAGGCCATTTTGCAGGGGAAAAAGAAGTCCTTTGGCCAACCTCTGGGCATCAGGTGAAAGCTGGCCTTTGGGGCTATAAGGCCGAGCTGGCATCTAGCTTCTGACCACTGTAGTTTTGGAGAAATCCAGCAAAATTTGGCAATTTTTAGGTTGGGTGGTCAGGGTGGGCCAGGGCGAGTGGCCGCAAAGAGAGGCCATTTTGCAGGGGAAAAAGAAGTCCTTTGGCCAACCTCTGGGCATCAGGTGAAAGCTGGCCTTTGGGGCTATAAGGCCGAGCTGGCATCTAGCTTCTGACCACTGTAGTTTTGGAGAAATCCAGCAAAATTTGGCAATTTTTAGGTTGGGTGGTCAGGGTGGGCCAGGGCGAGTGGCCGCAAAGAGAGGCCATTTTGCAGGGGAAAAAGAAGTCCTTTGGCCAACCTCTGGGCATCAGGTGAAAGCTGGCCCTTTGGGGCTATAAGGCCGAGCTGGCATCTAGCTTCTGACCACTGTAGTTTTGGAGAAATCCAGCAAAATTTGGCAATTTTTAGGTTGGGTGGTCAGGGTGGGCCAGGGCGAGTGGCCGCAAAGAGAGGCCATTTTGCAGGGGAAAAAGAAGTCCTTTGGCCAACCTCTGGGCATCAGGTGAAAGCTGGCCTTTGGGGCTATAAGGCCGAGCTGGCATCTAGCTTCTGACCACTGTAGTTTTGGAGAAATCCAGCAAAATTTGGCAATTTTTAGGTTGGGTGGTCAGGGTGGGCCAGGGCGAGTGGCCGCAAAGAGAGGCCATTTTGCAGGGGAAAAAGAAGTCCTTTGGCCAACCTCTGGGCATCAGGTGAAAGCTGGCCTTTGGGGCTATAAGGCCGAGCTGGCATCTAGCTTCTGACCACTGTAGTTTTGGAGAAATCCAGCAAAATTTGGCAATTTTTAGGTTGGGTGGTCAGGGTGGGCCAGGGCGAGTGGCCGCAAAGAGAGGCCATTTTGCAGGGGAAAAAGAAGTCCTTTGGCCAACCTCTGGGCATCAGGTGAAAGCTGGCCTTTGGGGCTATAAGGCCGAGCTGGCATCTAGCTTCTGACCACTGTAGTTTTGGAGAAATCCAGCAAAATTTGGCAATTTTTAGGTTGGGTGGTCAGGGTGGGCCAGGGCGAGTGGCCGCAAAGAGAGGCCATTTTGCAGGGGAAAAAGAAGTCCTTTGGCCAACCTCTGGGCATCAGGTGAAAGCTGGCCTTTGGGGCTATAAGGCCGAGCTGGCATCTAGCTTCTGACCACTGTAGTTTTGGAGAAATCCAGCAAAATTTGGCAATTTTTAGGTTGGGTGGTCAGGGTGGGCCAGGGCGAGTGGCCGCAAAGAGAGGCCATTTTGCAGGGGAAAAAGAAGTCCTTTGGCCAACCTCTGGGCATCAGGTGAAAGCTGGCCTTTGGGGCTATAAGGCCGAGCTGGCATCTAGCTTCTGACCACTGTAGTTTTGGAGAAATCCAGCAAAATTTGGCAATTTTTAGGTTGGGTGGTCAGGGTGGGCCAGGGCGAGTGGCCGCAAAGAGAGGCCATTTTGCAGGGGAAAAAGAAGTCCTTTGGCCAACCTCTGGGCATCAGGTGAAAGCTGGCCTTTGGGGCTATAAGGCCGAGCTGGCATCTAGCTTCTGACCACTGTAGTTTTGGAGAAATCCAGCAAAATTTGGCAATTTTTAGGTTGGGTGGTCAGGGTGGGCCAGGGCGAGTGGCCGCAAAGAGAGGCCATTTTGCAGGGGAAAAAGAAGTCCTTTGGCCAACCTCTGGGCATCAGGTGAAAGCTGGCCTTTGGGGCTATAAGGCCGAGCTGGCATCTAGCTTCTGACCACTGTAGTTTTGGAGAAATCCAGCAAAATTTGGCAATTTTTAGGTTGGGTGGTCAGGGTGGGCCAGGGCGAGTGGCCGCAAAGAGAGGCCATTTTGCAGGGGAAAAAGAAGTCCTTTGGCCAACCTCTGGGCATCAGGTGAAAGCTGGCCTTTGGGGCTATAAGGCCGAGCTGGCATCTAGCTTCTGACCACTGTAGTTTTGGAGAAATCCAGCAAAATTTGGCAATTTTTAGGTTGGGTGGTCAGGGTGGGCCAGGGCGAGTGGCCGCAAAGAGAGGCCATTTTGCAGGGGAAAAAGAAGTCCTTTGGCCAACCTCTGGGCATCAGGTGAAAGCTGGCCTTTGGGGCTATAAGGCCGAGCTGGCATCTAGCTTCTGACCACTGTAGTTTTGGAGAAATCCAGCAAAATTTGGCAATTTTTAGGTTGGGTGGTCAGGGTGGGCCAGGGCGAGTGGCCGCAAAGAGAGGCCATTTTGCAGGGGAAAAAGAAGTCCTTTGGCCAACCTCTGGGCATCAGGTGAAAGCTGGCCTTTGGGGCTATAAGGCCGAGCTGGCATCTAGCTTCTGACCACTGTAGTTTTGGAGAAATCCAGCAAAATTTGGCAATTTTTAGGTTGGGTGGTCAGGGTGGGCCAGGGCGAGTGGCCGCAAAGAGAGGCCATTTTGCAGGGGAAAAAGAAGTCCTTTGGCCAACCTCTGGGCATCAGGTGAAAGCTGGCCTTTGGGGCTATAAGGCCGAGCTGGCATCTAGCTTCTGACCACTGTAGTTTTGGAGAAATCCAGCAAAATTTGGCAATTTTTAGGTTGGGTGGTCAGGGTGGGCCAGGGCGAGTGGCCGCAAAGAGAGGCCATTTTGCAGGGGAAAAAGAAGTCCTTTGGCCAACCTCTGGGCATCAGGTGAAAGCTGGCCTTTGGGGCTATAAGGCCGAGCTGGCATCTAGCTTCTGACCACTGTAGTTTTGGAGAAATCCAGCAAAATTTGGCAATTTTTAGGTTGGGTGGTCAGGGTGGGCCAGGGCGAGTGGCCGCAAAGAGAGGCCATTTTGCAGGGGAAAAAGAAGTCCTTTGGCCAACCTCTGGGCATCAGGTGAAAGCTGGCCTTTGGGGCTATAAGGCCGAGCTGGCATCTAGCTTCTGACCACTGTAGTTTTGGAGAAATCCAGCAAAATTTGGCAATTTTTAGGTTGGGTGGTCAGGGTGGGCCAGGGCGAGTGGCCGCAAAGAGAGGCCATTTTGCAGGGGAAAAAGAAGTCCCTTTGGCCAACCTCTGGGCATCAGGTGAAAGCTGGCCTTTGGGGCTATAAGGCCGAGCTGGCATCTAGCTTCTGACCACTGTAGTTTTGGAGAAATCCAGCAAAATTTGGCAATTTTTAGGTTGGGTGGTCAGGGTGGGCCAGGGCGAGTGGCCGCAAAGAGAGGCCATTTTGCAGGGGAAAAAGAAGTCCTTTGGCCAACCTCTGGGCATCAGGTGAAAGCTGGCCTTTGGGGCTATAAGGCCGAGCTGGCATCTAGCTTCTGACCACTGTAGTTTTGGAGAAATCCAGCAAAATTTGGCAATTTTTAGGTTGGGTGGTCAGGGTGGGCCAGGGCGAGTGGCCGCAAAGAGAGGCCATTTTGCAGGGGAAAAAGAAGTCCTTTGGCCAACCTCTGGGCATCAGGTGAAAGCTGGCCTTTGGGGCTATAAGGCCGAGCTGGCATCTAGCTTCTGACCACTGTAGTTTTGGAGAAATCCAGCAAAATTTGGCAATTTTTAGGTTGGGTGGTCAGGGTGGGCCAGGGCGAGTGGCCGCAAAGAGAGGCCATTTTGCAGGGGAAAAAGAAGTCCTTTGGCCAACCTCTGGGCATCAGGTGAAAGCTGGCCTTTGGGGCTATAAGGCCGAGCTGGCATCTAGCTTCTGACCACTGTAGTTTTGGAGAAATCCAGCAAAATTTGGCAATTTTTAGGTTGGGTGGTCAGGGTGGGCCAGGGCGAGTGGCCGCAAAGAGAGGCCATTTTGCAGGGGAAAAAGAAGTCCTTTGGCCAACCTCTGGGCATCAGGTGAAAGCTGGCCTTTGGGGCTATAAGGCCGAGCTGGCATCTAGCTTCTGACCACTGTAGTTTTGGAGAAATCCAGCAAAATTTGGCAATTTTTAGGTTGGGTGGTCAGGGTGGGCCAGGGCGAGTGGCCGCAAAGAGAGGCCATTTTGCAGGGGAAAAAGAAGTCCTTTGGCCAACCTCTGGGCATCAGGTGAAAGCTGGCCTTTGGGGCTATAAGGCCGAGCTGGCATCTAGCTTCTGACCACTGTAGTTTTGGAGAAATCCAGCAAAATTTGGCAATTTTTAGGTTGGGTGGTCAGGGTGGGCCAGGGCGAGTGGCCGCAAAGAGAGGCCATTTTGCAGGGGAAAAAGAAGTCCTTTGGCCAACCTCTGGGCATCAGGTGAAAGCTGGCCTTTGGGGCTATAAGGCCGAGCTGGCATCTAGCTTCTGACCACTGTAGTTTTGGAGAAATCCAGCAAAATTTGGCAATTTTTAGGTTGGGTGGTCAGGGTGGGCCAGGGCGAGTGGCCGCAAAGAGAGGCCATTTTGCAGGGGAAAAAGAAGTCCTTTGGCCAACCTCTGGGCATCAGGTGAAAGCTGGCCTTTGGGGCTATAAGGCCGAGCTGGCATCTAGCTTCTGACCACTGTAGTTTTGGAGAAATCCAGCAAAATTTGGCAATTTTTAGGTTGGGTGGTCAGGGTGGGCCAGGGCGAGTGGCCGCAAAGAGAGGCCATTTTGCAGGGGAAAAAGAAGTCCTTTGGCCAACCTCTGGGCATCAGGTGAAAGCTGGCCTTTGGGGCTATAAGGCCGAGCTGGCATCTAGCTTCTGACCACTGTAGTTTTGGAGAAATCCAGCAAAATTTGGCAATTTTTAGGTTGGGTGGTCAGGGTGGGCCAGGGCGAGTGGCCGCAAAGAGAGGCCATTTTGCAGGGGAAAAAGAAGTCCTTTGGCCAACCTCTGGGCATCAGGTGAAAGCTGGCCTTTGGGGCTATAAGGCCGAGCTGGCATCTAGCTTCTGACCACTGTAGTTTTGGAGAAATCCAGCAAAATTTGGCAATTTTTAGGTTGGGTGGTCAGGGTGGGCCAGGGCGAGTGGCCGCAAAGAGAGGCCATTTTGCAGGGGAAAAAGAAGTCCTTTGGCCAACCTCTGGGCATCAGGTGAAAGCTGGCCTTTGGGGCTATAAGGCCGAGCTGGCATCTAGCTTCTGACCACTGTAGTTTTGGAGAAATCCAGCAAAATTTGGCAATTTTTAGGTTGGGTGGTCAGGGTGGGCCAGGGCGAGTGGCCGCAAAGAGAGGCCATTTTGCAGGGGAAAAAGAAGTCCTTTGGCCAACCTCTGGGCATCAGGTGAAAGCTGGCCTTTGGGGCTATAAGGCCGAGCTGGCATCTAGCTTCTGACCACTGTAGTTTTGGAGAAATCCAGCAAAATTTGGCAATTTTTAGGTTGGGTGGTCAGGGTGGGCCAGGGCGAGTGGCCGCAAAGAGAGGCCATTTTGCAGGGGAAAAAGAAGTCCTTTGGCCAACCTCTGGGCATCAGGTGAAAGCTGGCCTTTGGGGCTATAAGGCCGAGCTGGCATCTAGCTTCTGACCACTGTAGTTTTGGAGAAATCCAGCAAAATTTGGCAATTTTTAGGTTGGGTGGTCAGGGTGGGCCAGGGCGAGTGGCCGCAAAGAGAGGCCATTTTGCAGGGGAAAAAGAAGTCCTTTGGCCAACCTCTGGGCATCAGGTGAAAGCTGGCCTTTGGGGCTATAAGGCCGAGCTGGCATCTAGCTTCTGACCACTGTAGTTTTGGAGAAATCCAGCAAAATTTGGCAATTTTTAGGTTGGGTGGTCAGGGTGGGCCAGGGCGAGTGGCCGCAAAGAGAGGCCATTTTGCAGGGGAAAAAGAAGTCCTTTGGCCAACCTCTGGGCATCAGGTGAAAGCTGGCCTTTGGGGCTATAAGGCCGAGCTGGCATCTAGCTTCTGACCACTGTAGTTTTGGAGAAATCCAGCAAAATTTGGCAATTTTTAGGTTGGGTGGTCAGGGTGGGCCAGGGCGAGTGGCCGCAAAGAGAGGCCATTTTGCAGGGGAAAAAGAAGTCCTTTGGCCAACCTCTGGGCATCAGGTGAAAGCTGGCCTTTGGGGCTATAAGGCCGAGCTGGCATCTAGCTTCTGACCACTGTAGTTTTGGAGAAATCCAGCAAAATTTGGCAATTTTTAGGTTGGGTGGTCAGGGTGGGCCAGGGCGAGTGGCCGCAAAGAGAGGCCATTTTGCAGGGGAAAAAGAAGTCCTTTGGCCAACCTCTGGGCATCAGGTGAAAGCTGGCCTTTGGGGCTATAAGGCCGAGCTGGCATCTAGCTTCTGACCACTGTAGTTTTGGAGAAATCCAGCAAAATTTGGCAATTTTTAGGTTGGGTGGTCAGGGTGGGCCAGGGCGAGTGGCCGCAAAGAGAGGCCATTTTGCAGGGGAAAAAGAAGTCCTTTGGCCAACCTCTGGGCATCAGGTGAAAGCTGGCCTTTGGGGCTATAAGGCCGAGCTGGCATCTAGCTTCTGACCACTGTAGTTTTGGAGAAATCCAGCAAAATTTGGCAATTTTTAGGTTGGGTGGTCAGGGTGGGCCAGGGCGAGTGGCCGCAAAGAGAGGCCATTTTGCAGGGGAAAAAGAAGTCCTTTGGCCAACCTCTGGGCTATCAGGTGAAAGCTGGCCTTTGGGGCTATAAGGTCCGAGCTGGCATCTAGCTTCTGACCACTGTAGTTTTGGAGAAATCCAGCAAAATTTGGCAATTTTTAGGTTGGGTGGTCAGGGTGGTCAGGGTGGGCCAGGGCGAGTGGCCGCAAAGAGAGGCCATTTTGCAGGGGAAAAAGAAGTCCTTTGGCCAACCTCTGGGCATCAGGTGAAAGCTGGCCTTTGGGGCTATAAGGCCGAGCTGGCATCTAGCTTCTGACCACTGTAGTTTTGGAGAAATCCAGCAAAATTTGGCAATTTTTAGGTTGGGTGGTCAGGGTGGGCCAGGGCGAGTGGCCGCAAAGAGAGGCCATTTTGCAGGGGAAAAAGAAGTCCTTTGGCCAACCTCTGGGCATCAGGTGAAAGCTGGCCTTTGGGGCTATAAGGCCGAGCTGGCATCTAGCTTCTGACCACTGTAGTTTTGGAGAAATCCAGCAAAATTTGGCAATTTTTAGGTTGGGTGGTCAGGGTGGGCCAGGGCGAGTGGCCGCAAAGAGAGGCCATTTTGCAGGGGAAAAAGAAGTCCTTTGGCCAACCTCTGGGCATCAGGTGAAAGCTGGCCTTTGGGGCTATAAGGCCGAGCTGGCATCTAGCTTCTGACCACTGTAGTTTTGGAGAAATCCAGCAAAATTTGGCAATTTTTAGGTTGGGTGGTCAGGGTGGGCCAGGGCGAGTGGCCGCAAAGAGAGGCCATTTTGCAGGGGAAAAAGAAGTCCTTTGGCCAACCTCTGGGCATCAGGTGAAAGCTGGCCTTTGGGGCTATAAGGCCGAGCTGGCATCTAGCTTCTGACCACTGTAGTTTTGGAGAAATCCAGCAAAATTTGGCAATTTTTAGGTTGGGTGGTCAGGGTGGGCCAGGGCGAGTGGCCGCAAAGAGAGGCCATTTTGCAGGGGAAAAAGAAGTCCTTTGGCCAACCTCTGGGCATCAGGTGAAAGCTGGCCTTTGGGGCTATAAGGCCGAGCTGGCATCTAGCTTCTGACCACTGTAGTTTTGGAGAAATCCAGCAAAATTTGGCAATTTTTAGGTTGGGTGGTCAGGGTGGGCCAGGGCGAGTGGCCGCAAAGAGAGGCCATTTTGCAGGGGAAAAAGAAGTCCTTTGGCCAACCTCTGGGCATCAGGTGAAAGCTGGCCTTTGGGGCTATAAGGCCGAGCTGGCATCTAGCTTCTGACCACTGTAGTTTTGGAGAAATCCAGCAAAATTTGGCAATTTTTAGGTTGGGTGGTCAGGGTGGGCCAGGGCGAGTGGCCGCAAAGAGAGGCCATTTTGCAGGGGAAAAAGAAGTCCTTTGGCCAACCTCTGGGCATCAGGTGAAAGCTGGCCTTTGGGGCTATAAGGCCGAGCTGGCATCTAGCTTCTGACCACTGTAGTTTTGGAGAAATCCAGCAAAATTTGGCAATTTTTAGGTTGGGTGGTCAGGGTGGGCCAGGGCGAGTGGCCGCAAAGAGAGGCCATTTTGCAGGGGAAAAAGAAGTCCTTTGGCCAACCTCTGGGCATCAGGTGAAAGCTGGCCTTTGGGGCTATAAGGCCGAGCTGGCATCTAGCTTCTGACCACTGTAGTTTTGGAGAAATCCAGCAAAATTTGGCAATTTTTAGGTTGGGTGGTCAGGGTGCGGCCAGGGCGAGTGGCCGCAAAGAGAGGCCATTTTGCAGGGGAAAAAGAAGTCCTTTGGCCAACCTCTGGGCATCAGGTGAAAGCTGGCCTTTGGGGCTATAAGGCCGAGCTGGCATCTAGCTTCTGACCACTGTAGTTTTGGAGAAATCCAGCAAAATTTGGCAATTTTTAGGTTGGGTGGTCAGGGTGGGCCAGGGCGAGTGGCCGCAAAGAGAGGCCATTTTGCAGGGGAAAAAGAAGTCCTTTGGCCAACCTCTGGGCATCAGGTGAAAGCTGGCCTTTGGGGCTATAAGGCCGAGCTGGCATCTAGCTTCTGACCACTGTAGTTTTGGAGAAATCCAGCAAAATTTGGCAATTTTTAGGTTGGGTGGTCAGGGTGGGCCAGGGCGAGTGGCCGCAAAGAGAGGCCATTTTGCAGGGGAAAAAGAAGTCCTTTGGCCAACCTCTGGGCATCAGGTGAAAGCTGGCCTTTGGGGCTATAAGGCCGAGCTGGCATCTAGCTTCTGACCACTGTAGTTTTGGAGAAATCCAGCAAAATTTGGCAATTTTTAGGTTGGGTGGTCAGGGTGGGCCAGGGCGAGTGGCCGCAAAGAGAGGCCATTTTGCAGGGGAAAAAGAAGTCCTTTGGCCAACCTCTGGGCATCAGGTGAAAGCTGGCCTTTGGGGCTATAAGGCCGAGCTGGCATCTAGCTTCTGACCACTGTAGTTTTGGAGAAATCCAGCAAAATTTGGCAATTTTTAGGTTGGGTGGTCAGGGTGGGCCAGGGCGAGTGGCCGCAAAGAGAGGCCATTTTGCAGGGGAAAAAGAAGTCCTTTGGCCAACCTCTGGGCATCAGGTGAAAGCTGGCCTTTGGGGCTATAAGGCCGAGCTGGCATCTAGCTTCTGACCACTGTAGTTTTGGAGAAATCCAGCAAAATTTGGCAATTTTTAGGTTGGGTGGTCAGGGTGGGCCAGGGCGAGTGGCCGCAAAGAGAGGCCATTTTGCAGGGGAAAAAGAAGTCCTTTGGCCAACCTCTGGGCATCAGGTGAAAGCTGGCCTTTGGGGCTATAAGGCCGAGCTGGCATCTAGCTTCTGACCACTGTAGTTTTGGAGAAATCCAGCAAAATTTGGCAATTTTTAGGTTGGGTGGTCAGGGTGGGCCAGGGCGAGTGGCCGCAAAGAGAGGCCATTTTGCAGGGGAAAAAGAAGTCCTTTGGCCAACCTCTGGGCATCAGGTGAAAGCTGGCCTTTGGGGCTATAAGGCCGAGCTGGCATCTAGCTTCTGACCACTGTAGTTTTGGAGAAATCCAGCAAAATTTGGCAATTTTTAGGTTGGGTGGTCAGGGTGGGCCAGGGCGAGTGGCCGCAAAGAGAGGCCATTTTGCAGGGGAAAAAGAAGTCCTTTGGCCAACCTCTGGGCATCAGGTGAAAGCTGGCCTTTGGGGCTATAAGGCCGAGCTGGCATCTAGCTTCTGACCACTGTAGTTTTGGAGAAATCCAGCAAAATTTGGCAATTTTTAGGTTGGGTGGTCAGGGTGGGCCAGGGCGAGTGGCCGCAAAGAGAGGCCATTTTGCAGGGGAAAAAGAAGTCCTTTGGCCAACCTCTGGGCATCAGGTGAAAGCTGGCCTTTGGGGCTATAAGGCCGAGCTGGCATCTAGCTTCTGACCACTGTAGTTTTGGAGAAATCCAGCAAAATTTGGCAATTTTTAGGTTGGGTGGTCAGGGTGGGCCAGGGCGAGTGGCCGCAAAGAGAGGCCATTTTGCAGGGGAAAAAGAAGTCCTTTGGCCAACCTCTGGGCATCAGGTGAAAGCTGGCCTTTGGGGCTATAAGGCCGAGCTGGCATCTAGCTTCTGACCACTGTAGTTTTGGAGAAATCCAGCAAAATTTGGCAATTTTTAGGTTGGGTGGTCAGGGTGGGCCAGGGCGAGTGGCCGCAAAGAGAGGCCATTTTGCAGGGGAAAAAGAAGTCCTTTGGCCAACCTCTGGGCATCAGGTGAAAGCTGGCCTTTGGGGCTATAAGGCCGAGCTGGCATCTAGCTTCTGACCACTGTAGTTTTGGAGAAATCCAGCAAAATTTGGCAATTTTTAGGTTGGGTGGTCAGGGTGGGCCAGGGCGAGTGGCCGCAAAGAGAGGCCATTTTGCAGGGGAAAAAGAAGTCCTTTGGCCAACCTCTGGGCATCAGGTGAAAGCTGGCCTTTGGGGCTATAAGGCCGAGCTGGCATCTAGCTTCTGACCACTGTAGTTTTGGAGAAATCCAGCAAAATTTGGCAATTTTTAGGTTGGGTGGTCAGGGTGGGCCAGGGCGAGTGGCCGCAAAGAGAGGCCATTTTGCAGGGGAAAAAGAAGTCCTTTGGCCAACCTCTGGGCATCAGGTGAAAGCTGGCCTTTGGGGCTATAAGGCCGAGCTGGCATCTAGCTTCTGACCACTGTAGTTTTGGAGAAATCCAGCAAAATTTGGCAATTTTTAGGTTGGGTGGTCAGGGTGGGCCAGGGCGAGTGGCCGCAAAGAGAGGCCATTTTGCAGGGGAAAAAGAAGTCCTTTGGCCAACCTCTGGGCATCAGGTGAAAGCTGGCCTTTGGGGCTATAAGGCCGAGCTGGCATCTAGCTTCTGACCACTGTAGTTTTGGAGAAATCCAGCAAAATTTGGCAATTTTTAGGTTGGGTGGTCAGGGTGGGCCAGGGCGAGTGGCCGCAAAGAGAGGCCATTTTGCAGGGGAAAAAGAAGTCCTTTGGCCAACCTCTGGGCATCAGGTGAAAGCTGGCCTTTGGGGCTATAAGGCCGAGCTGGCATCTAGCTTCTGACCACTGTAGTTTTGGAGAAATCCAGCAAAATTTGGCAATTTTTAGGTTGGGTGGTCAGGGTGGGCCAGGGCGAGTGGCCGCAAAGAGAGGCCATTTTGCAGGGGAAAAAGAAGTCCTTTGGCCAACCTCTGGGCATCAGGTGAAAGCTGGCCTTTGGGGCTATAAGGCCGAGCTGGCATCTAGCTTCTGACCACTGTAGTTTTGGAGAAATCCAGCAAAATTTGGCAATTTTTAGGTTGGGTGGTCAGGGTGGGCCAGGGCGAGTGGCCGCAAAGAGAGGCCATTTTGCAGGGGAAAAAGAAGTCCTTTGGCCAACCTCTGGGCATCAGGTGAAAGCTGGCCTTTGGGGCTATAAGGCCGAGCTGGCATCTAGCTTCTGACCACTGTAGTTTTGGAGAAATCCAGCAAAATTTGGCAATTTTTAGGTTGGTGTGGTCAGGGTGGGCCAGGGCGAGTGGCCGCAAAGAGAGGCCATTTTGCAGGGGAAAAAGAAGTCCTTTGGCCAACCTCTGGGCATCAGGTGAAAGCTGGCCTTTGGGGCTATAAGGCCGAGCTGGCATCTAGCTTCTGACCACTGTAGTTTTGGAGAAATCCAGCAAAATTTGGCAATTTTTAGGTTGGGTGGTCAGGGTGGGCCAGGGCGAGTGGCCGCAAAGAGAGGCCATTTTGCAGGGGAAAAAGAAGTCCTTTGGCCAACCTCTGGGCATCAGGTGAAAGCTGGCCTTTGGGGCTATAAGGCCGAGCTGGCATCTAGCTTCTGACCACTGTAGTTTTGGAGAAATCCAGCAAAATTTGGCAATTTTTAGGTTGGGTGGTCAGGGTGGGCCAGGGCGAGTGGCCGCAAAGAGAGGCCATTTTGCAGGGGAAAAAGAAGTCCTTTGGCCAACCTCTGGGCATCAGGTGAAAGCTGGCCTTTGGGGCTATAAGGCCGAGCTGGCATCTAGCTTCTGACCACTGTAGTTTTGGAGAAATCCAGCAAAATTTGGCAATTTTTAGGTTGGGTGGTCAGGGTGGGCCAGGGCGAGTGGCCGCAAAGAGAGGCCATTTTGCAGGGGAAAAAGAAGTCCTTTGGCCAACCTCTGGGCATCAGGTGAAAGCTGGCCTTTGGGGCTATAAGGCCGAGCTGGCATCTAGCTTCTGACCACTGTAGTTTTGGAGAAATCCAGCAAAATTTGGCAATTTTTAGGTTGGGTGGTCAGGGTGGGCCAGGGCGAGTGGCCGCAAAGAGAGGCCATTTTGCAGGGGAAAAAGAAGTCCTTTGGCCAACCTCTGGGCATCAGGTGAAAGCTGGCCTTTGGGGCTATAAGGCCGAGCTGGCATCTAGCTTCTGACCACTGTAGTTTTGGAGAAATCCAGCAAAATTTGGCAATTTTTAGGTTGGGTGGTCAGGGTGGGCCAGGGCGAGTGGCCGCAAAGAGAGGCCATTTTGCAGGGGAAAAAGAAGTCCTTTGGCCAACCTCTGGGCATCAGGTGAAAGCTGGCCTTTGGGGCTATAAGGCCGAGCTGGCATCTAGCTTCTGACCACTGTAGTTTTGGAGAAATCCAGCAAAATTTGGCAATTTTTAGGTTGGGTGGTCAGGGTGGGCCAGGGCGAGTGGCCGCAAAGAGAGGCCATTTTGCAGGGGAAAAAGAAGTCCTTTGGCCAACCTCTGGGCATCAGGTGAAAGCTGGCCTTTGGGGCTATAAGGCCGAGCTGGCATCTAGCTTCTGACCACTGTAGTTTTGGAGAAATCCAGCAAAATTTGGCAATTTTTAGGTTGGGTGGTCAGGGTGGGCCAGGGCGAGTGGCCGCAAAGAGAGGCCATTTTGCAGGGGAAAAAGAAGTCCTTTGGCCAACCTCTGGGCATCAGGTGAAAGCTGGCCTTTGGGGCTATAAGGCCGAGCTGGCATCTAGCTTCTGACCACTGTAGTTTTGGAGAAATCCAGCAAAATTTGGCAATTTTTAGGAATTTTTAGGTTGGGTGGTCAGGGTGGGCCAGGGCGAGTGGCCGCAAAGAGAGGCCATTTTGCAGGGGAAAAAGAAGTCCTTTGGCCAACCTCTGGGCATCAGGTGAAAGCTGGCCTTTGGGGCTATAAGGCCGAGCTGGCATCTAGCTTCTGACCACTGTAGTTTTGGAGAAATCCAGCAAAATTTGGCAATTTTTAGGTTGGGTGGTCAGGGTGGGCCAGGGCGAGTGGCCGCAAAGAGAGGCCATTTTGCAGGGGAAAAAGAAGTCCTTTGGCCAACCTCTGGGCATCAGGTGAAAGCTGGCCTTTGGGGCTATAAGGCCGAGCTGGCATCTAGCTTCTGACCACTGTAGTTTTGGAGAAATCCAGCAAAATTTGGCAATTTTTAGGTTGGGTGGTCAGGGTGGGCCAGGGCGAGTGGCCGCAAAGAGAGGCCATTTTGCAGGGGAAAAAGAAGTCCTTTGGCCAACCTCTGGGCATCAGGTGAAAGCTGGCCTTTGGGGCTATAAGGCCGAGCTGGCATCTAGCTTCTGACCACTGTAGTTTTGGAGAAATCCAGCAAAATTTGGCAATTTTTAGGTTGGGTGGTCAGGGTGGGCCAGGGCGAGTGGCCGCAAAGAGAGGCCATTTTGCAGGGGAAAAAGAAGTCCTTTGGCCAACCTCTGGGCATCAGGTGAAAGCTGGCCTTTGGGGCTATAAGGCCGAGCTGGCATCTAGCTTCTGACCACTGTAGTTTTGGAGAAATCCAGCAAAATTTGGCAATTTTTAGGTTGGGTGGTCAGGGTGGGCCAGGGCGAGTGGCCGCAAAGAGAGGCCATTTTGCAGGGGAAAAAGAAGTCCTTTGGCCAACCTCTGGGCATCAGGTGAAAGCTGGCCTTTGGGGCTATAAGGCCGAGCTGGCATCTAGCTTCTGACCACTGTAGTTTTGGAGAAATCCAGCAAAATTTGGCAATTTTTAGGTTGGGTGGTCAGGGTGGGCCAGGGCGAGTGGCCGCAAAGAGAGGCCATTTTGCAGGGGAAAAAGAAGTCCTTTGGCCAACCTCTGGGCATCAGGTGAAAGCTGGCCTTTGGGGCTATAAGGCCGAGCTGGCATCTAGCTTCTGACCACTGTAGTTTTGGAGAAATCCAGCAAAATTTGGCAATTTTTAGGTTGGGTGGTCAGGGTGGGCCAGGGCGAGTGGCCGCAAAGAGAGGCCATTTTGCAGGGGAAAAAGAAGTCCTTTGGCCAACCTCTGGGCATCAGGTGAAAGCTGGCCTTTGGGGCTATAAGGCCGAGCTGGCATCTAGCTTCTGACCACTGTAGTTTTGGAGAAATCCAGCAAAATTTGGCAATTTTTAGGTTGGGTGGTCAGGGTGGGCCAGGGCGAGTGGCCGCAAAGAGAGGCCATTTTGCAGGGGAAAAAGAAGTCCTTTGGCCAACCTCTGGGCATCAGGTGAAAGCTGGCCTTTGGGGCTATAAGGCCGAGCTGGCATCTAGCTTCTGACCACTGTAGTTTTGGAGAAATCCAGCAAAATTTGGCAATTTTTAGGTTGGGTGGTCAGGGTGGGCCAGGGCGAGTGGCCGCAAAGAGAGGCCATTTTGCAGGGGAAAAAGAAGTCCTTTGGCCAACCTCTGGGCATCAGGTGAAAGCTGGCCTTTGGGGCTATAAGGCCGAGCTGGCATCTAGCTTCTGACCACTGTAGTTTTGGAGAAATCCAGCAAAATTTGGCAATTTTTAGGTTGGGCTGGTCAGGGTGGGCCAGGGCGAGTGGCCGCAAAGAGAGGCCATTTTGCAGGGGAAAAAGAAGTCCTTTGGCCAACCTCTGGGCATCAGGTGAAAGCTGGCCTTTGGGGCTATAAGGCCGAGCTGGCATCTAGCTTCTGACCACTGTAGTTTTGGAGAAATCCAGCAAAATTTGGCAATTTTTAGGTTGGGTGGTCAGGGTGGGCCAGGGCGAGTGGCCGCAAAGAGAGGCCATTTTGCAGGGGAAAAAGAAGTCCTTTGGCCAACCTCTGGGCATCAGGTGAAAGCTGGCCTTTGGGGCTATAAGGCCGAGCTGGCATCTAGCTTCTGACCACTGTAGTTTTGGAGAAATCCAGCAAAATTTGGCAATTTTTAGGTTGGGTGGTCAGGGTGGGCCAGGGCGAGTGGCCGCAAAGAGAGGCCATTTTGCAGGGGAAAAAGAAGTCCTTTGGCCAACCTCTGGGCATCAGGTGAAAGCTGGCCTTTGGGGCTATAAGGCCGAGCTGGCATCTAGCTTCTGACCACTGTAGTTTTGGAGAAATCCAGCAAAATTTGGCAATTTTTAGGTTGGGTGGTCAGGGTGGGCCAGGGCGAGTGGCCGCAAAGAGAGGCCATTTTGCAGGGGAAAAAGAAGTCCTTTGGCCAACCTCTGGGCATCAGGTGAAAGCTGGCCTTTGGGGCTATAAGGCCGAGCTGGCATCTAGCTTCTGACCACTGTAGTTTTGGAGAAATCCAGCAAAATTTGGCAATTTTTAGGTTGGGTGGTCAGGGTGGGCCAGGGCGAGTGGCCGCAAAGAGAGGCCATTTTGCAGGGGAAAAAGAAGTCCTTTGGCCAACCTCTGGGCATCAGGTGAAAGCTGGCCTTTGGGGCTATAAGGCCGAGCTGGCATCTAGCTTCTGACCACTGTAGTTTTGGAGAAATCCAGCAAAATTTGGCAATTTTTAGGTTGGGTGGTCAGGGTGGGCCAGGGCGAGTGGCCGCAAAGAGAGGCCATTTTGCAGGGGAAAAAGAAGTCCTTTGGCCAACCTCTGGGCATCAGGTGAAAGCTGGCCTTTGGGGCTATAAGGCCGAGCTGGCATCTAGCTTCTGACCACTGTAGTTTTGGAGAAATCCAGCAAAATTTGGCAATTTTTAGGTTGGGTGGTCAGGGTGGGCCAGGGCGAGTGGCCGCAAAGAGAGGCCATTTTGCAGGGGAAAAAGAAGTCCTTTGGCCAACCTCTGGGCATCAGGTGAAAGCTGGCCTTTGGGGCTATAAGGCCGAGCTGGCATCTAGCTTCTGACCACTGTAGTTTTGGAGAAATCCAGCAAAATTTGGCAATTTTTAGGTTGGGTGGTCAGGGTGGGCCAGGGCGAGTGGCCGCAAAGAGAGGCCATTTTGCAGGGGAAAAAGAAGTCCTTTGGCCAACCTCTGGGCATCAGGTGAAAGCTGGCCTTTGGGGCTATAAGGCCGAGCTGGCATCTAGCTTCTGACCACTGTAGTTTTGGAGAAATCCAGCAAAATTTGGCAATTTTTAGGTTGGGTGGTCAGGGTGGGCCAGGGCGAGTGGCCGCAAAGAGAGGCCATTTTGCAGGGGAAAAAGAAGTCCTTTGGCCAACCTCTGGGCATCAGGTGAAAGCTGGCCTTTGGGGCTATAAGGCCGAGCTGGCATCTAGCTTCTGACCACTGTAGTTTTGGAGAAATCCAGCAAAATTTGGCAATTTTTAGGTTGGGTCGGTCAGGGTGGGCCAGGGCGAGTGGCCGCAAAGAGAGGCCATTTTGCAGGGGAAAAAGAAGTCCTTTGGCCAACCTCTGGGCATCAGGTGAAAGCTGGCCTTTGGGGCTATAAGGCCGAGCTGGCATCTAGCTTCTGACCACTGTAGTTTTGGAGAAATCCAGCAAAATTTGGCAATTTTTAGGTTGGGTGGTCAGGGTGGGCCAGGGCGAGTGGCCGCAAAGAGAGGCCATTTTGCAGGGGAAAAAGAAGTCCTTTGGCCAACCTCTGGGCATCAGGTGAAAGCTGGCCTTTGGGGCTATAAGGCCGAGCTGGCATCTAGCTTCTGACCACTGTAGTTTTGGAGAAATCCAGCAAAATTTGGCAATTTTTAGGTTGGGTGGTCAGGGTGGGCCAGGGCGAGTGGCCGCAAAGAGAGGCCATTTTGCAGGGGAAAAAGAAGTCCTTTGGCCAACCTCTGGGCATCAGGTGAAAGCTGGCCTTTGGGGCTATAAGGCCGAGCTGGCATCTAGCTTCTGACCACTGTAGTTTTGGAGAAATCCAGCAAAATTTGGCAATTTTTAGGTTGGGTGGTCAGGGTGGGCCAGGGCGAGTGGCCGCAAAGAGAGGCCATTTTGCAGGGGAAAAAGAAGTCCTTTGGCCAACCTCTGGGCATCAGGTGAAAGCTGGCCTTTGGGGCTATAAGGCCGAGCTGGCATCTAGCTTCTGACCACTGTAGTTTTGGAGAAATCCAGCAAAATTTGGCAATTTTTAGGTTGGGTGGTCAGGGTGGGCCAGGGCGAGTGGCCGCAAAGAGAGGCCATTTTGCAGGGGAAAAAGAAGTCCTTTGGCCAACCTCTGGGCATCAGGTGAAAGCTGGCCTTTGGGGCTATAAGGCCGAGCTGGCATCTAGCTTCTGACCACTGTAGTTTTGGAGAAATCCAGCAAAATTTGGCAATTTTTAGGTTGGGTGGTCAGGGTGGGCCAGGGCGAGTGGCCGCAAAGAGAGGCCATTTTGCAGGGGAAAAAGAAGTCCTTTGGCCAACCTCTGGGCATCAGGTGAAAGCTGGCCTTTGGGGCTATAAGGCCGAGCTGGCATCTAGCTTCTGACCACTGTAGTTTTGGAGAAATCCAGCAAAATTTGGCAATTTTTAGGTTGGGTGGTCAGGGTGGGCCAGGGCGAGTGGCCGCAAAGAGAGGCCATTTTGCAGGGGAAAAAGAAGTCCTTTGGCCAACCTCTGGGCATCAGGTGAAAGCTGGCCTTTGGGGCTATAAGGCCGAGCTGGCATCTAGCTTCTGACCACTGTAGTTTTGGAGAAATCCAGCAAAATTTGGCAATTTTTAGGTTGGGTGGTCAGGGTGGGCCAGGGCGAGTGGCCGCAAAGAGAGGCCATTTTGCAGGGGAAAAAGAAGTCCTTTGGCCAACCTCTGGGCATCAGGTGAAAGCTGGCCTTTGGGGCTATAAGGCCGAGCTGGCATCTAGCTTCTGACCACTGTAGTTTTGGAGAAATCCAGCAAAATTTGGCAATTTTTAGGTTGGGTGGTCAGGGTGGGCCAGGGCGAGTGGCCGCAAAGAGAGGCCATTTTGCAGGGGAAAAAGAAGTCCTTTGGCCAACCTCTGGGCATCAGGTGAAAGCTGGCCTTTGGGGCTATAAGGCCGAGCTGGCATCTAGCTTCTGACCACTGTAGTTTTGGAGAAATCCAGCAAAATTTGGCAATTTTTAGGTTGGGTGGTCAGGGTGGGCCAGGGCGAGTGGCCGCAAAGAGAGGCCATTTTGCAGGGGAAAAAGAAGTCCTTTGGCCAACCTCTGGGCATCAGGTGAAAGCTGGCCTTTGGGGCTATAAGGCCGAGCTGGCATCTAGCTTCTGACCACTGTAGTTTTGGAGAAATCCAGCAAAATTTGGCAATTTTTAGGTTGGGTGGTCAGGGTGGGCCAGGGCGAGTGGCCGCAAAGAGAGGCCATTTTGCAGGGGAAAAAGAAGTCCTTTGGCCAACCTCTGGGCATCAGGTGAAAGCTGGCCTTTGGGGCTATAAGGCCGAGCTGGCATCTAGCTTCTGACCACTGTAGTTTTGGAGAAATCCAGCAAAATTTGGCAATTTTTAGGTTGGGTGGTCAGGGTGGGCCAGGGCGAGTGGCCGCAAAGAGAGGCCATTTTGCAGGGGAAAAAGAAGTCCTTTGGCCAACCTCTGGGCATCAGGTGAAAGCTGGCCTTTGGGGCTATAAGGCCGAGCTGGCATCTAGCTTCTGACCACTGTAGTTTTTGGAGAAATCCAGCAAAATTTGGCAATTTTTAGGTTGGGTGGTCAGGGTGGGCCAGGGCGAGTGGCCGCAAAGAGAGGCCATTTTGCAGGGGAAAAAGAAGTCCTTTGGCCAACCTCTGGGCATCAGGTGAAAGCTGGCCTTTGGGGCTATAAGGCCGAGCTGGCATCTAGCTTCTGACCACTGTAGTTTTGGAGAAATCCAGCAAAATTTGGCAATTTTTAGGTTGGGTGGTCAGGGTGGGCCAGGGCGAGTGGCCGCAAAGAGAGGCCATTTTGCAGGGGAAAAAGAAGTCCTTTGGCCAACCTCTGGGCATCAGGTGAAAGCTGGCCTTTGGGGCTATAAGGCCGAGCTGGCATCTAGCTTCTGACCACTGTAGTTTTGGAGAAATCCAGCAAAATTTGGCAATTTTTAGGTTGGGTGGTCAGGGTGGGCCAGGGCGAGTGGCCGCAAAGAGAGGCCATTTTGCAGGGGAAAAAGAAGTCCTTTGGCCAACCTCTGGGCATCAGGTGAAAGCTGGCCTTTGGGGCTATAAGGCCGAGCTGGCATCTAGCTTCTGACCACTGTAGTTTTGGAGAAATCCAGCAAAATTTGGCAATTTTTAGGTTGGGTGGTCAGGGTGGGCCAGGGCGAGTGGCCGCAAAGAGAGGCCATTTTGCAGGGGAAAAAGAAGTCCTTTGGCCAACCTCTGGGCATCAGGTGAAAGCTGGCCTTTGGGGCTATAAGGCCGAGCTGGCATCTAGCTTCTGACCACTGTAGTTTTGGAGAAATCCAGCAAAATTTGGCAATTTTTAGGTTGGGTGGTCAGGGTGGGCCAGGGCGAGTGGCCGCAAAGAGAGGCCATTTTGCAGGGGAAAAAGAAGTCCTTTGGCCAACCTCTGGGCATCAGGTGAAAGCTGGCCTTTGGGGCTATAAGGCCGAGCTGGCATCTAGCTTCTGACCACTGTAGTTTTGGAGAAATCCAGCAAAATTTGGCAATTTTTAGGTTGGGTGGTCAGGGTGGGCCAGGGCGAGTGGCCGCAAAGAGAGGCCATTTTGCAGGGGAAAAAGAAGTCCTTTGGCCAACCTCTGGGCATCAGGTGAAAGCTGGCCTTTGGGGCTATAAGGCCGAGCTGGCATCTAGCTTCTGACCACTGTAGTTTTGGAGAAATCCAGCAAAATTTGGCAATTTTTAGGTTGGGTGGTCAGGGTGGGCCAGGGCGAGTGGCCGCAAAGAGAGGCCATTTTGCAGGGGAAAAAGAAGTCCTTTGGCCAACCTCTGGGCATCAGGTGAAAGCTGGCCTTTGGGGCTATAAGGCCGAGCTGGCATCTAGCTTCTGACCACTGTAGTTTTGGAGAAATCCAGCAAAATTTGGCAATTTTTAGGTTGGGTGGTCAGGGTGGGCCAGGGCGAGTGGCCGCAAAGAGAGGCCATTTTGCAGGGGAAAAAGAAGTCCTTTGGCCAACCTCTGGGCATCAGGTGAAAGCTGGCCTTTGGGGCTATAAGGCCGAGCTGGCATCTAGCTTCTGACCACTGTAGTTTTGGAGAAATCCAGCAAAATTTGGCAATTTTTAGGTTGGGTGGTCAGGGTGGGCCAGGGCGAGTGGCCGCAAAGAGAGGCCATTTTGCAGGGGAAAAAGAAGTCCTTTGGCCAACCTCTGGGCATCAGGTGAAAGCTGGCCTTTGGGGCTATAAGGCCGAGCTGGCATCTAGCTTCTGACCACTGTAGTTTTGGAGAAATCCAGCAAAATTTGGCAATTTTTAGGTTGGGTGGTCAGGGTGGGCCAGGGCGAGTGGCCGCAAAGAGAGGCCATTTTGCAGGGGAAAAAGAAGTCCTTTGGCCAACCTCTGGGCATCAGGTGAAAGCTGGCCTTTGGGGCTATAAGGCCGAGCTGGCATCTAGCTTCTGACCACTGTAGTTTTGGAGAAATCCAGCAAAATTTGGCAATTTTTAGGTTGGGTGGTCAGGGTGGGCCAGGGCGAGTGGCCGCAAAGAGAGGCCATTTTGCAGGGGAAAAAGAAGTCCTTTGGCCAACCTCTGGGCATCAGGTGAAAGCTGGCCTTTGGGGCTATAAGGCCGAGCTGGCATCTAGCTTCTGACCACTGTAGTTTTGGAGAAATCCAGCAAAATTTGGCAATTTTTAGGTTGGGTGGTCAGGGTGGGCCAGGGCGAGTGGCCGCAAAGAGAGGCCATTTTGCAGGGGAAAAAGAAGTCCTTTGGCCAACCTCTGGGCATCAGGTGAAAGCTGGCCTTTGGGGCTATAAGGCCGAGCTGGCATCTAGCTTCTGACCACTGTAGTTTTGGAGAAATCCAGCAAAATTTGGCAATTTTTAGGTTGGGTGGTCAGGGTGGGCCAGGGCGAGTGGCCGCAAAGAGAGGCCATTTTGCAGGGGAAAAAGAAGTCCTTTGGCCAACCTCTGGGCATCAGGTGAAAGCTGGCCTTTGGGGCTATAAGGCCGAGCTGGCATCTAGCTTCTGACCACTGTAGTTTTGGAGAAATCCAGCAAGAATTTGGCAATTTTTAGGTTGGGTGGTCAGGGTGTGGGGCGAGTGGCCACAAAGAGAGGCCATTTTGCAGGGGAAAAAGAAGTCCTTTGGCCAACCTCTGGGCATCAGGTGAAAGCTGGCCTTTGGGGCTATAAGGCCGAGCTGGCATCTAGCTTCTGACCACTGTAGTTTTGGAGAAATCCAGCAAAATTTGGCAATTTTTAGGTTGGGCCGTCAGGGTGGGCCAGGGCGAGTGGCCGCAAAGAGAGGCCATTTGGCAGGGGAAAAAGAAGTCCTTTGGCCAACCTCTGGGCATCAGGTGAAAGCTGGCCTTTGGGGCTATAAGGCCGAGCTGGCATCTAGCTTCTGACCACTGTAGTTTTGGAGAAATCCAGCAAAATTTGGCAATTTTTAGGTTGGGTGGTCAGGGTGGGCCAGGGCGAGTGGCCGCAAAGAGAGGCCATTTTGCAGGGGAAAAAGAAGTCCTTTGGCCAACCTCTGGGCATCAGGTGAAAGCTGGCCTTTGGGGCTATAAGGCCGAGCTGGGATCTAGCTTCTGACCACTGTAGTTTTGGAGAAATCCAGCAAAATTTGGCAATTTTTAGGTTGGGTGGTCAGGGTGGGCCAGGGCGAGTGGCCGCAAAGAGAGGCCATTTTGCAGGGGAAAAAGAAGTCCTTTGGCCAACCTCTGGGCATCAGGTGAAAGCTGGCCTTTGGGGCTATAAGGCCGAGCTGGCATCTAGCTTCTGACCACTGTAGTTTTGGAGAAATCCAGCAAAATTTGGCAATTTTTAGGTTGGGCCGTCAGGGTGGGCCAGGGCGAGTGGCCGCAAAGAGAGGCCATTTTGCAGGGGAAAAAGAAGTCCTTTGGCCAACCTCTGGGCATCAGGTGAAAGCTGGCCTTTGGGGCTATAAGGCCGAGCTGGCATCTAGCTTCTGACCACTGTAGTTTTGGAGAAATCCAGCAAAATTTGGCAATTTTTAGGTTGGGTGGTCAGGGTGGGCCAGGGCGAGTGGCCGCAAAGAGAGGCCATTTTGCAGGGGAAAAAGAAGTCCTTTGGCCAACCTCTGGGCATCAGGTGAAAGCTGGCCTTTGGGGCTATAAGGCCGAGCTGGCATCTAGCTTCTGACCACTGTAGTTTTGGAGAAATCCAGCAAAATTTGGCAATTTTTAGGTTGGGTGGTCAGGGTGGGCCAGGGCGAGTGGCCGCAAAGAGAGGCCATTTTGCAGGGGAAAAAGAAGTCCTTTGGCCAACCTCTGGGCATCAGGTGAAAGCTGGCCTTTGGGGCTATAAGGCCGAGCTGGCATCTAGCTTCTGACCACTGTAGTTTTGGAGAAATCCAGCAAAATTTGGCAATTTTTAGGTTGGGTGGTCAGGGTGGGCCAGGGCGAGTGGCCGCAAAGAGAGGCCATTTTGCAGGGGAAAAAGAAGTCCTTTGGCCAACCTCTGGGCATCAGGTGAAAGCTGGCCTTTGGGGCTATAAGGCCGAGCTGGCATCTAGCTTCTGACCACTGTAGTTTTGGAGAAATCCAGCAAAATTTGGCAATTTTTAGGTTGGGTGGTCAGGGTGGGCCAGGGCGAGTGGCCGCAAAGAGAGGCCATTTTGCAGGGGAAAAAGAAGTCCTTTGGCCAACCTCTGGGCATCAGGTGAAAGCTGGCCTTTGGGGCTATAAGGCCGAGCTGGCATCTAGCTTCTGACCACTGTAGTTTTGGAGAAATCCAGCAAAATTTGGCAATTTTTAGGTTGGGTGGTCAGGGTTGGGCCAGGGCGAGTGGCCGCAAAGAGAGGCCATTTTGCAGGGGAAAAAGAAGTCCTTTGGCCAACCTCTGGGCATCAGGTGAAAGCTGGCCTTTGGGGCTATAAGGCCGAGCTGGCATCTAGCTTCTGACCACTGTAGTTTTGGAGAAATCCAGCAAAATTTGGCAATTTTTAGGTTGGGTGGTCAGGGTGGGCCAGGGCGAGTGGCCGCAAAGAGAGGCCATTTTGCAGGGGAAAAAGAAGTCCTTTGGCCAACCTCTGGGCATCAGGTGAAAGCTGGCCTTTGGGGCTATAAGGCCGAGCTGGCATCTAGCTTCTGACCACTGTAGTTTGGAGAAATCCAGCAAAATTTGGCAATTTTTAGGTTGGGCGGTCAGGGTGGGCCAGGGCGAGTGGCCGCAAAGAGAGGCCATTTTGCAGGGGAAAAAGAAGTCCTTTGGCCAACCTCTGGGCATCAGGTGAAAGCTGGCCTTTGGGGCTATAAGGCCGAGCTGGCATCTAGCTTCTGACCACTGTAGTTTTGGAGAAATCCAGCAAAATTTGGCAATTTTTAGGTTGGGTGGTCAGGGTGGGCCAGGGCGAGTGGCCGCAAAGAGAGGCCATTTTGCAGGGGAAAAAGAAGTCCTTTGGCCAACCTCTGGGCATCAGGTGAAAGCTGGCCTTTGGGGCTATAAGGCCGAGCTGGCATCTAGCTTCTGACCACTGTAGTTTTGGAGAAATCCAGCAAAATTTGGCAATTTTTAGGTTGGGTGGTCAGGGTGGGCCAGGGCGAGTGGCCGCAAAGAGAGGCCATTTTGCAGGGGAAAAAGAAGTCCTTTGGCCAACCTCTGGGCATCAGGTGAAAGCTGGCCTTTGGGGCTATAAGGCCGAGCTGGCATCTAGCTTCTGACCACTGTAGTTTTGGAGAAATCCAGCAAAATTTGGCAATTTTTAGGTTGGGTGGTCAGGGTGGGCCAGGGCGAGTGGCCGCAAAGAGAGGCCATTTTGCAGGGGAAAAAGAAGTCCCTTTGGCCAACCTCTGGGCATCAGGTGAAAGCTGGCCTTTGGGGCTATAAGGCCGAGCTGGCATCTAGCTTCTGACCACTGTAGTTTTGGAGAAATCCAGCAAAATTTGGCAATTTTTAGGTTGGGCGGTCAGGGTGGGCCAGGGCGAGTGGCCGCAAAGAGAGGCCATTTTGCAGGGGAAAAAGAAGTCCTTTGGCCAACCTCTGGGCATCAGGTGAAAGCTGGCCTTTGGGGCTATAAGGCCGAGCTGGCATCTAGCTTCTGACCACTGTAGTTTTGGAGAAATCCAGCAAAATTTGGCAATTTTTAGGTTGGGCGGTCAGGGTGGGCCAGGGGCGAGTGGCCGCAAAGAGAGGCCATTTTGCAGGGGAAAAAGAAGTCCTTTGGCCAACCTCTGGGCATCAGGTGAAAGCTGGCCTTTGGGGCTATAAGGCCGAGCTGGCATCTAGCTTCTGACCACTGTAGTTTTGGAGAAATCCAGCAAAATTTGGCAATTTTTAGGTTGGGTGGTCAGGGTGGGCCAGGGCGAGTGGGCCGCAAAGAGAGGCCATTTTGCAGGGAAAAAGAAGTCCTTTGGCCAACCTCTGGGCATCAGGTGAAAGCTGGCCTTTGGGGCTATAAGGCCGAGCTGGCATCTAGCTTCTGACCACTGTAGTTTTGGAGAAATCCAGCAAAATTTGGCAATTTTTAGGTTGGGTGGTCAGGGTGGGCCAGGGCGAGTGGCCGCAAAGAGAGGCCATTTTGCAGGGGAAAAAGAAGTCCTTTGGCCAACCTCTGGGCATCAGGTGAAAGCTGGCCTTTGGGGCTATAAGGCCGAGCTGGCATCTAGCTTCTGACCACTGTAGTTTTGGAGAAATCCAGCAAAATTTGGCAATTTTTAGGTTGGGTGGTCAGGGTGGGCCAGGGCGAGTGGCCGCAAAGAGAGGCCATTTTGCAGGGGAAAAAGAAGTCCTTTGGCCAACCTCTGGGCATCAGGTGAAAGCTGGCCTTTGGGGCTATAAGGCCGAGCTGGGCATCTAGCTTCTGACCACTGTAGTTTTGGAGAAATCCAGCAAAATTTGGCAATTTTAGGTTGGGTGGTCAGGGTGGGCCAGGGCGAGTGGCCGCAAAGAGAGGCCATTTTGCAGGGGAAAAAGAAGTCCTTTGGCCAACCTCTGGGCATCAGGTGAAAGCTGGCCTTTGGGGCTATAAGGCCGAGCTGGCATCTAGCTTCTGACCACTGTAGTTTTGGAGAAATCCAGCAAAATTTGGCAATTTTTAGGTTGGGTGGTCAGGGTGGGCCAGGGCGAGTGGCCGCAAAGAGAGGCCATTTTGCAGGGGAAAAAGAAGTCCTTTGGCCAACCTCTGGGCATCAGGTGAAAGCTGGCCTTTGGGGCTATAAGGCCGAGCTGGCATCTAGCTTCTGACCACTGTAGTTTTGGAGAAATCCAGCAAAATTTGGCAATTTTTAGGTTGGGTGGTCAGGGTGGGCCAGGGGCGAGTGGCCGCAAAGAGAGGCCATTTTGCAGGGGAAAAAGAAGTCCTTTGGCCAACCTCTGGGCATCAGGTGAAAGCTGGCCTTTGGGGCTATAAGGCCGAGCTGGCATCTAGCTTCTGACCACTGTAGTTTTGGAGAAATCCAGCAAAATTTGGCAATTTTAGGTTGGGTGGTCAGGGTGGGCCAGGGCGAGTGGCCGCAAAGAGAGGCCATTTTGCAGGGGAAAAAGAAGTCCTTTGGCCAACCTCTGGGCATCAGGTGAAAGCTGGCCTTTGGGGCTATAAGGCCGAGCTGGCATCTAGCTTCTGACCACTGTAGTTTTGGAGAAATCCAGCAAAATTTGGCAATTTTTAGGTTGGGTGGTCAGGGTGGGCCAGGGCGAGTGGCCGCAAAGAGAGGCCATTTTGCAGGGGAAAAAGAAGTCCTTTGGCCAACCTCTGGGCATCAGGTGAAAGCTGGCCTTTGGGCTATAAGGCCGAGCTGGCATCTAGCTTCTGACCACTGTAGTTTTGGAGAAATCCAGCAAAATTTGGCAATTTTTAGGTTGGGTGGTCAGGGTGGGCCAGGGCGAGTGGCCGCAAAGAGAGGCCATTTTGCAGGGGAAAAAAGAAGTCCTTTGGCCAACCTCTGGGCATCAGGTGAAAGCTGGCCTTTGGGGCTATAAGGCCGAGCTGGCATCTAGCTTCTGACCACTGTAGTTTTGGAGAAATCCAGCAAAATTTGGCAATTTTTAGGTTGGGTGGTCAGGGTGGGCCAGGGCGAGTGGCCGCAAAGAGAGGCCATTTTGCAGGGGAAAAAGAAGTCCTTTGGCCAACCTCTGGGCATCAGGTGAAAGCTGGCCTTTGGGGCTATAAGGCCGAGCTGGCATCTAGCTTCTGACCACTGTAGTTTTGGAGAAATCCAGCAAAATTTGGCAATTTTTAGGTTGGGTGGTCAGGGTGGGCCAGGGCGAGTGGCCGCAAAGAGAGGCCATTTTGCAGGGGAAAAAGAAGTCCTTTGGCCAACCTCTGGGCATCAGGTGAAAGCTGGCCTTTGGGGGCTATAAGGCCGAGCTGGCATCTAGCTTCTGACCACTGTAGTTTTGGAGAAATCCAGCAAAATTTGGCAATTTTTAGGTTGGGGTGGTCAGGGTGGGCCAGGGCGAGTGGCCGCAAAGAGAGGCCATTTTGCAGGGGAAAAAGAAGTCCTTTGGCCAACCTCTGGGCATCAGGTGAAAGCTGGCCTTTGGGGCTATAAGGCCGAGCTGGCATCTAGCTTCTGACCACTGTAGTTTTGGAGAAATCCAGCAAAATTTGGCAATTTTTAGGTTGGGTGGTCAGGGTGGGCCAGGGCGAGTGGCCGCAAAGAGAGGCCATTTTGCAGGGGAAAAAGAAGTCCTTTGGCCAACCTCTGGGCATCAGGTGAAAGCTGGCCTTTGGGGCTATAAGGCCGAGCTGGCATCTAGCTTCTGACCACTGTAGTTTTGGAGAAATCCAGCAAAATTTGGCAATTTTTAGGTTGGGTGGTCAGGGTGGGCCAGGGCGAGTGGCCGCAAAGAGAGGCCATTTTGCAGGGGAAAAAGAAGTCCTTTGGCCAACCTCTGGGCATCAGGTGAAAGCTGGCCTTTGGGGCTATAAGGCCGAGCTGGCATCTAGCTTCTGACCACTGTAGTTTTGGAGAAATCCAGCAAAATTTGGCAATTTTTAGGTTGGGTGGTCAGGGTGGGCCAGGGCGAGTGGCCGCAAAGAGAGGCCATTTTGCAGGGGAAAAAGAAGTCCTTTGGCCAACCTCTGGGCATCAGGTGAAAGCTGGCCTTTGGGGCTATAAGGCCGAGCTGGCATCTAGCTTCTGACCACTGTAGTTTTGGAGAAATCCAGCAAAATTTGGCAATTTTTAGGTTGGGTGGTCAGGGTGGGCCAGGGCGAGTGGCCGCAAAGAGAGGCCATTTTGCAGGGGAAAAAGAAGTCCTTTGGCCAACCTCTGGGCATCAGGTGAAAGCTGGCCTTTGGGGCTATAAGGCCGAGCTGGCATCTAGCTTCTGACCACTGTAGTTTTGGAGAAATCCAGCAAAATTTGGCAATTTTTAGGTTGGGCGGTCAGGGTGGGCCAGGGCGAGTGGCCGCAAAGAGAGGCCATTTTGCAGGGGAAAAAGAAGTCCTTTGGCCAACCTCTGGGCATCAGGTGAAAGCTGGCCTTTGGGGCTATAAGGCCGAGCTGGCATCTAGCTTCTGACCACTGTAGTTTTGGAGAAATCCAGCAAAATTTGGCAATTTTTAGGTTGGGTGGTCAGGGTGGGCCAGGGCGAGTGGCCGCAAAGAGAGGCCATTTTGCAGGGGAAAAAGAAGTCCTTTGGCCAACCTCTGGGCATCAGGTGAAAGCTGGCCTTTGGGGCTATAAGGCCGATCTGGCATCTAGCTTCTGACCACTGTAGTTTTGGAGAAATCCAGCAAAATTTGGCAATTTTTAGGTTGGGCGGTCAGGGTGGGCCAGGGCGAGTGGCCGCAAAGAGAGGCCATTTTGCAGGGGAAAAAGAAGTCCTTTGGCCAACCTCTGGGCATCAGGTGAAAGCTGGCCTTTGGGGCTATAAGGCCGAGCTGGCATCTAGCTTCTGACCACTGTAGTTTTGGAGAAATCCAGCAAAATTTGGCAATTTTTAGGTTGGGCGGTCAGGGTGGGCCAGGGCGAGTGGCCGCAAAGAGAGGCCATTTTGCAGGGGAAAAAGAAGTCATTTGGCCAACCTCTGGGCATCAGGTGAAAGCTGGCCTTTGAGGCTATAAGGCCGAGCTGGCATCTAGCTTCTGACCACTGTAGTTTTGGAGAAATCCAGCAAAATTTGGCAATTTTTAGGTTGGGTGGTCAGGGTGGGCCAGGGCGAGTGGCCGCAAAGAGAGGCCATTTTGCAGGGGAAAAAGAAGTCCTTTGGCCAACCTCTGGGCATCAGGTGAAAGCTGGCCTTTGGGGCTATAAGGCCGAGCTGGCATCTAGCTTCTGACCACTGTAGTTTTGGAGAAATCCAGCAAAATTTGGCAATTTTTAGGTTGGGCGGTCAGGGTGGGCCAGGGCGAGTGGCCGCAAAGAGAGGCCATTTTGCAGGGGAAAAAGAAGTCCTTTGGCCAACCTCTGGGCATCAGGTGAAAGCTGGCCTTTGGGGCTATAAGGCCGAGCTGGCATCTAGCTTCTGACCACTGTAGTTTTGGAGAAATCCAGCAAAATTTGGCAATTTTTAGGTTGGGTGGTCAGGGTGGGCCAGGGCGAGTGGCCGCAAAGAGAGGCCATTTTGCAGGGGAAAAAGAAGTCCTTTGGCCAACCTCTGGGCATCAGGTGAAAGCTGGCCTTTGGGGCTATAAGGCCGAGCTGGCATCTCGCTTCTGACCACTGTAGTTTTGGAGAAATCCAGCAAAATTTGGCAATTTTTAGGTTGGGTGGTCAGGGTGGGCCAGGGCGAGTGGCCGCAAAGAGAGGCCATTTTGCAGGGGAAAAAGAAGTCCTTTGGCCAACCTCTGGGCATCAGGTGAAAGCTGGCCTTTGGGGCTATAAGGCCGAGCTGGCATCTAGCTTCTGACCACTGTAGTTTTGGAGAAATCCAGCAAAATTTGGCAATTTTTAGGTTGGGTGGTCAGGGTGGGCCAGGGCGAGTGGCCGCAAAGAGAGGCCATTTTGCAGGGGAAAAAGAAGTCCTTTGGCCAACCTCTGGGCATCAGGTGAAAGCTGGCCTTTGGGGCTATAAGGCCGAGCTGGCATCTAGCTTCTGACCACTGTAGTTTTGGAGAAATCCAGCAAAATTTGGCAATTTTTAGGTTGGGCGGTCAGGGTGGGCCAGGGCGAGTGGCCGCAAAGAGAGGCCATTTTGCAGGGGAAAAAGAAGTGCTTTGGCCAACCTCTGGGCATCAGGTGAAAGCTGGCCTTTGGGGCTAGAAGGCCGAGCTGGCATCTAGCTTCTGACCACTGTAGTTTTGGAGAAATCCAGCAAAATTTGGCAATTTTTAGGTTGGGTGGTCAGGGTGGGCCAGGGCGAGTGGCCGCAAAGAGAGGCCATTTGGCAGGGGAAAAAGAAGTCCTTTGGCCAACCTCTGGGCATCAGGTGAAAGCTGGCCTTTGGGGCTATAAGGCCGAGCTGGCATCTAGCTTCTGACCACTGTAGTTTTGGAGAAATCCAGCAAAATTTGGCAATTTTTAGGTTGGGTGGTCAGGGTGGGCCAGGGCGAGTGGCCGCAAAGAGAGGCCATTTTGCAGGGGAAAAAGAAGTCCTTTGGCCAACCTCTGGGCATCAGGTGAAAGCTGGCCTTTGGGGCTAGAAGGCCGAGCTGGCATCTAGCTTCTGACCACTGTAGTTTTGGAGAAATCCAGCAAAATTTGGCAATTTTTAGGTTGGGTGGTCAGGGTGGGCCAGGGCGAGTGGCCGCAAAGAGAGGCCATTTTGCAGGGGAAAAAGAAGTCCTTTGGCCAACCTCTGGGCATCAGGTGAAAGCTGGCCTTTGGGGCTATAAGGCCGAGCTGGCATCTAGCTTCTGACCACTGTAGTTTTGGAGAAATCCAGCAAAATTTGGCAATTTTTAGGTTGGGTGGTCAGGGTGGGCCAGGGCGAGTGGCCGCAAAGAGAGGCCATTTTGCAGGGGAAAAAGAAGTCCTTTGGCCAACCTCTGGGCATCAGGTGAAAGCTGGCCTTTGGGGCTAGAAGGCCGAGCTGGCATCTAGCTTCTGACCACTGTAGTTTTGGAGAAATCCAGCAAAATTTGGCAATTTTTAGGTTGGGTGGTCAGGGTGCGGCAGGGCGAGTGGCCGCAAAGAGAGGCCATTTGGCAGGGGAAAAAGAAGTCCTTTGGCCAACCTCTGGGCATCAGGTGAAAGCTGGCCTTTGGGGCTATAAGGCCGAGCTGGCATCTCGCTTCTGACCACTGTAGTTTTGGAGAAATCCAGCAAAATTTGGCAATTTTTAGGTTGGGTGGTCAGGGTGGGCCAGGGCGAGTGGCCGCAAAGAGAGGCCATTTTGCAGGGGAAAAAGAAGTCCTTTGGCCAACCTCTGGGCATCAGGTGAAAGCTGGCCTTTGGGGCTATAAGGCCGAGCTGGCATCTAGCTTCTGACCACTGTAGTTTTGGAGAAATCCAGCAAAATTTGACAATTTTTAGGTTGGGTGGTCAGGGTGGGATAGGGCGAGTGGCCGCAAAGAGAGGCCATTTTGCAGGGGAAAAAGAAGTCCTTTGGCCAACCTCTGGGCATCAGGTGAAAGCTGGCCTTTGGGGCTATAAAGCCGAGCTGGCATCTAGCTTCTGACCACTGTAGTTTTGGAGAAATCCAGCAAAATTTGGCAATTTTTAGGTTGGGTGGTCAGGGTGGGCCAGGGCGAGTGGCCGCAAAGAGAGGCCATTTTGCAGGGGAAAAAGAAGTCCTTTGGCCAACCTCTGGGCATCAGGTGAAAGCTGGCCTTTGGGGCTATAAGGCCGAGCTGGCATCTAGCTTCTGACCACTGTAGTTTTGGAGAAATCCAGCAAAATTTGGCAATTTTTAGGTTGGGTGGTCAGGGTGGGCCAGGGCGAGTGGCCGCAAAGAGAGGCCATTTTGCAGGGGGAAAAGAAGTCCTTTGGCCAACCTCTGGGCATCAGGTGAAAGCTGGCCTTTGGGGCTATAAGGCCGAGCTGGCATCTCGCTTCTGACCACTGTAGTTTTGGAGAAATCCAGCAAAATTTGGCAATTTTTAGGTTGGGTGGTCAGGGTGGGCCAGGGCGAGTGGCCGCAAAGAGAGGCCATTTTGCAGGGGAAAAAGAAGTCCTTTGGCCAACCTCTGGGCATCAGGTGAAAGCTGGCCTTTGGGGCTATAAGGCCGAGCTGGCATCTAGCTTCTGACCACTGTAGTTTTGGAGAAATCCAGCAAAATTTGGCAATTTTTAGGTTGGGCGGTCAGGGTGGGCCAGGGCGAGTGGCCGCAAAGAGAGGCCATTTTGCAGGGGAAAAAGAAGTCCTTTGGCCAACCTCTGGGCATCAGGTGAAAGCTGGCCTTTGGGGCTATAAGGCCGAGCTGGCATCTAGCTTCTGACCACTGTAGTTTTGGAGAAATCCAGCAAAATTTGGCAATTTTTAGGTTGGGTGGTCAGGGTGGGCCAGGGCGAGTGGCCGCAAAGAGAGGCCATTTTGCAGGGGAAAAAGAAGTCCTTTGGCCAACCTCTGGGCATCAGGTGAAAGCTGGCCTTTGGGGCTATAAGGCCGAGCTGGCATCTAGCTTCTGACCACTGTAGTTTTGGAGAAATCCAGCAAAATTTGGCAATTTTTAGGTTGGGCGGTCAGGGTGGGCCAGGGCGAGTGGCCGCAAAGAGAGGCCATTTTGCAGGGGAAAAAGAAGTCCTTTGGCCAACCTCTGGGCATCAGGTGAAAGCTGGCCTTTGGGGCTATAAGGCCGAGCTGGCATCTAGCTTCTGACCACTGTAGTTTTGGAGAAATCCAGCAAAATTTGGCAATTTTTAGGTTGGGCGGTCAGGGTGGGCCAGGGCGAGTGGCCGCAAAGAGAGGCCATTTTGCAGGGGAAAAAGAAGTCCTTTGGCCAACCTCTGGGCATCAGGTGAAAGCTGGCCTTTGGGGCTATAAGGCCGAGCTGGCATCTAGCTTCTGACCACTGTAGTTTTGGAGAAATCCAGCAAAATTTGGCAATTTTTAGGTTGGGTGGTCAGGGTGGGCCAGGGCGAGTGGCCGCAAAGAGAGGCCATTTTGCAGGGGAAAAAGAAGTCCTTTGGCCAACCTCTGGGCATCAGGTGAAAGCTGGCCTTTGGGGCTATAAAGCCGAGCTGGCATCTAGCTTCTGACCACTGTAGTTTTGGAGAAATCCAACAAAATTTGGCAATTTTTAGGTTGGGTGGTCAGGGTGGGCCAGGGCAAGTGGCCGCAAAGAGAGGCCATTTTGCAGGGGAAAAAGAAGTCATTTGGCCAACCTCTGGGCATCAGGTGAAAGCTGGCCTTTGGGGCTATAAGGCCGAGCTGGCATCTAGCTTCTGACCACTGTAGTTTTGGAGAAATCCAGCAAAATTTGGCAATTTTTAGGTTGGGTGGTCAGGGTGGGCCAGGGCGAGTGGCCGCAAAGAGAGGCCATTTTGCAGGGGAAAAAGAAGTCCTTTGGCCAACCTCTGGGCATCAGGTGAAAGCTGGCCTTTGGGGCTATAAGGCCGAGCTGGCATCTAGCTTCTGACCACTGTAGTTTTGGAGAAATCCAGCAAAATTTGGCAATTTTTAGGTTGGGTGGTCAGGGTGGGCCAGGGCGAGTGGCCGCAAAGAGAGGCCATTTGGCAGGGGAAAAAGAAGTCCTTTGGCCAACCTCTGGGCATCAGGTGAAAGCTGGCCTTTGGGGCTATAAGGCCGAGCTGGCATCTAGCTTCTGACCACTGTAGTTTTGGAGAAATCCAGCAAAATTTGGCAATTTTTAGGTTGGGTGGTCAGGGTGGGCCAGGGCGAGTGGCCGCAAAGAGAGGCCATTTGGCAGGGGAAAAAGAAGTCCTTTGGCCAACCTCTGGGCATCAGGTGAAAGCTGGCCTTTGGGGCTATAAGGCCGAGCTGGCATCTAGCTTCTGACCACTGTAGTTTTGGAGAAATCCAGCAAAATTTGGCAATTTTTAGGTTGGGTGGTCAGGGTGGGCCAGGGCGAGTGGCCGCAAAGAGAGGCCATTTTGCAGGGGAAAAAGAAGTCCTTTGGCCAACCTCTGGGCATCAGGTGAAAGCTGGCCTTTGGGGCTATAAGGCCGAGCTGGCATCTCGCTTCTGACCACTGTAGTTTTGGAGAAATCCAGCAAAATTTGGCAATTTTTAGGTTGGGCGGTCAGGGTGGGCCAGGGCGAGTGGCCGCAAAGAGAGGCCATTTTGCAGGGGAAAAAGAAGTCCTTTGGCCAACCTCTGGGCATCAGGTGAAAGCTGGCCTTTGGGGCTATAAGGCCGAGCTGGCATCTAGCTTCTGACCACTGTAGTTTTGGAGAAATCCAGCAAAATTTGGCAATTTTTAGGTTGGGCGGTCAGGGTGGGCCAGGGCGAGTGGCCGCAAAGAGAGGCCATTTTGCAGGGGAAAAAGAAGTCCTTTGGCCAACCTCTGGGCATCAGGTGAAAGCTGGCCTTTGGGGCTAGAAGGCCGAGCTGGCATCTCGCTTCTGACCACTGTAGTTTTGGAGAAATCCAGCAAAATTTGGCAATTTTTAGGTTGGGTGGTCAGGGTGGGCCAGGGCGAGTGGCCGCAAAGAGAGGCCATTTTGCAGGAGAAAAAGAAGTCCTTTGGCCAACCTCTGGGCATCAGGTGAAAGCTGGCCTTTGGGGCTAGAAGGCCGAGCTGGCATCTAGCTTCTGACCACTGTAGTTTTGGAGAAATCCAGCAAAATTTGGCAATTTTTAGGTTGGGTGGTCAGGGTGGGCCAGGGCGAGTGGCCGCAAAGAGAGGCCATTTTGCAGGGGAAAAAGAAGTCCTTTGGCCAACCTCTGGGCATCAGGTGAAAGCTGGCCTTTGGGGCTATAAGGCCGAGCTGGCATCTAGCTTCTGATCACTGTAGTTTTGGAGAAATCCAGCAAAATTTGGCAATTTTTAGGTTGGGTGGTCAGGGTGGGCCAGGGCGAGTGGCCGCAAAGAGAGGCCATTTTGCAGGAGAAAAAGAAGTCCTTTGGCCAACCTCTGGGCATCAGGTGAAAGCTGGCCTTTGGGGCTAGAAGGCCGAGCTGGCATCTAGCTTCTGACCACTGTAGTTTTGGAGAAATCCAGCAAAATTTGGCAATTTTTAGGTTGGGTGGTCAGGGTGGGCCAGGGCGAGTGGCCGCAAAGAGAGGCCATTTGGCAGGGGAAAAAGAAGTCCTTTGGCCAACCTCTGGGCATCAGGTGAAAGCTGGCCTTTGGGGCTATAAGGCCGAGCTGGCATCTCGCTTCTGACCACTGTAGTTTTGGAGAAATCCAGCAAAATTTGGCAATTTTTAGGTTGGGCGGTCAGGGTGGGCCAGGGCGAGTGGCCGCAAAGAGAGGCCATTTGGCAGGGGAAAAAGAAGTCCTTTGGCCAACCTCTGGGCATCAGGTGAAAGCTGGCCTTTGGGGCTATAAGGCCAAGCTGGCATCTAGCTTCTGACCACTTTAGTTTTGGAGAAATCCAGCAAAATTTGGCAATTTTTAGGTTGGGTGGTCAGGGTGGGCCAGGGCGAGTGGCCGCAAAGAGAGGCCATTTTGCAGGGGAAAAAGAAGTCCTTTGGCCAACCTCTGGGCATCAGGTGAAAGCTGGCCTTTGGGGCTAGAAGGCCGAGCTGGCATCTCGCTTCTGACCACTGTAGTTTTGGAGAAATCCAGCAAAATTTGGCAATTTTTAGGTTGGGTGGTCAGGGTGGGCCAGGGCGAGTGGCCGCAAAGAGAGGCCATTTTGCAGGGGAAAAAGAAGTCCTTTGGCCAACCTCTGGGCATCAGGTGAAAGCTGGCCTTTGGGGCTATAAGGCCGAGCTGGCATCTAGCTTCTGACCACTGTAGTTTTGGAGAAATCCAGCAAAATTTGGCAATTTTTAGGTTGGGTGGTCAGGGTGGGCCAGGGCGAGTGGCCGCAAAGAGAGGCCATTTGGCAGGGGAAAAAGAAGTCCTTTGGCCAACCTCTAGGCATCAGGTGAAAGCTGGCCTTTGGGGCTATAAGGCCGAGCTGGCATCTAGCTTCTGACCACTGTAGTTTTGGAGAAATCCAGCAAAATTTGGCAATTTTTAGGTTGGGTGGTCAGGGTGGGCCAGGGCGAGTGGCCGCAAAGAGAGGCCATTTTGCAGGGGAAAAAGAAGTCCTGTGCCTGTAAGCTCCACCCACATTTTAGGCCACTCCACCTCCCCAGCCTGCTTGCACCTTCAAGCCTCACCCGCCCCTTCAGGCCCCTCCCATCACTCCAAACCCCACCCACCCCGTCAGGCCCCACCCATCCCTCACTCTCTGTAGCCACACCCTCTTCATTAAGCCCCACCCGCCACCTTAGCCCCTGCCGAGCTATGCATTTCCCAACCCTCTAAGCCCCACCCACCTCTCTAAGCCCCACACACCTCTCTAATCCCCACCCTCCTCCTTAAGCCCCACCCACCTCTTTAGGCCACACACACCTTTCTAAGCCCCACCCACCTCCCCAAGCTCCACTCGCCTCCCGAAGCCCCACCCACCTCCCGAAGCCCTTCTGGCCCCACCCACCCCTCACTCCCTGTAGCCACATTCACTTCATTAAGCCCCACCCACCCCATCAAGCTCCACACAACCCTTTCCATCCCACCTGGCATCTTAAGCCCCACCGACCACCTTAGCCCCTCCCTAGTCAAGACCCTCCCAACCCTCAAGCCCCACCCACCTCTCTAAGCCCCTCACACCTTTCTAAGCCCCACCCACCTCTCTAAGCCCCACCAACCTCTTTAGGCCACACCCACCTCTCTAAGCCCCACCCACCTCCCTCAGCTCCACCCACCTCCTCCTCTGATTGGCCAAGACCTCCACCGTCCACAGCACTGCCTCCGGGCTCTGGCTAATCAGCACAGCCTGCAGTGGCTGCCAAGTGTCAGGGGAGTGGGTGTGGCCGCGTTGGAGCCACGCCCCCTCCTCCAGAAAGCCACGACCACCTGAGAAGAATAATGTCGGGCCTTAGGATTTTGGTGTCCCTGAGGGCATTTTGGCGGGGCCTCAGCCGAGGGGGTGGGGCCAGTCAAGAGATGCCTGTGATTGACAGGCACGAAGACACACCCCTTTTGCCATGGCTGTCACCATCTCTTTAGGCTCCTCCCACCCAGCCAGGCCACGCCCACCCCCTTAAGCCCCTCCCAGCCCCTTAGGCCCCACCCGTCTCTTTCAACTCTTCTAAGCCCCGCCCACTCCTTTCAGCCCCAGCCATGCATTTAGGCCACACCCACCCCACTAAGCTCCACCCGCGTTTTAGGCCACACCCCCTCCCTGGCCTGCTTGCATCTTCAAGTCCCACCTACCCCTTCAGGTCCCTCCCATCCCTCCAAGCCCCACCGACTCCCTCAGGCCCCACCCACCCCTCACTCCCTGTGGCCACACCCACTTCATTAAGCCCCACCCACCCCATCAAGCTCCACACAACCCTTTCCATTCCAGCTGCCATTTTAAGCCCCACCCACCACCTTAGCCACTGCCTAGTTAAGCCTCTCCCAACCCTCAAGCCCCACCCACCTCTTTAAGCCCCATGCTCCTCCAAAAGCCCGACCCACCTCTTTAGGCCACACATACCTCTCTAAGCCCCACCCACCTCCCTCAGCTTCACCCACCTCCCTCAGCTCCACCCACCTCCCGAAGCCCTTCCCACACCCTCAGGCCCCACCCACCCCCTCCTCTGATTGGCCAAGACCTCCAACGCCCACAGCACTGCCTCCGGGCTCTGGCCAATCAGCACGGCCTGCAGCGGCCGCCAAGTCACAGGGGAGGGGGTGTGGCCTCGTTGGAGCCACGCCCCCTCCCCCAGAAAGCCACGACCACCTGAGAAGATTTATGGGGGCTGGAGGATTTTGGTGTCCCTGAGGGCATTTTGGCGGGGCCTCAGCCGAGGGGGCGGGGCCAGTCAAGAGATGCCTGTGATTGACAGGCACGAAGACACACCCCTTTTGCCATGGCTGCCACCATTTCTTTATGCTCCTCCCACCCACCCAGCCAGGCCATGCCCACGCCCTTAAGCCCCTCCCAGCCCCTTAGGCCCCACCCATCTCTTTCAACCCTTCTAAGCCCCGCCCACTCCTTTCAGCCCCAGCCATGCATTTAGGCCACACCCACCCCACTAAGCTCCACCCATGTTTTAGGCCACACCCCCTCCCCGGCTTGCTTGCACCTTCAAGCCCCACCCACCCCTTCAGGCCCCTCCCATCCCTCCAAGCCCCACCGACTCCCTCAGGCCCCACCCACCCCTCACTCCCTGTGGCCACAGCCACTTCATTAAGCCCCACCCACCCCATCAAGCTCCACACAACCCTTTCCATCCCAGCCGCCATTTTAAGCCCCACCCACCACCTTAGCCCCTGCCTAGTTAAGCCGCTCTCACCCCTCAAGCCCCACCCACCTCTCTAAGCCCCACCCACCTCTCTAAGCCCCACCCACCTCTTTAGGCCACACCCACCTCTCTAAGCCCCACCCACCTCCCTCAGCTCCACCCACCTCCCGAAGCCCCACCCACCTCCCGAAGCCCTTCCCACACCCTCAGGCCCCACCCACCCCCTCCTCTGATTGGCCAAGACCTCCAACGCCCACAGCACTGCCTCCGGGCTCTGGCCAATCAGCACGGCCTGCAGCGGCCGCCAAGTCACAGGGGAGGGGGTGTGGCCTTGTTGGAGCCACGCCCCCTCCCCCAGAAAGCCACGACCACCTGAGAAGATTTATGGGGGGCTGGAGGATTTTGGTGTTCCTGAGGGCATTTAGGGTATCCACCGGCCCCGCCCACTCTGCTGCCAATCCGGCTCTGCCCTCGTGGCCAAGATGGCCCAAGGCTCTGCCCGGGACCGGCCCGGCATGGATGGAGCTCAGCATAATCCCTCAGGTACCCCAAAGTCCTCTCCAAGTTCCCCAAAAGTCGCTCACGGCGCCCAAACTCCCCTCAAAAATCCCCAAAAACTACTCAGGGAGCCAGAAATCCTCTCATAATACCCTAGCAACTCCCAGTAATCTCTCAGATATTTTCTCCATTTTTTGAGGTTATTTTCCTTTCCTTTGAATTGGTTTTTCGAACGTTTTCCCGGATTTTCGAAAGGTGTTCCCTGTTTTTTTGTATATTTTCCTGTGATCTTGAAATGCTTTTCCAGGGTTTTTATGACTATTTTTTGGTGTTTTTAGAAAGTTTTATTTTTAGTATGTTTGTATTCTATCTCTCCCGGGATAATTTTCCCGGATTTCTCAGACTACTTTCCCTATTTATTAGAATTTTCATATTTCTGCAGAATAATCTTAAGGGAGGATATTGAAAAGCATCATGGAAAAGTCTTCTTAATACCCTACAAAACATTCTAAAATCCCTGGAATATTTCAGAAAGCCGGTTTTAAGTGTTCCAAAAGCCTGGGAGAATAGACTGAAAAAGTCCCAGAAAAATATACTAAAATTCCCATAAAATAGTACAAAAAAGAAAATCCAGAGAGTATATTCTTGAGACTATCATTCCCAAAGCTTCGGGAAATATTCAAAAAACCCCCTGAAAAACATACTAAAAACCCGGGAAAATGGTATAAAAATCTAAGGATAATGGTCCTGACACCCCCGTAAAATAGTCATAAAATCCCGGGAAAGGCTTTCCAAATTCCCCGGAAAATATTCAGGGAAACACAGGAAAATCATTTTAAAAAACCCCGGAAAATGGTTTAACTAGCCTGTGAAAATTGTTATTAAAACACTGCAAAATAATCATAAAATCCGAGGAAAAGCAATCTAAAATCCCCAGGAAAACAATTGCAAAAACCAGGAAAAATTTTCTAACTGACCAATATAGGCATGTGTTTTTTGTCTGATTTAGAGAGCTTTTAAGGGTTTCTGGTTCTATTGTGACTTTGTAGGCTACTGGAGGAGAGTGTTATGCGTGTTTCTGCTCCTCTTGAGCAGCATGAATTTGCAGGTGTTCTGTAGTGGTTAGAGAGTGTTTTCAAATATCTCGTGCTCTTTTGTGCGTTTCTAGGCTGCAAGAGGAGAGTCTTAATGGTGTTTTTGGTCCAATTCTAGAGCATGGTTTTGCAGGTGTTTTTTGCAGTGTTTTCCAATGACTCCTTCTTTTTTGTGTGTTTGCAGGCGGCTGGATGAGTGCTGCAGGCGTGTATCTAGTCCTATTCTATATCATGATTATGCAGGTGTTTTCAGGTGGTTGTAAAGTGTTTTCAAATGTCTCGTGCTCTTTTGTGCATATACAGGCTGCTAGAGGTGAGTCTTAAGCGTGTTTCTGGTCCTATTGTATAGCATGACTTGGAAGGTGTTTTCGAGTGTATAAAGAGTGTTTTCAAATATTCGGAATGTTTTGTGTATTTTTAGACTGCTGGAAAAGCGTCTTCGCTGTGTTTCTGGTCCTTGTCTTTTAGCATGACTTTGCAGGTGTTTTCGCGCAGTTTTCAAATGTCTCAGACTGTTTGGTGTGATTTTAAGCTATTGGAGGAGCGTCTTCTGCCCGATTCTGGTCCTGTGGAATTGCATGATATTGCAGGTGTTTTGCCATAGTTTTCCAGTGGTTTCAGATGTGGTTAGACGTTTGGTGTGATTTTAGATTGCTGGAGGAGCGTCTTCGGCCTGTTTCTGGTCCTGAGGAATAGCATGATATTGCAGGTGTTTTCGCGTAGTTACAGAGTATCTTCAAACACCTCGGGCTGTTTTGTGTGTTAGTAGGCTGCTGGAAGAGCGTATAAGGCGGGTACCTGGTCCTGTTCTGTATCATGACTTTTCAGGTGTTTTCAGGCGGTTGTACAGTGTTTTCAAAAGCCACAGGATGCTTTCTGCCTATACAGGCTGCTAGACGTGAGTCTTGGGCGTTATTCTGCTCCTTTTGTATTGCATGATATTGCAAGTGTTTTCGCGTATTTACAGCGTGTTTTCAAATGTCACGAGATGTTTGGTGTGATTTTAGGCTGCTGGAGGAGCGTCTTCGGCCTGTTTCTGGTCCTATTGTAAAGCAAGATATTGCAGGTGTTTTCGCGTATTTACAGCGTGTTTTCAAGTGTCGTGAGATATTTGGTGTGATTTTAGGCTGCTGGAGGAGCGTCTTCGGCCTGTTTCTGGTCCTTTTGAAAAGCACGATATTGCATGGTTAGGGGTCAGGGGTCAGGGGTCAGGAGGTCAGGGGGTCAGGGGTCATGGCTAGGGGTCAGGGGTCAAGGGTCAGGGGTCAGGGATAGAGTCAGGGGTCTGGGGTCAGGGGTCAGGGATCAGGGGGTCAGGGGTCAGGGTTAGGGATCAGGGGTCAGGGGTCGGGGGTCAGGGTCAGGGGTCATGGTTAGGGGTCAGGGGTCAGGGGTCAAGGGTCAGGGGTCAAGGGTCATGGTCTGGGGTGAGTGGTCAGGGGTCAGGGTCATGGTTAGGCGTCAGGGAATGGGGTCATGGTTAGGGGTCAGGGGTCAGGGGTCAGAGTCAGGGGTCGGTGGTCAGGGGTCAGGAGTCAGGGGTCATGGTTAGCGGTCAGGGATCAGAGTCACTTTCAGGGGTCATGGTCAGGGGTCATGGTTAGGGGTCAGGGGTCAGGGGTCAGGGGTCAAGGGTCAGGTGTCAGGGGTCAGGGGTGATGGTTAGGGGTCAGGGGTCAGGGGTCAGGCATCAGGCATCAGGGGTTAGGGTTAGGGATCAGGAGTCAGGGGTCAGGGGTCAGAGTCAGGGATCAGGGGTCAGGGGTCAGAGTCAGGGATCAGGAGTCTGGGGTAAAGGGTCAGGGGTCAGGGGTCAGGGGTCAAGGGTCAGGGTCGTGGTTAGGGGTCAGGGGTCGGGGTCAGGGAATGGGGTCATGGTTAGGGGTCAGCGGTAAGGCTCAGGCTCAGGGGTCATGGTTAGGGGTCAGGGGTCAGGGGGTCAGGGGTCAGGGGGTATGGGGTCAGGGTCATGGTTAGGGGTCAGGGGTCAGGGTCTGGGGTCATGGTTAGGGGTCAGGGGTTAGGGGTCATGGTTAGGGGTTAGGGGTCAGGGGTCTGGGGTCAAGGGTCAGGGGTCAGGGGATCGGGGTCAGGAGGTCAGGAGTCAGGGAGTCAGGTTCATGGTTAGGGGTCAGGGTCAGGGGTCATGGTTAGGGGTCAGGGGTCAGGGTCAGGGGTCAGGGGTCAGGGGTCAGGGGTCAGGGAATGGTTAGGGGTCAGGGGTCAGGGAATTGGGTCATGGTTAGTGGTCAGGGGTCAGGGTCAGGGGTCAGGGGTCAGGGGTCATGGTTAGGGGTCAGGGGTCAGGGTCATGGTTTGGGGTCAGGGTCAGGGATCAGGGGTCAGCTGTCTGGGGTGAGTGGTCGGGGGTCAGAGTCAGGGATCAGGGGTCAGGGGTCAGGGGTCAGGGGTCAGGGGGTCAAAGGTCAGGGGTCATTGTCATGGGTCAGGGGTCATTAATAGGGGTCAGGGGTCAGGGGTCAAGGGTCAGGGTCGTGGTTAGGGGTCAGGGGTCAGGGAATGGGGTCATGGTTAGGGGTCAGCGGTCAGGCTCAGGGTCAGGGGTCATGGTTAGGGGTCAGGGGTCAGGGGGTCAGGGGTCAGGGGGTATGGGGTCAGGGTCATGGTTAGGGGTCAGGGGTCAGGGTCTGGGGGCATGGTTAGGGGTCAGGGGTCAGGGGTCATGGTTAGGGGTCAGGGGTCTGGGGTCAAGGGTCAGGGGTCAGGGGATCAGGGGTCAGGAGGTCAGGAGTCAGGGGGTCAGGTTCATGGTTAGGGGTCAGGGTCAGGGGTCATGGTTAGGGGTCAGGGGTCAGGGTCAGGGGTCAGGGGTCAGGGGTCAGGGAATGGTTAGGGGTCAGGGGTCAGGGAATTGGGTCATGGTTAGTGGACAGGGGTCAGGGTCAGGGTCAGGGGTCGGGGGTCAGGGGTCAGGATCAGGGGTCAGGGGTCAGAGTCAGGGGTCGGTGGTCAGGGGTCAGGAGTCAGGGGTCATGGTTAGCGGTCAGGGATCAGAGTCACTTTCAGGGGTCATGGTCAGGGGTCATGGTTAGGGGTCAGGGGTCAGGGGTCAGGGGTCAAGGGTCAGGTGTCAGGGGTCAGGGGTGATGGTTAGGGGTCAGGGGTCAGGGGTCAGGCATCAGGCATCAGGGGTTAGGGTTAGGGATCAGGAGTCAGGGGTCAGGGGTCAGAGTCAGGGATCAGGGGTCAGGGGTCAGAGTCAGGGATCAGGAGTCTGGGGTCAAGGGTCAGGGGTCAGGGGTCAGGGGTCAAGGGTCAGGGTCGTGGTTAGGGGTCAGGGGTCGGGGTCAGGGAATGGGGTCATGGTTAGGGGTTAGCGGTCAGGCTCAGGCTCAGGGGTCATGGTTAGGGGTCAGGGGTCAGGGGGTCAGGGGTCAGGGGGTATGGGGTCAGGGTCATGGTTAGGGGTCAGGGGTCAGGGTCTGGGGTCATGGTTAGGGGTCAGGGGTTAGGGGTCATGGTTAGGGGTTAGGGGTCAGGGGTCTGGGGTCAAGGGTCAGGGGTCAGGGGATCGGGGTCAGGAGGTCAGGAGTCAGGGAGTCAGGTTCATGGTTAGGGGTCAGGGTCAGGGGTCATGGTTAGGGGTCAGGGGTCAGGGTCAGGGGTCAGGGGTCAGGGGTCAGGGGTCAGGGAATGGTTAGGGGTCAGGGGTCAGGGAATTGGGTCATGGTTAGTGGTCAGGGGTCAGGGTCAGGGGTCAGGGGTCAGGGGTCATGGTTAGGGGTCAGGGGTCAGGGTCATGGTTTGGGGTCAGGGTCAGGGATCAGAGGTCAGCTGTCTGGGGTGAGTGGTCGGGGGTCAGAGTCAGGGATCAGGGGTCAGGGGTCAGGGGTCAGGGGTCAGGGGGTCAAAGGTCAGGGGTCATTGTCATGGGTCAGGGGTCATTAATAGGGGTCAGGGGTCAGGGGTCAAGGGTCAGGGTCGTGGTTAGGGGTCAGGGGTCAGGGAATGGGGTCATGGTTAGGCGTCAGCGGTCAGGCTCAGGGTCAGGGGCCATGGTTAGGGGTCAGGGGTCAGGGGGTCAGGGGTCAGGGGGTATGGGGTCAGGGTCATGGTTAGGGGTCAGGGGTCAGGGTCTGGGGGCATGGTTAGGGGTCAGGGGTCAGGGGTCATGGTTAGGGGTCAGGGGTCTGGGGTCAAGGGTCAGGGGTCAGGGGATCAGGGGTCAGGAGGTCAGGAGTCAGGGGGTCAGGTTCATGGTTAGGGGTCAGGGTCAGGGGTCATGGTTAGGGGTCAGGGGTCAGGGTCAGGGGTCAGGGGTCAGGGGTCAGGGAATGGTTAGGGGTCAGGGGTCAGGGAATTGGGTCATGGTTAGTGGACAGGGGTCAGGGTCAGGGTCAGGGGTCGGGGGTCAGGGGTCAGGATCAGGGGTCAGGGGTCAGGGTCAGGGGTCAGGGGTCAGGGTTTGGGATCAGGACTCAGGGGTCGGGGATCAGGGGTCAGGGGTCAGGGGTCAAAGGTAAGGGGTCATGGTTAGGGGTCAGGGGTCAGGGGTCTAGGTTCAGGGGTCAGGAGGTCAGGGGTCAAGGGTCAGGGGGTCAGGGGTCAGGTGTCAGGCGTCAGGGGTCAGGGGTCGGGGTCAGGGGTCAAAGATCAGGGGTCAGGGTCAGGGGTCAAAGATCAGGTGTCAGGGGTCAGGTGTCAGGGTCAGGAGTCAGGGGTCAGGGGTCAAGGGAATGGGGCCATGGTTAGGGGTCAGGGGTCAGGGGTCAGAGTCAGGGGTCGGTGGTCAGGGGTCAGGAGTCAGGGTTAGGGATCAGGGGGCAGGGTGAGGGGTCAAAGGTCAGGGGTCAGGGTTAGGGTTCAGGGGTCAGGGGTCAGGGGTCATTGTTAGGGGTCAGGGGTCAGGGGTCATGGTTAGGGGTTAGGGGTCAGGGGTCAGGAGTCAGGGGTCATGGTTAGCGGTCAGGGGTCAGAGTCACTGTCAGGGGTCATGGTCAGGGGTCATGGTTAGGGGTCAGGGTTCAGGGGTCAAGGGTCAGGTGTCAGGGGTCAGGGGTGATGGTTAGGGGTCAGGGGTCAGGGGTCAGGCATCAGGCATCAGGGGTTAGGGGTCAGGGCTAGGGATCAGGAGTCAGGGGTCAGGGGTCAGAGTAAGGGATCAGGAGTCAGGAGTCAGGGGTCAGGGGTCAGGGGTCAGGGGTCAAAGGTCAGGGGTAATTGTCATGGGTCAGGGGTCATTAGTAGGGGTCAGGGGTCAGGGGTCAAGGGTCAGGGTCATGGTTAGGGGTCAGGGGTCGGGGTCAGGGAATGGGGTCATGGTTAGGGGTCAGCGGTCAGGCTCAGGCTCAGGGGTCATGGTTAGGGGTCAGGGGTCAGGGGGTCAGGGGTCAGGGGGTCAGGGGTCAGGGGTCAGGGTTAGGGATCAGGGGTCAGGGTCAGGGGTCAGGGGTCAAAGGTCAGGGGTCATGGTCATGGGTCATGGTCAGGGGTCATTAGTAGGGGTCAGGGGGCAGTGGTCAAGGGTCAGCGTCATGGTTAGGGGTCGGGGTCAGGGTCAGGGAATGGGGTCATGGTTAGGGGTCAGCGGTCAGGGAATGGGGTCATGGTTAGGGGTCAGGGGTCAGGGGGTCAGGGGGTCAGGGGTCAGAGTTAGGGATCAGGACTCAGGGGTCAGGGGTCAGGGTCATGGTTAGGGTTCAGGTATCAGGGTCAGAGTCAGGGGTCATGGTTAGGGGTCAGGGGTCAGGGGTCATGGTTAGGGGTCAGGGGTCTGGGGTCAAGGGTCAGGGGTCAGGGGTCAGGGGTCAGGGGATCAGGGGTCAGGAGGTCAGGAGTCAGGGGGTCAGGTTCATGGTTAGGGGTCAGGGGCAGGGATCAGGGTCATGGTTTGGGGTCAGGGGTCTGGGGTGAGTGGTCAGAGGTCAGGGCACAGGGGTCAGGGGTCAGGGGTCATTGTCAGGGCTCAGGGGTCATGGTCAGGGGTCAGGGGTCAAAGGTCAGGAGTCATGGTTAGGGGTCAGTGGTCAAGGGTCAGGGGTCATGGTTAGGGGTCAGGGGTCAGAGTCAGGGAATGGGGTCATGGTTAGGGGTCAGCGGTCAGGGTCAGGGGCCATGGTTAGGGGTCAGGGGTCAGGGGTCAGGGGGTCCGGGGGTCAGGGGTCAGAGTTAGGGATCAGGACTCTGGGGTCAGGGGTCAGGGGTCGGGGTCATGGTTAGGGGTCAGGGGTCAGGGTCAGGGTCAGGGGTCATGGTTAGGGGTCAGGGGTCAGGGGTCATGGTTAGGGGTCAGGGGTCTGGGGTCAAGGGTCAGGGGTCAGGGGATCAGGGGTCAGGAGGTCAGGAGTCAGGGGGTCAGGTTCATGGTTAGGGGTCAGGGTCAGGGGTCATGGTTAGGGGTCAGGGGTCAGGGTCATGGTTTGGGGTCAGGGTCAGGGATCAGAGGTCAGCTGTCTGGGGTGAGTGGTCGGGGGTCAGAGTCAGGGCTCAGGCGTCAAGGGTCAGGGGTCAGGGGATCAGGGGGTCAGAGGGTCAGGGGGTCAGGGGTCAGGGGTCAGGCGTAAAGGTAAGGGGTCAGGGTCATGGTTAGGGGTCAGGGGTCAGGGTCAGGGTCAGGGGTCAGGGTCAGGTGTCATGGTTAGGGGTCAGGGGTCAGGGGTCAGGGGGTCAGGGTCATGGTTAGGGGTCAGGGGTCAGGGTCTGGGGTCATGGTTAGGGGTCAGGGGTCAGGGTCTGGGTCAGGGGTCATGGTTAGGGGTCAGGGGTCAGGGTCATGGTTAGGGGTCAGGGATCAGGGTCAGGGTCAGGGGTCTGGGGTGAGTGGTCAGAGGTCAGGGGTTAGGGGTCAGGGGTCAAAGTCAGGGGTCAGGGGTCAGTGGTCAGGGGTCAGGGTTAGGGATTAGGGGGCAGGGTCAGGGGTCAAAGGTCAGGGGTCAAAGGTCAGGGGTCAAAGGTCAGGGGTCAGGGGTCAGGGGTCATTGTTAAGGGTCAGGGGTCAGGAGGTCAGGGGGTCAGGGGTCATGGCTAGGGGTCAGGGGTCAAGGGTCAGGGGTCAGGGATAGAGTCAGGGGTCTGGGGTCAGGGGTCAGGGTCAGGGTCAGGGGTCAAATGTCAGGGGTCATGGTTAGGGGTCAGGGGTCAGGGGTCAAGGGTCAGGGGTCAAGGGTCATGGTCTGGGGTGAGTGGTCAGGGGTCAGGGTCATGGTTAGGCGTCAGGGAATGGGGTCATGGTTAGGGGTCAGGGGTCAGGGGTCAGAGTCAGGGGTCGGTGGTCAGGGGTCAGGAGTCAGGGGTCATGGTTAGCCGTCAGGGATCAGAGTCACTTTCAGGGGTCATGGTCAGGGGTCATGGTTAGGGGTCAGGGGTCAGGGGTCAGGGGTCAAGGGTCAGGTGTCAGGGGTCAGGGGTGATGGTTAGGGGTCAGGGGTCAGGGGTCAGGCATCAGGCATCAGGGGTTAGGGGTTAGGGTTAGGGATCAGGAGTCAGGGGTCAGGGGTCAGAGTCAGGGATCAGGGGTCAGGGGTCAGAGTCAGGGATCAGGAGTCTGGGGTCAAGGGTCAGGGGTCAGGGGTCAGGGGTCAAAGGTCAGGGGTCATTGTCATGGGTCAGGGGTCATTAATAGGGGTCAGGCGTCAGGGGTCAAGGGTCAGGGTCGTGGTTAAGGGTCAGGGGTCGGGGTCAGGGAATGGGGTCATGGTTAGGGGTCAGCGGTCAGGCTGAGGCTCAGGGGTCATGGTTAGGGGTCAGGGGTCAGGGGGTCAGGGGTCAGGGTTAGGGGTCAGGGGTCAGAGTCAGGGAATGGGGTCAGGGGTCAGGGATCAGGGGGTCAGGGGTCAGGGTTAGGGATCAGGGGTCAGGGGTCGGGGGTCAGGGTCAGGGGTCATGGTTAGGGGTCAGGGGTCAGGGGTCAAGGGTCAGGGGTCAAGGGTCATGGTCTGGGGTGAGTGGTCAGGGGTCAGGGTCATGGTTAGGCGTCAGGGAATGGGGTCATGGTAAGGGGTCAGGGGTCAGGGGTCAGAGTCAGGGGTCGGTGGTCAGGGGTCAGGAGTCAGGGGTCATGGTTAGCGGTCAGGGATCAGAGTCACTGTCAGGGGTCATGGTCAGGGGTCATGGTTAGGGGTCAGGGGTCAGGGGTCAGGGGTCAAGGGTCAGGTGTCAGGGGTCAGGGGTGATGGTTAGGGGTCAGGGGTCAGGGGTCAGGCATCAGGCATCAGGGGTTAGGGTTAGGGATCAGGAGTCAGGGGTCAGGGGTCAGAGTCAGGGATCAGGGGTCAGGGGTCAGAGTCAGGGATCAGGAGTCTGGGGTCAAGGGTCAGGGGTCAGGGGTCAGGGGTCAAGGGTCAGGGTCGTGGTTAGGGGTCAGGGGTCGGGGTCAGGGAATGGGGTCATGGTTAGGGGTCAGCGGTCAGGCTCAGGCTCAGGGGTCATGGTTAGGGGTCAGGGGTCAGGGGGTCAGGGGTCAGGGGGTATGGGGTCAGGGTCATGGTTAGGGGTCAGGGGTCAGGGTCTGGGGTCATGGTTAGGGGTCAGGGGTTAGGGGTCATGGTTAGGGGTTAGGGGTCAGGGGTCTGGGGTCAAGGGTCAGGGGTCAGGGGATCGGGGTCAGGAGGTCAGGAGTCAGGGAGTCAGGTTCATGGTTAGGGGTCAGGGTCAGGGGTCATGGTTAGGGGTCAGGGGTCAGGGTCAGGGGTCAGGGGTCAGGGGTCAGGGGTCAGGGAATGGTTAGGGGTCAGGGGTCAGGGAATTGGGTCATGGTTAGTGGTCAGGGGTCAGGGTCAGGGGTCAGGGGTCAGGGGTCATGGTTAGGGGTCAGGGGTCAGGGTCATGGTTTGGGGTCAGGGTCAGGGATCAGGGGTCAGCTGTCTGGGGTGAGTGGTCGGGGGTCAGAGTCAGGGATCAGGGGTCAGGGGTCAGGGGTCAGGGGTCAGGGGGTCAAAGGTCAGGGGTCATTGTCATGGGTCAGGGGTCATTAATAGGGGTCAGGGGTCAGGGGTCAAGGGTCAGGGTCGTGGTTAGGGGTCAGGGGTCAGGGAATGGGGTCATGGTTAGGGGTCAGCGGTCAGGCTCAGGGTCAGGGGTCATGGTTAGGGGTCAGGGGTCAGGGGGTATGGGGTCAGGGTCATGGTTAGGGGTCAGGGGTCAGGGTCTGGGGGCATGGTTAGGGGTCAGGGGTCAGGGGTCATGGTTAGGGGTCAGGGGTCTGGGGTCAAGGGTCAGGGGTCAGGGGATCAGGGGTCAGGAGGTCAGGAGTCAGGGGGTCAGGTTCATGGTTAGGGGTCAGGGTCAGGGGTCATGGTTAGGGGTCAGGGGTCAGGGTCAGGGGTCAGGGGTCAGGGGTCAGGGAATGGTTAGGGGTCAGGGGTCAGGGAATTGGGTCATGGTTAGTGGACAGGGGTCAGGGTCAGGGTCAGGGGTCGGGGGTCAGGGGTCAGGATCAGGGGTCAGGGGTCAGGGTCAGGGGTCAGGGGTCAGGGTTTGGGATCAGGACTCAGGGGTCGGGGATCAGGGGTCAGGGGTCAGGGGTCAAAGGGGTTAGGGGTCATGGTTAGGGGTCAGGGGTCAGGGGTCTAGGGTCAGGGGTCAGGAGGTCAGGGGTCAAGGGTCAGGGGGTCAGGGGTCAGGTGTCAGGCGTCAGGGGTCAGGGGTCAGGGTCAGGGGTCAAAGATCAGGGGTCAGGGTCAGGGGTCAAAGATCAGGTGTCAGGGGTCAGGTGTCCAGGGTCAGGAGTCAGGGGTCAGGGGTCAAGGGAATGGGGCCATGGTTAGGGGTCAGGGGTCAGGGGTCAGAGTCAGGGGTCGGTGGTCAGGGGTCAGGAGTCAGGGTTAGGGATCAGGGGGCAGGGTGAGGGGTCAAAGGTCAGGGGTCAGGGTTAGGGTTCAGGGGTCAGGGGTCAGGGGTCATTGTTAGGGGTCAGGGGTCAGGGGTCATGGTTAGGGGTTAGGGGTCAGGGGTCAGGAGTCAGGGGTCATGGTTAGCGGTCAGGGGTCAGAGTCACTGTCAGGGGTCATGGTCAGGGGTCATGGTTAGGGGTCAGGGTTCAGGGGTCAAGGGTCAGGTGTCAGGGGTCAGGGGTGATGGTTAGGGGTCAGGGGTCAGGGGTCAGGCATCAGGCATCAGGGGTTAGGGGTCAGGGTTAGGGATCAGGAGTCAGGGGTCAGGGGTCAGAGTAAGGGATCAGGAGTCAGGAGTCAGGGGTCAGGGGTCAGGGGTCAGGGGTCAAAGGTCAGGGGTAATTGTCATGGGTCAGGGGTCATTAGTAGGGGTCAGGGGTCAGGGGTCAAGGGTCAGGGTCATGGTTAGGGGTCAGGGGTCGGGGTCAGGGAATGGGGTCATGGTTAGGGGTCAGCGGTCAGGCTCAGGGTCAGGGGTCATGGTTAGGGGTCAGGGGTCAGGGGGTCAGGGGTCAGGGGGTCAGGGGTCAGGGGTCAGGGTTAGGGATCAGGGGTCAGGCGTCAGGGGTCAGGGGTCAAAGGTCAGGGGTCATGGTCATGGGTCATGGTCAGGGGTCATTAGTAGGGGTCAGGGGTCAGGGGTCAAGGGTCAGCGTCATGGTTAGGGGTCGGGGTCAGGGTCAGGGAATGGGGTCATGGTTAGGGGTCAGCGGTCAGGGAATGGGGTCATGGTTAGGGGTCAGGGGTCAGGGGGTCAGGGGGTCAGGGGTCAGAGTTAGGGATCAGGACTCAGGGGTCAGGGGTCAGGGGTCAGGGTCATGGTTAGGGTTCAGGTATCAGGGTCAGAGTCAGGGGTCATGGTTAGGGGTCAGGGGTCAGGGGTCATGGTTAGGGGTCAGGGGTCTGGGGTCAAGGGTCAGGGGTCAGGGGTCAGGGGTCAGGGGATCAGGGGTCAGGAGGTCAGGAGTCAGGGGGTCAGGTTCATGGTTAGGGGTCAGGGTCAGGGATCAGGGTCAGGGTCAGGGGTCAGGGGTCTGGGGTGAGTGGTCAGAGGTCAGGGCACAGGGGTCAGGGGTCAGGGGTCATTGTCAGGGCTCAGGGGTCATGGTCAGGGGTCAGGGGTCAAAGGTCAGGAGTCATGGTTAGGGGTCAGTGGTCAAGGGTCAGGGGTCATGGTTAGGGGTCAGGGGTCAGAGTCAGGGAATGGGGTCATGGTTAGGGGTCAGCGGTCAGGGTCAGGGGCCATGGTTAGGGGTCAGGGGTCAGGGGTCAGGGGGTCCGGGGGTCAGGGGTCAGAGTTAGGGATCAGGACTCTGGGGTCAGGGGTCAGGGGTCGGGGTCATGGTTAGGGGTCAGGGGTCAGGGTCAGGGTCAGGGGTCATGGTTAGGGGTCAGGGGTCAGGGGTCATGGTTAGGGGTCAGGGGTCTGGGGTCAAGGGTCAGGGGTCAGGGGATCAGGGGTCAGGAGGTCAGGAGTCAGGGGGTCAGGTTCATGGTTAGGGGTCAGGGTCAGGGGTCATGGTTAGGGGTCAGGGGTCAGGGTCATGGTTTGGGGTCAGGGTCAGGGATCAGAGGTCAGCTGTCTGGGGTGAGTGGTCGGGGGTCAGAGTCAGGGCTCAGGCGTCAAGGGTCAGGGGTCAGGGGATCAGGGGGTCAGAGGGTCAGGGGGTCAGGGGTCAGGGGTCAGGCGTAGGGGTCAGGGGTCAGGGTCATGGTTAGGGGTCAGGGGTCAGGGTCAGGGTCAGGGGTCAGGGTCAGGTGTCATGGTTAGGGGTCAGGGGTCAGGGGTCAGGGGGTCAGGGTCATGGTTAGGGGTCAGGGGTCAGGGTCTGGGGTCATGGTTAGGGGTCAGGGGTCAGGGTCTGGGTCAGGGGTCATGGTTAGGGGTCAGGGGTCAGGGTCATGGTTAGGGGTCAGGGATCAGGGTCAGGGTCAGGGGTCTGGGGTGAGTGGTCAGAGGTCAGGGGTTAGGGGTCAGGGGTCAGAGTCAGGGGTCAGGGGTCAGTGGTCAGGGGTCAGGGTTAGGGATTAGGGGGCAGGGTCAGGGGTCAAAGGTCAGGGGTCAAAGGTCAGGGGTCAAAGGTCAGGGGTCAGGGGTCAGGGGTCATTGTTAGGGGTCAGGGGTCAGGAGGTCAGGGGGTCAGGGGTCATGGCTAGGGGTCAGGGGTCAAGGATCAGGGGTCAGGGATAGAGTCAGGGGTCTGGGGTCAGGGGTCAGGGATCAGGGGGTCAGGGGTCAGGGATAGGGATCAGGGGTCAGGGGTCGGGGGTCAGGGTCAGGGTCAGGGGTCAAAGGTCAGGGGTCATGGTTAGGGGTCAGGGGTCAGGGGTCAAGGGTCAGGGGTCAAGGGTCATGGTCTGGGGTGAGTGGTCAGGGGTCAGGGTCATGGTTAGGCGTCAGGGAATGGGGTCATGGTTAGGGGTCAGGGGTCAGGGGTCAGAGTCAGGGGTCGGTGGTCAGGGGTCAGGAGTCAGGGGTCATGGTTAGCCGTCAGGGATCAGAGTCACTTTCAGGGGTCATGGTCAGGGGTCATGGTTAGGGGTCAGGGGTCAGGGGTCAGGGGTCAAGGGTCAGGTGTCAGGGGTCAGGGGTGATGGTTAGGGGTCAGGGGTCAGGGGTCAGGCATCAGGCATCAGGGGTTAGGGGTTAGGGTTAGGGATCAGGAGTCAGGGGTCAGGGGTCAGAGTCAGGGATCAGGGGTCAGGGGTCAGAGTCAGGGATCAGGAGTCTGGGGTCAAGGGTCAGGGGTCAGGGGTCAGGGGTCAGGGGTCAAAGGTCAGGGGTCATTGTCATGGGTCAGGGGTCATTAATAGGGGTCAGGCGTCAGGGGTCAAGGGTCAGGGTCGTGGTTAAGGGTCAGGGGTCGGGGTCAGGGAATGGGGTCATGGTTAGGGGTCAGCGGTCAGGCTCAGGCTCAGGGGTCATGGTTAGGGGTCAGGGGTCAGGGGGTCAGGGGTCAGGGGGTATGGGGTCAGGGTCATGGTTAGGGGTCAGGGGTCAGGGTCTGGGGTCATGGTTAGGGGTCGGGGGTTAGGGGTCATGGTTAGGGGTTAGGGGTCAGGGGTCTGGGGTCAAGGGTCAGGGGTCAGGGGATCAGGGGTCAGGAGGTCAGGAGTCAGGGGGTCAGGTTCATGGTTAGGGGTCAGGGTCAGGGGTCATGGTTAGGGGTCAGGGGTCAGGGTCAGGGGTCAGGGGTCAGGGGTCAGGGAATGGTTAGGGGTCAGGGGTCAGGGAATTGGGTCATGGTTAGTGGTCAGGGGTCAGGGGTCAGGGGTCATGGTTAGGGGTCAGGGGTCAGGGTCATGGTTTGGGGTCAGGGTCAGGGATCAGGGGTCAGCTGTCTGGGGTGAGTGGTCGGGGGTCAGAGTCAGGGATCAGGGGTCAGGGGTCAGGGGTCAGGGGTCAGGGGTCAGGGGTCAGGGGGTCAAAGGTCAGGGGTCATTGTCATGGGTCAGGGGTCATTAATAGGGGTCAGGGGTCAAGGGTCAGGGTCGTGGTTAGGGGTCAGGGGTCAGGGAATGGGGTCATGGTTAGGGGTCAACGGTCAGGCTCAGGGTCAGGGGTCATGGTTAGGGGTCAGGGGTCAGGGGGTCAGGGGTCAGGGGGTATGGGGTTAGGGTCATGGTTAGGGGTCAGGGGTCAGGGTCTGGGGTGATGGTTAGGGGTCAGGGGTCAGGGGTCATGGTTAGGGGTCAGGGGTCTGGGGTCAAGGGTCAGGGGTCAGGGGATCAGGGGTCAGGAGGTCAGGAGTCAGGGGGTCAGGTTCATGGTTAGGGGTCAGGGTCAGGGGTCATGGCTAGGGGTCAGGGGTCAGGGTCAGGGGTCAGGGGTCAAAGGTCAGGGAATGGTTAGGGGTCAGGGGTCAGGGAATTGGGTCATGGTTAGTGGACAGGGGTCAGGGTCAGGGTCAGGGGTCACGGGTCAGGGGTCATGGTTAGGGGTCAGGGGTCAGGGTCATGGTTTGGGGTCAGGGTCAGGGATCAGGGGTCAGCTGTCTGGGGTGAGTGGTCGGGGGTCAGAGTCAGGGCTCAGGGGTCGGGGGTCAGGGGTCAGGGTCAGGGGTCAGGGGTCAGAGTCAGGGGTCAGTGGTCAGGATTTGGGATCAGGACTCAGGGGTCAGGGATCAGGGGTCAGGGGTCAGGGGTCAAAGGTAAGGGGTCATGGTTAGGGGTCAGGGGTCAGGGGTCTAGGGTCAGGGGACAGGAGGTCAGGGGTCAAGGGTCAGGGGGTCAGGGGTCAGGCGTCAGGGGTCAGCGGTCAGGGGTCAGCGGTCAGGGGTCGGGGTCAGGGGTCAAAGATCAGGGGCCAGGGTCAGGGGTCAAAGGTCAGGTGTCAGGGGTCAGGTGTCAGGGTCAGGAGTCAGGGGTCAGGGGTCAAGGGAATGGGGCCATGGTTAGGGGTCAGGGGTCAGGGGTCAGAGTCAGGGGTCGGTGGTCAGGGGTCAGGAGTCAGGGTTAGGGATCAGGGGGCAGGGTGAGGGGTCAAAGGTCAGGGGTCAGGGTTAGGGGTCAGGGGTCATTGTTAGGGGTCAGGGGTCAGGGGTCATGGTTAGGGGTTAGGGGTCAGGGGTCAGGAGTCAGGGGTCATGGTTAGCGGTCAGGGGTCAGAGTCACTGTCAGGGGTCATGGTCAGGGGTCATGGTTAGGGGTCAGGGTTCAGGGGTCAAGGGTCAGGTGTCAGGGGTCAGGGGTGATGGTTAGGGGTCAGGGGTCAGGGGTCAGGCATCAGGCATCAGGGGTTAGGGGTCAGGGTTAGGGATCAGGAGTCAGGGGTCAGGGGTCAGAGTAAGGGATCAGGAGTCAGGAGTCAGGGGTCAGGGGTCAGGGGTCAGGGGTCAAAGGTCAGGGGTAATTGTCATGGGTCAGGGGTCATTAGTAGGGGTCAGGGGTCAGGGGTCAAGGGTCAGGGTCATGGTTAGGGGTCAGGGGTCGGGGTCAGGGAATGGGGTCATGGTTAGGGGTCAGCGGTCAGGCTCAGGGTCAGGGGTCATGGTTAGGGGTCAGGGGTCAGGGGTCAGGGGTCAGGGGGTCAGGGGTCAGGGGTCAGGGTTAGGGATCAGGGGTCAGGGTCAGGGGTCAGGGGTCAAAGGTCAGGGGTCATGGTCATGGGTCATGGTCAGGGGTCATTAGTAGGGGTCAGGGGGCAGTGGTCAAGGGTGAGCGTCATGGTTAGGGGTCGGGGTCAGGGTCAGGGAATGGGGTCATGGTTAGGGGTCAGCGGTCAGGGAATGGGGTCATGGTTAGGGGTCAGGGGTCAGGGGGTCAGGGGGTCAGGGGTCAGAGTTAGGGATCAGGACTCAGGGGTCAGGGGTCAGGGGTCAGGGTCATGGTTAGGGTTCAGGTATCAGGGTCAGAGTCAGGGGTCATGGTTAGGGGTCAGGGGTCAGGGGTCATGGTTAGGGGTCAGGGGTCTGGGGTCAAGGGTCAGGGGTCAGGGGTCAGGGGTCAGGGGATCAGGGGTCAGGAGGTCAGGAGTCAGGGGGTCAGGTTCATGGTTAGGGGTCAGGGGCAGGGATCAGGGTCATGGTTTGGGGTCAGGGGTCTGGGGTGAGTGGTCAGAGGTCAGGGCACAGGGGTCAGGGGTCAGGGGTCATTGTCAGGGCTCAGGGGTCATGGTCAGGGGTCAGGGGTCAAAGGTCAGGAGTCATGGTTAGGGGTCAGGGGTCAAGGGTCAGGGGTCATGGTTAGGGGTCAGGGGTCAGAGTCAGGGAATGGGGTCATGGTTAGGGGTCAGCGGTCAGGGTCAGGGGCCATGGTTAGGGGTCAGGGGTCAGGGGTCAGGGGGTCAGGGGGTTAGGGGTCAGAGTTAGGGATCAGGACTCTGGGGTCAGGGGTCAGGGGTCAGGGTCATGGTTAGGGGTCAGGGGTCAGGGTCAGGGTCAGGGGTCATGGTTAGGGGTCAGGGGTCAGAGGTCATGGTTAGGGGTCAGGGGTCTGGGGTCAAGGGTCAGGGGTCAGGGGATCAGGGGTCAGGAGGTCAGGAGTCAGGGGGTCAGGTTCATGGTTAGGGGTCAGGGTCAGGGGTCATGGTTAGGGGTCAGGGGTCAGGGTCATGGTTTGGGGTCAGGGTCAGGGATCAGAGGTCTGCTGTCTGGGGTGAGTGGTCGGGGGTCAGAGTCAGGGCTCAGGGGTCGTTGGTCAGGGGTCAGGGGATCAGGGGGTCAGAGGGTCAGGGGGTCAGGGGTCAGGGGTCAGGCGTAGGGGTCAGGGGTCAGGGTCATGGTTAGGGGTCAGGGGTCAGGGTCAGGGTCAGGGGTCAGGGTCAGGTGTCATGGTTAGGGGTCAGGGGTCAGGGGTCAGGGGGTCAGGGTCATGGTTAGGGGTCAGGGGTCAGGGTCTGGGGTCATGGTTAGGGGTCAGGGGTCAGGGTCTGGGTCAGGGGTCATGGTTAGGGGTCAGGGGTCAGGGTCATGGTTAGGGGTCAGGGATCAGGGTCAGGGTCAGGGGTCTGGGGTGAGTGGTCAGAGGTCAGGGGTTAGGGGTCAGGGGTCAGAGTCAGGGGTCAGGGGTCAGTGGTCAGGGGTCAGGGTTAGGGATTAGGGGGCAGGGTCAGGGGTCAAAGGTCAGGGGTCAAAGGTCAGGGGTCAAAGGTCAGGGGTCAGGGGTCAGGGGTCATTGTTAGGGGTCAGGGGTCAGGAGGTCAGGGGGTCAGGGGTCATGGCTAGGGGTCAGGGGTCAAGGGTCAGGGGTCAGGGATAGAGTCAGGGGTCTGGGGTCAGGGGTCAGGGATCAGGGGGTCAGGGGTCAGGGATAGGGATCAGGGGTCAGGGGTCGGGGGTCAGGGTCAGGGGTCAAAGGTCAGGGGTCATGGTTAGGGGTCAGGGGTCAGGGGTCAAGGGTCAGGGGTCAAGGGTCATGGTCTGGGGTGAGTGGTCAGGGGTCAGGGTCATGGTTAGGCGTCAGGGAATGGGGTCATGGTTAGGGGTCAGGGGTCAGGGGTCAGAGTCAGGGGTCGGTGGTCAGGGGTCAGGAGTCAGGGGTCATGGTTAGCCGTCAGGGATCAGAGTCACTTTCAGGGGTCATGGTCAGGGGTCATGGTTAGGGGTCAGGGGTCAGGGGTCAGGGGTCAAGGGTCAGGTGTCAGGGGTCAGGGGTGATGGTTAGGGGTCAGGGGTCAGGGGTCAGGCATCAGGCATCAGGGGTTAGGGGTTAGGGTTAGGGATCAGGAGTCAGGGGTCAGGGGTCAGAGTCAGGGATCAGGGGTCAGGGGTCAGAGTCAGGGATCAGGAGTCTGGGGTCAAGGGTCAGGGGTCAGGGGTCAGGGGTCAGGGGTCAAAGGTCAGGGGTCATTGTCATGGGTCAGGGGTCATTAATAGGGGTCAGGCGTCAGGGGTCAAGGGTCAGGGTCGTGGTTAAGGGTCAGGGGTCGGGGTCAGGGAATGGGGTCATGGTTAGGGGTCAGCGGTCAGGCTCAGGCTCAGGGGTCATGGTTAGGGGTCAGGGGTCAGGGGGTCAGGGGTCAGGGGGTATGGGGTCAGGGTCATGGTTAGGGGTCAGGGGTCAGGGTCTGGGGTCATGGTTAGGGGTCGGGGGTTAGGGGTCATGGTTAGGGGTTAGGGGTCAGGGGTCTGGGGTCAAGGGTCAGGGGTCAGGGGATCAGGGGTCAGGAGGTCAGGAGTCAGGGGGTCAGGTTCATGGTTAGGGGTCAGGGTCAGGGGTCATGGTTAGGGGTCAGGGGTCAGGGTCAGGGGTCAGGGGTCAGGGGTCAGGGAATGGTTAGGGGTCAGGGGTCAGGGAATTGGGTCATGGTTAGTGGTCAGGGGTCAGGGGTCAGGGGTCATGGTTAGGGGTCAGGGGTCAGGGTCATGGTTTGGGGTCAGGGTCAGGGATCAGGGGTCAGCTGTCTGGGGTGAGTGGTCGGGGGTCAGAGTCAGGGATCAGGGGTCAGGGGTCAGGGGTCAGGGGTCAGGGGTCAGGGGTCAGGGGGTCAAAGGTCAGGGGTCATTGTCATGGGTCAGGGGTCATTAATAGGGGTCAGGGGTCAAGGGTCAGGGTCGTGGTTAGGGGTCAGGGGTCAGGGAATGGGGTCATGGTTAGGGGTCAACGGTCAGGGGTCATGGTCAGGGGTCATGGTTAGGGGTCAGGGGTCAGGGGGTCAGGGGTCAGGGGGTATGGGGTTAGGGTCATGGTTAGGGGTCAGGGGTCAGGGTCTGGGGTGATTGTTAGGGGTCAGGGGTCAGGGGTCATGGTTAGGGGTCAGGGGTCTGGGGTCAAGGGTCAGGGGTCAGGGGATCAGGGGTCAGGAGGTCAGGAGTCAGGGGGTCAGGTTCATGGTTAGGGGTCAGGGTCAGGGGTCATGGCTAGGGGTCAGGGGTCAGGGTCAGGGGTCAGGGGTCAAAGGTCAGGGAATGGTTAGGGGTCAGGGGTCAGGGAATTGGGTCATGGTTAGTGGACAGGGGTCAGGGTCAGGGTCAGGGGTCACGGGTCAGGGGTCATGGTTAGGGGTCAGGGGTCAGGGTCATGGTTTGGGGTCAGGGTCAGGGATCAGGGGTCAGCTGTCTGGGGTGAGTGGTCGGGGGTCAGAGTCAGGGCTCAGGGGTCGGGGGTCAGGGGTCAGGGTCAGGGGTCAGGGGTCAGAGTCAGGGGTCAGTGGTCAGGATTTGGGATCAGGACTCAGGGGTCAGGGATCAGGGGTCAGGGGTCAGGGGTCAAAGGTAAGGGGTCATGGTTAGGGGTCAGGGGTCAGGGGTCTAGGGTCAGGGGTCAGGAGGTCAGGGGTCAAGGGTCAGGGGGTCAGGGGTCAGGCGTCAGGGGTCAGCGGTCAGGGGTCGGGGTCAGGGGTCAAAGATCAGGGGCCAGGGTCAGGGGTCAAAGGTCAGGTGTCAGGGGTCAGGTGTCAGGGACAGGAGTCAGGGGTCAGGGGTCAAGGGAATGGGGCCATGGTTAGGAGTCAGGGGTCAGGGGTCAGAGTCAGGGGTCGGTGGTCAGGGGTCAGGAGTCAGGGTTAGGGATCAGGGGGCAGAGTCAGGGGTCAAAGGTCAGGGGTCTGGGTTAGGGGTCAGGGGTCAGGGGTCAGGGGTCATTGTTAGGGGTCAGGGGTCAGGGGTCATGGTTAGGGGTCAGGGGTCAGGGTCTGGGTCAGGGGTCATGGTTAGGGGTCAGGGGTCAGGGTCATGGTTAGGGGTCAGGGATCAGGGTCAGGGTCAGGGGTCTGGGGTGAGTGGTCAGAGGTCAGGGGTTAGGGGTCAGGGGTCAGAGTCAGGGGTCAGGGGTCAGTGGTCAGGGGTCAGGGTTAGGGATTAGGGGGCAGGGTCTGGGGTCAAAGGTCAGGGGTCAAAGGTCAGGGGTCAGGGGTCATTGTTAGGGGTCAGGGGTCATGGTTAGGGGTCAGGGGTCAGGGGTCAGGAGGTCAGGGGTCAGGGGTCATGGCTAGGGGTCAGGGGTCAAGGGTCAGGGGTCAGGGATAGAGTCAGGGGTCTGGGGTCAGGGGTCAGGGATCAGGGGGTATGGGGTCAGGGTTAGGGATCAGGGGTCAGGGGTCAGAGTCAGGGGTCGGTGGTCAGGGGTCAGGAGTCAGGGTTAGGGATCAGGGGGCAGGGTGAGGGGTCAAAGGTCAGGGGTCAGGGTTAGGGGTCAAAGGTCAGGGGTCAGGGGTCATTGTTAGGGGTCAGGGGTCAGGGGTCATGGTTAGGGGTTAGGGGTCAGGGGTCAGGAGTCAGGGGTCATGGTTAGCGGTCAGGGGTCAGAGTCACTGTCAGGGGTCATGGTCAGGGGTCATGGTTAGGGGTCAGGGTTCAGGGGTCAAGGGTCAGGTGTCAGGGGTCAGGGGTGATGGTTAGGGGTCAGGGGTCAGGGGTCAGAGTCAGGGATCAGGAGTCAGGGGTCAGGGGTCAGGGGTCAGGGGTCAGGGGTCAGGGGTCAAAGGTCAGGGGTCATTGTCATGGGTCAGGGGTCATTAATAGGGGTCAGGGGTCAGGGGTCAGGGTCATGGTTAGGGGTCAGGGGTCAGGGTCAGGGAATGGGGTCATGGTTAGGGGTCAGCCGTCAGGCTCAGGGTCAGGGGTCATGGTTAGGGGTCAGGGGGTCAGGGGTCAGGGGGTCAGGGGTCAGGGGTCAGGGTTAGGGGTCAGGGGTCAGGGTCAGGGGTCAGGGGTCAAAGTTCAGGGGTCATGGTCATGGGTCATGGTCAGGGGTCATTAGTAGGGGTCAGGGGTCAGTGGTCAAGGGTCAGCGTCATGGTTAGGGGTCGGGGTCAGGGTCAGGGGTCAGGGTCAGGTGTCATGGTTAGGGGTCAGGGGTCAGGGGTCAGGGGGTCAGGGTCATGGTTAGGGGTCAGGGGTCAGGGTCTGGGGTCATGGTTAGGGGTCAGGGGTCAGGGGTCAGGGGATCAGGGGTCATGGTTAGGGGTCAGGGGTCAGGGTCATGGTTAGGGGTCAGGGATCAGGGTCAGGGTCAGGGGTCTGCGGTGAGTGGTCAGAGGTCAGGGGTTAGGGGTCAGGGGTCAGAGTCAGGGGTCAGGGGTCAGTGGTCAGGGGTCAGGGTTAGGGATTAGGGGGCAGGGTGAGGGGTCAAAGGTCAGGGGTCAAAGGTCAGGGGTCAGGGGTCATTGTTAGGGGTCAGGGGTCATGGTTAGGGGTCAGGGGTCAGGGGTCAGGAGGTCAGGGGGTCAGGGGTCATGGCTAGGGGTCAGGGGTCAAGGGTCAGGGGTCAGGGATAGAGTCAGGGGTCAGGGGTCAGGGATCAGGGGGTCAGGGGTCAGGGTTAGGGATCAGGGGTCAGGAGTCAGGGGTCAGGGGTCAGAGTCAGGGGTCGGTGGTCAGGGGTCAGGAGTCAGGGGTCATGGTTAGCGGTCAGGGGTCAGAGTCACTGTCAGGGGTCATGGTCAGGGGTCATGGTTAGGGGTCAGGGGTCAGGGGTCAGGGGTCAAGGGTCAGGTGTCAGGGGTCAGGGGTGATGGTTAGGGGTCAGGGGTCAGGGGTCAGGCATCAGGCATCAGGGGTTAGGGGTTAGGGTTAGGGATCAGGAGTCAGGGGTCAGGGGTCAGAGTCAGGGATCAGGGGTCAGGGGTCAGAGTCAGGGATCAGGAGTCTGGGGTCAAGGGTCAGGGGTCAGGGGTCAGGGGTCAAAGGTCAGGGGTCATTGTCATAGGTCAGGGGTCATTAATAGGGGTCAGGGGTCAGGGGTCAAGGGTCAGGGTCGTGGTTAGGGGTCAGGGGTCGGGGTCAGGGAATGGGGTCATGGTTAGGGGTCAGCGGTCAGGCTCAGGCTCAGGGGTCATGGTTAGGGGTCAGGGGTCAGGGGGTCAGGGGTCAGGGGGTATGGGGTCAGGGTCATGGTTAGGGGTCAGGGGTCAGGGTCTGGGGTCATGGTTAGGGGTCAGGGGTTAGGGGTCATGGTTAGGGGTCAGGGGTCTGGGGTCAAGGGTCAGGGGTCAGGGTCATGGTTAGGGGTCAGGGTCAGGGGTCATGGTTAGGGGTCAGGGGTCAGGGTCAGGGGTCAGGGGTCAGGAGGTCAGGGGTCAAGGGTCAGGGGGTCAGGGGTCAGGGGTCAGGCGTCAGGGGTCAGGGATCAGGGGTCGGGGTCAGGGGTCAAAGATCAGGGGTCAGGGTCAGGGGTCAAAGGTCAGGTGTCAGGGGTCAGGTGTCAGGGTCAGGAGTCAGGGGTCAGGGGTCAAGGGAATGGGGCCATGGTTAGGGGTCAGGGGTCAGGGGTCAGAGTCAGGGGTCGGTGGTCAGGGGTCAGGAGTCAGGGTTAGGGATCAGGGGGCAGGGTGAGGGGTCAAAGGTCAGGGGTCATGGTTAGGGGTCAGGGGTCAGGGGTCAGGGGTCATTGTTAGGGGTCAGGGGTCAGGGGTCATGGTTAGGGGTTAGGGGTCAGGGGTCAGGAGTCAGGGGTCATGGTTAGCGGTCAGGGGTCAGAGTCACTGTCAGGGGTCATGGTCAGGGGTCATGGTTAGGGGTCAGGGTTCAGGGGTCAAGGGTCAGGTGTCAGGGGTCAGGGGTGATGGTTAGGGGTCAGGGGTCAGGGGTCAGGCATCAGGCATCAGGGGTTAGGGGTTAGGGTTAGGGATCAGGAGTCAGGGGTCAGGGGTCAGAGTCAGGGATCAGGAGTCAGGGGTCAGGGGTCAGGGGTCAGGGGTCAGGGGTCAGGGGTCAGGGGTCAGGGATCAGGGGTTAGGGGTCAGGGTTAGGGATCAGGAGTCAGGGGTCAGGGGTCAGGGGTCAGGGGTCAGGGGGTCAGGGGTCAGGGGGTATGGGGTTAGGGTCATGGTTAGGGGTCAGGGGTCAGGGTCTGGGGTCATGGTTAGGGGTCAGGGGTCAGGGGTCATGGTTAGGGGTCAGGGGTCTGGGGTCAAGGGTCAGGGGTCAGGGGTTCAGGGGTCAGGAGGTCAGGAGTCAGGGGGTCAGGTTCATGGTCAGGGGTCAGGGTCAGGGGTCATGGTTAGGGGTCAGGGGTCAGGGGTCAGGGGTCAGGGGTCAGGAGGTCAGGGGTCAAGGGTCAGGGGGTCAGGGGTCAGGGGTCAGGAGTCAGGGGTCAGGGGTCAAGGGAATGGGGCCATGGTTAGGGGTCAGGGGTCAGGGGTCAGAGTCAGGGGTCGGTGGTCAGGGGTCAGGAGTCAGGGTTAGGGATCAGGGGGCAGGGTGAGGGGTCAAAGGTCAGGGGTCAGGGTTAGGGGTCAGGGGTCAGGGGTCAGGGGTCATGGTTAGGTGTTAGGGGTCAGGGGTCAGGAGTCAGGGGTCATGGTTAGCGGTCAGGGGTCAGAGTCACTGTCAGGGGTCATGGTCAGGGGTCATGGTTAGGGGTCAGGGTTCAGGGGTCAAGGGTCAGGTGTCAGGGGTCAGGGGTGATGGTTAGGGGTCAGGGGTCAGGGGTCAGGGGTCATTGTTAGGGGTCAGGGGTCATGGTTAGGGGTCAGGGGTCAGGGGTCAGGAGTCAGGGGTCATGGTTAGCGGTCAGGGGTCAGAGTCACTGTCAGGGGTCATGGTCAGGGGTCATGGTTAGGGGTCAGGGTTCAGGGGTCAAGGGTCAGGTGTCAGGGGTCAGGGGTGATGGTTACGGGTCAGGGGTCAGGGGTCAGGCATCTGGCATCAGGGGTTAGGGGTCAGGGTTAGGGATCAGGAGTCAGGGGTCAGGGGTCAGAGTCAGGGATCAGGAGTCAGGGGTCAGGGGTCAGGGGTCAGGGGTCAGGGGTCAGGGGTCAGGGGTCAGGGGTCAGGGTCATGGTTAGGGGTCAGGGGTCAGGGTCAGGGAATGTGGTCATGGCTAGGGGTCAGCGGTCAGGCTCAGGGTCAGGGGTCATGGGGTTAGGGGTCAGGGGTCAGGGAGTCAAAGGTCAGGGGGTCAGGGGTCAGGGGTCAGGCTTAGGGATCAGGGGTCAGGGTCAGGGGTCAGGGGTCAAAGTTCAGGGGTCAGGGGTCAGGGGTCATGGTCAGGGGTCATTAGTAGGGGTCAGGGGTCAGTGGTCAAGGGTCAGCGTCATGGTCAGGGGTCGGGGTCAGGGTCAGGTGTCATGGTTAGGGGTCAGGGGTCAGGGGTCAGGGGGTCAGGGTCATGGTTAGGGGTCAGGGGTCAGGGTCTGGGGTCATGGTTAGGGGTCAGGGGTCAGGGGTCAGGGGATCAGGGGTCATGGTTAGGGGTCAGGGGTCAGGGGTCAGGGTCATGGTTAGGGGTCAGGGATCAGGGTCAGGGTCAGGGGTCTGGGGTGAGTGGTCAGAGGTCAGGGGTTAGGGGTCAGTGGTCAGGGGTCAGGGTTAGGGATTAGGGGGCAGGGTCAGGGGTCAAAGGTCAGGGGTCAAAGGTCAGGGGTCAGGGGTCATTGTTAGCGGTCAGGGGTCAGGGTTAGGGATCAGGGGTCAGGGGTCGGGGGTCAGGGTCAGGGTTAGGGGTCAAAGGTCAGGGGTCATGGTTAGGGGTCAGGGGTCAGGGGTCAAGGGTCATGGTCTGGGGTGAGTGGTCAGGGGTCAGGGTCATGCTTAGGCGTCAGGGAATGGGGTCATGGTTAGGGGTCAGGGGTCAGGGGTCAGGGGTCAGGGGTCTGGAGGTCAGGGGTCAAGGGTCAGGGGGTCAGGGGTCAGGGGTCAGGAGTCAGGGGTCAGGGGTCAAGGGAATGGGGCCATGGTTAGGGGTCAGGGGTCAGGGGTCAGAGTCAGGGGTCGGTGGTCAGGGGTCAGGAGTCAGGGTTAGGGATCAGGGGTCAGGGGTCAGGGGTCATGGTTAGGGGTTAGGGGTCAGGGGTCAGGAGTCAGGGGTCATGGTTAGCGGTCAGGGGTCAGAGTCACTGTCAGGGGTCATGGTCAGGGGTCATGGTTAGGGGTCAGGGTTCAGGGGTCAAGGGTCAGGTGTCAGGGGTCAGGGGTGATGGTTAGGGGTCAGGGGTCAGGGGTCAGGGGTCATTGTTAGGGGTCAGGGGTCATGGTTAGGGGTCAGGGGTCAGGGGTCAGGAGTCAGGGGTCATGGTTAGCGGTCAGGGGTCAGAGTCACTGTCAGGGGTCATGGTCAGGGGTCATGGTTAGGGGTCAGGGTTCAGGGGTCAAGGGTCAGGTGTCAGGGGTCAGGGGTGATGGTTACGGGTCAGGGGTCAGAGTCAGGGATCAGGAGTCAGGGGTCAGGGGTCAGGGGTCAGGGGTCATGGGTCAGGGGTCAGGGGTCAGGGGTCAGGGTCATGGTTAGGGGTCAGGGGTCAGGGTCAGGGAATGTGGTCATGGCTAGGGGTCAGCGGTCAGGCTCAGGGTCAGGGGTCATGGGGTTAGGGGTCAGGGGTCAGGGGGTCAAAGGTCAGGGGGTCAGGGGTCAGGGGTCAGGCTTAGGGATCAGGGGTCAGGGTCAGGGGTCAGGGGTCAAAGTTCAGGGGTCATGGTCATGGGTCATGGTCAGGGGTCATTAGTAGGGGTCAGGGGTCAGTGGTCAAGGGTCAGCGTCATGGTCAGGGGTCGGGGTCAGGGTCAGGGGTCAGGGTCAGGTGTCATGGTTAGGGGTCAGGGGTCAGGGGTCAGGGGGTCAGGGTCATGGTTAGGGGTCAGGGGTCAGGGTCTGGGGTCATGGTTAGGGGTCAGGGGTCAGGGGATCAGGGGTCATGGTTAGGGGTCAGGGGTCAGGGGTCAGGGTCATGGTTAGGGGTCAGGGATCAGGGTCAGGGTCAGGGGTCTGGGGTGAGTGGTCAGAGGTCAGGGGTTAGGGGTCAGTGGTCAGGGGTCAGGGTTAGGGATTAGGGGGCAGGGTCAGGGGTCAAAGGTCAGGGGTCAAAGGTCAGGGGTCAGGGGTCAGGGGTCATTGTTAGCGGTCAGGGGTCAGGGTTAGGGATCAGGGGTCAGGGGTCGGGGGTCAGGGTCAGGGTTAGGGGTCAAAGGTCAGGGGTCATGGTTAGGGGTCAGGGGTCAGGGGTCAAGGGTCATGGTCTGGGGTGAGTGGTCAGGGGTCAGGGTCATGCTTAGGCGTCAGGGAATGGGGTCATGGTTAGGGGTCAGGGGTCAGGGGTCAGGAGTCAGGGGTCATGGTTAGCGGTCAGGGATCAGAGTCACTGTCAGGGGTCATGGTCAGGGGTCATGGTTAGGGGTCAGGGGTCAGGGGTCAGGGGTCAGGGTCAGGTGTCAGGGGTCAGGGGTGATGGTTAGGGGTCAGGGGTCAGGCATCAGGCATCAGGGGTTAGGGGTTAGGGTTAGGGATCAGGAGTCAGGGGTCAGGGGTCAGAGTCAGGGATCAGGGGTCAGGGGTCAGAGTCAGGGATCAGGAGTCTGGGGTCAAGGGTCAGGGGTCAGGGGTCAGGGGTCAAAGGTCAGGGGTCATTGTCATAGGTCAGGGGTCATTAATAGAGGTCAGGGGTCAGGGGTCAAGGGTCAGGGTCGTGGTTAGGGGTCAGGGGTCGGGGTCAGGGAATGGGGTCATGGTTAGGGGTCAGCGGTCAGGCTCAGGCTCAGGGGTCATGGTTAGGGGTCAGGGGTCAGGGGGTCAGGGGTCAGGGGGTATGGGGTCAGGGTCATGGTTAGGGGTCAGGGGTCAGGGTCTGGGGTCATGGTTAGGGGTCAGGGGTTAGGGGTCATGGTTAGGGGTCAGGGGTCTGGGGTCAAGGGTCAGGGGTCAGGGGATCAGGGGTCAGGAGGTCAGGAGTCAGGGGGTCAGGTTCATGGTTAGGGGTCAGGGTCAGGGGTCATGGTTAGGGGTCAGGGGTCAGGGTCAGGGGTCAGGGGTCAGGGGTCAGGGGTCAGGGAATGGTTAGGGGTCAGGGGTCAGGGAATTGGGTCATGGTTAGTGGTCAGGGGTCAGGGTCAGGGGTCAGGGGTCATGGTTAGGGGTCAGGGGTCAGGGGGTCCGGGGTCAGGGGGTCAGGGGTCAGGGGTCATGGTTAGGGATCAGGGGTCAGGGTCAGGGGTCAGGGGTCAAAGTTCAGGGGTCATGGTCATGGGTCATGGTCAGGGGTCATTAGTAGGGGTCAGGGGTCAGTGGTCAAGGGTCAGCGTCATGGTCAGGGGTCGGGGTCAGGGTCAGGGGTCAGGGTCAGGTGTCATGGTTAGGGGTCAGGGGTCAGGGGTCAGGGGGTCAGGGTCATGGTTAGGGGTCAGGGGTCAGGGTCTGGGGTCATGGTTAGGGGTCAGGGGTCAGGGGTCAGGGGATCAGGGGTCATGGTTAGGGGTCAGGGGTCAGGGTCATGGTTAGGGGTCAGGGATCAGGGTCAGGGTCAGGGGTCTGGGGTGAGTGGTCAGAGGTCAGGGGTTAGGGGTCAGGGGTCAGAGTCAGGGGTCAGGGGTCAGTGGTCAGGCGTCAGGGTTAGGGATTAGGGGACCTGTCAGGGGTCAAAGGTCAGGGGTCAAAGGTCAGGGGTCAAAGGTCAGGGGTCAGGGGTCATTGTTAGGGGTCAGGGGTCATGGTTAGGGGTCAGGGGTCAGGGGTCAGGAGGTCAGGGGGACAGGGGTCATGGCTAGGGGTCAGGGGTCAAGGGTCAGGGGTCAGGGATAGAGTCAGGGGTCTGGGGTCAGGGGTCAGGGATCAGGGGGTCAGGGGTCAGGGTTAGGGATCAGGGGTCAGGGGTCGGGGGTCAGGGTCAGGGTCAGGGGTCAAAGGTCAGGGGTCATGGTTAGGGGTCAGGGGTCAAGGGTCAGGGGTCAAGGGTCATGGTCTGGGGTGAGTGGTCAGGGGTCAGGGTCATGGTTAGGGGTCAGGGGTCAGAGTCAGGGTCGGTGGTCAGGGGTCAGGAGTCAGGGGTCATGGTTAGCGGTCAGGGATCAGAGTCACTGTCAGGGGTCATGGTCAGGGGTCATGGTTAGGGGTCAGGGGTCAGGGGTCAGGGGTCAAGGGTCAGGTTTCAGGGGTCAGGGGTGATGGTTAGGGGTCAGGGGTCAGGGGTCAGGCATCAGGCATCAGGGGTTAGGGGTTAGGGTTAGGGATCAGGAGTCAGGGGTCAGGGGTCAGAGTCAGGGATCAGGGATCAGGGGTCAGAGTCAGGAATCAGGAGTCTGGGGTCAGGGGTCAGGGGTCAGGGGTCAGGGGTCAAAGGTCAGGGGTCATTGTCATGGGTCAGGGGTCATTAATAGGGGTCAGGGGTCAGGGGTCAAGGGTCAGGGTCGTGGTTATGGGTCAGGGGTCGGGGTCAGGGAATGGGGTCATGGTTAGGGGTCAGCGGTCAGGCTCAGGCTCAGGGGTCATGGTTAGGGGTCAGGGGTCAGGGGGTCAGGGGTCAGGGGGTATGGGGTCAGGGTCATGGTTAGGGGTCAGGGGTCAGGGTCTGGGGTCATGGTTAGGGGTCAGGGGTTAGGGGTCATGGTTAGGGGTCAGGGGTCTGGGGTCAAGGGTCAGGGGTCAGGGGATCAGGGGTCAGGAGGTCAGGAGTCAGGGGGTCAGGTTCATGGTTAGGGGTCAGGGTCAGGGGTCATGGTTAGGGGTCAGGGGTCAGGGTCAGGGGTCAGGGGTCAGGGGTCATGGTTAGGGGTCAGGGGTCAGGGTCATGGTTTGGGGTCAGGGTCAGGGATCAGGGGTCAGCTGTCTGGGGTGAGTGGTCGGGGTCAGAGTCAGGGATCAGGGGTCAGGGGTCAGGGGTCAGTGGGTCAAAGGTCAGGGGTCATTGTCATGGGTCAGGGGTCATTAATAGGGGTCAGGGGTCAGGGGTCAAGGGTCAGGGTCGTGGTTAGGGGTCAGGGGTCAGGGAATGGGGTCATGGTTAGGGGTCAGCGGTCAGGCTCAGGCTAAGGGGTCATGGTTAGGGGTCAGGGGTCAGGGGGTCAGGGGTCAGGGGGTATGGGGTCAGGGTCATGGTTAGGGGTCAGGGGTCAGGGTCTGGGGTCATGGTTAGGGGTCAGGGGTTAGGGGTCATGGTTAGGGGTCAGGGGTCTGGGGTTAAGGGTCAGGGGTCAGGGGATCAGGGGTCAGGAGGTCAGGAGTCAGGGGGTCAGATTCATGGTCAGGGGTCAGGGTCAGGGGTCATGGTTAGGGGTCAGGGGTCAGGGTCAGGGGTCAGGGGTCAGGGAATGGTTAGGGGTCAGGGGTCAGGGAATTGGGTCATGGTTAGTGGACAGGGGTCAGGGTCAGGGTCAGGGGTCAGGGATCAGGGGGCAGGGTGAGGGGTCAAAGGTCAGGGTCATGGTTAGGGGTCAGGGGTCAGGGGTCAGGGGTCATTGTTAGGGGTCAGGGGTCAGGGGTCATGGTTAGGGGTTAGGGGTCAGGGGTCAGGAGTCAGGGGTCATGGTTAGCGGTCAGGGGTCAGAGTCACTGTCAGGGGTCATGGTCAGGGGTCATGGTTAGGGGTCAGGGTTCAGGGGTCAAGGGTCAGGTGTCAGGGGTCAGGGGTGATGGTTAGGGGTCAGGGGTCAGGGGTCAGGCATCAGGCATCAGGGGTTAGGGGTTAGGGTTAGGGATCAGGAGTCAGGGGTCAGGGGTCAGAGTCAGGGATCAGGAGTCAGGGGTCAGGGGTCAGGGGTCAGGGGTCAGGGGTCAGGGGTCAGGGGTCAGGGGTCAGGGATCAGGGGTCAGGGTCAGGGGTCAGGGGTCAAAGGTCAGGGGTCATGGTCATGGGTCATGGTCAGGGGTCATTAGTAGGGGTCAGGGGTCAGTGGTCAAGGGTCAGCGTCATGGTCAGGGGTCGGGGTCAGGGTCAGGGGTCAGGGTCAGGTGTCATGGTTAGGGGTCAGGGGTCAGGGGTCAGGGGGTCAGGGTCATGGTTAGGGGTCAGGGGTCAGGGTCTGGGGTCATGGTTAGGGGTCAGGGGTCAGGGGTCAGGGGATCAGGGGTCATGGTTAGGGGTCAGGGGTCAGGGTCATGGTTAGGGGTCAGGGATCAGGGTCAGGGTCAGGGGTCTGGGGTGAGTGGTCAGAGGTCAGGGGTTAGGGGTCAGGGGTCAGAGTCAGGGGTCAGGGGTCAGTGGTCAGGGGTCAGGGTTAGGGATTAGGGGGCAGGGTCAGGGGTCAAAGGTCAGGGGTCAAAGGTCAGGGGTCAGGGGTCATTGTTAGGGGTCAGGGGTCATGGTTAGGGGTCAGGGGTCAGGGGTCAGGAGGTCAGGGGGTCAGGGGTCATGGCTAGGGGTCAGGGGTCAAGGTTCAGGGGTCAGGGAAGGAGTCAGGGGTCTGGGGTCACGGGTCAGGGATCAGGGGGTCAGGGGTCAGGGTTAGGGATCAGGGGTCAGGGGTCGGGGGTCAGGGTCAGGGTCAGGGGTCAAAGGTCAGGGGTCATGGTTAGGGGTCAGGGGTCAGGGGTCAAGGGTCAGGGGTCAAGGGTCATGGTCTGGGGTGAGTGGTCAGGGGTCAGGGTCATGGTTAGGCGTCAGGGAATGGGGTCATGGTTAGGGGTCAGGGGTCAGGGGTCAGGAGTCAGGGGTCATGGTTAGCGGTCAGGGATCAGAGTCACTGTCAGGGGTCATGGTCAGGGGTCATGGTTAGGGGTCAGGGGTCAGGGGTCAGGGGTCAAGGGTCAGGTTTCAGGGGTCAGGGGTGATGGTTAGGGGTCAGGGGTCAGGGGTCAGGCATCAGGCATCAGGGGTTAGGGGTTAGGGTTAGGGATCAGGAGTCAGGGGTCAGGGGTCAGAGTCAGGGATCAGGGGTCAGGGGTCAGGGGTCAGAGTCAGGGATCAGGAGTCTGGGGTCAAGGGTCAGGGGTCAGGGGTCAAAGGTCAGGGGTCATTGTCATAGGTCAGGGGTCATTAATAGGGGTCAGGGGTCAGGGGTCAAGGGTCAGGGTCGTGATTAGGGGTCAGGGGTCGGGGTCAGGGAATGGGGTCATGGTTAGGGGTCAGCGGTCAGGCTCAGGCTCAGGGGTCATGGTTAGGGGTCAGGGGTCAGGGGGTCAGGGGTCAGGGGGTATGGGGTCAGGGTCATGGTTAGGGGTCAGGGGTCAGGGTCTGGGGTCATGGTTAGGGGTCAGGGGTTAGGGGTCATGGTTAGGGGTCAGGGGTCTGGGGTCAAGGGTCAGGGGTCAGGGGATCAGGGGTCAGGAGGTCAGGAGTCAGGGGGTCAGGTTCATGGTCAGGGGTCAGGGTCAGGGGTCATGGTTAGGGGTCAGGGGTCAGGGTCAGGGGTCAGGGGTCAGGAGGTCAGGGGTCAAGGGTCAGGGGGTCAGGGGTCAGGGGTCAGGCATCAGGGGTCAGGGGTCAGGGGTCGGGGTCAGGGGTCAAAGATCAGGGGTCAGGGTCAGGGGTCAAAGGTCAGGTGTCAGGGGTCAGGTGTCAGGGTCAGGAGTCAGGGGTCAGGGGTCAAGGGAATGGGGCCATGGTTAGGGGTCAGGGGTCAGGGGTCAGAGTCAGGGGTCGGTGGTCAGGGGTCAGGGGTCAGGGGTCAGGGGGTCAGGGGTCAGGGGGTATGGGGTTAGGGTCATGGTTAGGGGTCAGGGGTCAGGGTCTGGGGTCATGGTTAGGGGTCAGGGGTCAGGGGTCATGGTTAGGGGTCAGGGGTCTGGGGTCAAGGGTCAGGGGTCAGGGGATCAGGGGTCAGGAGGTCAGGAGTCAGGGGGTCAGGTTCATGGTCAGGGGTCAGGGTCAGGGGTCATGGTTAGGGGTCAGGGGTCAGGGGTCAGGGGTCAGGAGGTCAGGGGTCAAGGGTCAGGGGGTCAGGGGTCAGGGGTCAGGCGTCAGGGGTCAGGGGTCGGGGTCAGGGGTCAAAGATCAGGGGTCATGGTCATGGGTCATGGTCAGGGGTCATTAGTAGGGGTCAGGGGTCAGTGGTGAAGGGTCAGCGTCATGGTCAGGGGTCGGGGTCAGGGTCAGGGGTCAGGGTCAGGTGTCATGGTTAGGGGTCAGGGGTCAGGGGTCAGGGGGTCAGGGTCATGGTTAGGGGTCAGGGGTCAGGGTCTGGGGTCATGGTTAGGGGTCAGGGGTCAGGGGTCAGGGGATCAGGGGTCATGGTTAGGGGTCAGGGGTCAGGGGTCAGGGTCATGGTTAGGGGTCAGGGATCAGGGTCAGGGTCAGGGGTCTGGGGTGAGTGGTCAGAGGTCAGGGGTCAGTGGTCAGGGGTCAGTGTCAGGGGTCAGGGGTCAGTGGTCAGGGGTCAGGGTTAGGGATTAGGGGGCAGGGTCAGGGGTCAAAGGTCAGGGGTCAAAGGTCAGGGGTCAGGGGTCAGGGGTCATTGTTAGGGGTCAGGGATCTGGGGTCAGGGGTCGGGGGTCAGGGTCAGGGTTAGGGGTCAAAGGTCAGGGGTCATGGATAGGGGTCAGGGGTCAGGGGTCAAGGGTCAGGGGTCAAGGGTCATGGTCTGGGGTGAGTGGTCAGGGGTCAGGGTCATGGTTAGGCGTCAGGGAATGGGGTCATGGTTAGGGGTCAGGGGTCAGGGGTCAGGAGTCAGGGGTCATGGTTAGCGGTCAGGGATCAGAGTCACTGTCAGGGGTCATGGTCAGGGGTCATGGTTAGGGGTCAGGGGTCAGGGGTCAGGGGTCAGGGCCAGGTGTCAGGGGTCAGGGGTGATGGTTAGGGGTCAGGGGTCAGGGGTCAGGCATCAGGCATCAGGGGTTAGGGGTTAGGGTTAGGGATCAGGAGTCAGGGGTCAGGGGTCAGGGGTCAGAGTCAGGGATCAGGGGTCAGGGGTCAGAGTCAGGGATCAGGAGTCTGGGGTCATGGCTAGGGGTCAGGGGTCATTGTCAGGGGTCAGGGATGGAGTCAGGGGTCTGGGGTCAGGGGTCAGGGATCAGGGGGTATGGGGTCAGGGTTAGGGATCAGGGGTCAGGGGTCAGAGTCAGGGGTCGGTGGTCAGGGGTCAGGAGTCAGGGTTAGGGATGAGGGGGCAGGGTGAGGGGTCAAAGGTCAGGGGTCAGGGTTAGGGGTCAAAGGTCAGGGGTCAGGGGTCATTGTTAGGGGTCAGGGTTCAGGGGTCATGGTTAGGGGTTAGGGGTCAGGGGTCAGGAGTCAGGGGTCATGGTTAGCGGTCAGGGGTCAGAGTCACTGTCAGGGGTCATGGTCAGGGGTCATGGTTAGGGGTCAGAGTTCAGGGGTCAAGGGTCAGGTGTCAGGGTTCAGGGGTGATGGTTAGGGGTCAGGGTTCAGGGGTCAAGGGTCAGGTGTCAGGGGTCAGGGGTGATGGTTAGGGGTCAGGGGTCAGGTGTCAGGGGTCAGGCATCAGGGGTTAGGGGTCAGGGTTAGGGATCAGGAGTCAGGGGTCAGGGGTCAGAGTCGGGGATCAGGAGTCAGGGGTCATGGTTAGGGGTCAGGGGTCAGGGTCAGGGAATGGGGTCATGGTTAGGGGTCAGCGGTCAGGCTCAGGGTCAGGGGTCATGGGGTTAGGGGTCAGGGGTCAGGGGGTCAAAGGTCAGGGGGTCAGGGGTCAGGGGTCAGGCTTAGGGATCAGGGGTCAGGGTCAGGGGTCAGGGGTCAAAGTTCAGGGGTCATGGTCATGGGTCATGGTCAGGGGTCATTAGTAGGGGTCAGGGGTCAGTGGTCAAGGGTCAGCGTCATGGTCAGGGGTCGGGGTCAGGGTCAGGGGTCAGGGTCAGGTGTCATGGTTAGGGGTCAGGGGTCAGGGGTCAGGGGGTCAGGGTCATGGTTAGGGGTCAGGGGTCAGGGTCTGGGGTCATGGTTAGGGGTCAGGGGTCAGGGGATCAGGGGTCATGGTTAGGGGTCAGGGGTCAGGGGTCAGGGTCATGGTTAGGGGTCAGGGATCAGGGTCAGGGTCAGGGGTCTGGGGTGAGTGGTCAGAGGTCAGGGGTTAGGGGTCAGGGGTCAGAGTCAGGGGTCAGGGGTCAGTGGTCAGGGGTCAGGGTTAGGGATTAGGGGGCAGGGTCAGGGGTCAAAGGTCAGGGGTCAAAGGTCAGGGGTCAAAGGTCAGGGGTCAGGGGTCAGGGGTCATTGTTAGGGGTCAGGGGTCATGGTTAGGGGTCAGGGGTCAGGGGTCAGGAGGTCAGGGGGTCAGGGGTCATGGCTAGGGGTCAGGGGTCAAGGGTCAGGGGTCAGGGATAGAGTCAGGGGTCTGGGGTCAGGGGTCAGGGATCAGGGGGTCAGGGGTCAGGGTTAGGGATCAGGGGTCAGGGGTCAGGGGTCAAGGGTCAGGGGTCAAGGGTCATGGTCTGGGGTGAGTGGTCAGGGGTCAGGGTCATGGTTAGGCGTCAGGGAATGGGGTCATGGTTAGGGGTCAGGGGTCAGGGGTCAGGAGTCAGGGGTCATGGTTAGCGGTCAGGGATCAGAGTCACTGTCAGGGGTCATGGTCAGGGGTCATGGTTAGGGGTCAGGGGTCAGGGGTCAGGGGTCAGGGCCAGGTGTCAGGGGTCAGGGGTGATGGTTAGGGGTCAGGGGTCAGGGGTCAGGCATCAGGCATCAGGGGTTAGGGGTTAGGGTTAGGGATCAGGAGTCAGGGGTCAGGGGTCAGAGTCAGGGATCAGGGGTCAGGGGTCAGAGTCAGGGATCAGGAGTCTGGGGTCATGGCTAGGGGTCAGGGGTCATTGTCAGGGGTCAGGGATAGAGTCAGGGGTCTGGGGTCAGGGGTCAGGGATCAGGGTGTATGGGGCCATGGTTAGGGATCAGGGGTCAGGGGTCAGAGTCAGGGGTCGGTGGTCAGGGGTCAGGAGTCAGGGTTAGGTATCAGGGGGCAGGGTGAGGGGTCAAAGGTCAGGGGTCAGGGTTAGGGGTCAAAGGTCAGGGGTCAGGGGTCATTGTTAGGGGTCAGGGGTCAGGGGTCATGGTTAGGGGTTAGGGGTCAGGGGTCAGGAGTCAGGGGTCATGGTTAGCGGTCAGGGGTCAGAGTCACTGTCAGGGGTCATGGTCAGGGGTCATGGTTAGGGGTCAGGGTTCAGGGGTCAAGGGTCAGGTGTCAGGGGTCAGGGGTGATGGTTAGGGGTCAGGGGTCAGGGGTCAGAGTCAGGGATCAGGAGTCAGGGGTCAGGGGTCAGGGGTAAGGGTCATGGTTAGGGGTCAGGGGTCAGGGGTCAGGGTCATGGTTAGGGGTCAGGGGTCAGGGTCAGGGAATGGGGTCATGGTTAGGGGTCAGCGGTCAGGCTCAGGGTCAGGGGTCATGGTTAGGGGTCAGGGGGTCAGGGGTCAGGGGGTCAGGGGTCAGGGGTCAGGGTTAGGGGTCAGGGGTCAGGGGTCAGGGTCAGGTGTCAGGGGTCAAAGTTCAGGGGTCATGGTCATGGGTCATGGTCAGGGGTCATTAGTAGGGGTCAGGGGTCAGGGTCAGGGAATGGGGTCATGGTTAGGGGTCAGCGGTCAGGCTCAGGGTCAGGGGTCATGGTTAGGGGTCAGGGGGTCAGGGGTCAGGGGGTCAGGGGTCAGGGGTCAGGGTTAGGGGTCAGGGGTCAGGGTCAGGTGTCAGGGGTCAAAGTTCAGGGGTCATGGTCATGGGTCATGGTCAGGGGTCATTAGTAGGGGTCAGGGGTCAGTGGTCAAGGGTCAGCGTCATGGTCAGGGGTCGGGGTCAGGGTCAGGGGTCAGGGTCAGGTGTCATGGTTAGGGGTCAGGGGTCAGGGGTCAGGGGGTCAGGGTCATGGTTAGGGGTCAGGGGTCAGGGTCTGGGGTCATGGTTAGGGGTCAGGGGTCAGGGGTCAGGGGATCAGGGGTCATGGTTAGGGGTCAGGGGTCAGGGTCATGGTTAGGGGTCAGGGATCAGGGTCAGGGTCAGGGGTCTGGGGTGAGTGGTCAGAGGTCAGGGGTTAGGGGTCAGGGGTCAGGGTTAGGGATCAGGAGTCAGGGGTCAGGGGTCAGAGTCAGGGATCAGGAGTCGGGGGTCAGGGGTCAGGGGTCAGGGGTCAGGGGTCAGGGGTCAGGGGTCAGGGGTCATTAGTAGGGGTCAGGGGTCAGGGTCAGGGAATGGGGTCATGGTTAGGGGTCAGCGGTCAGGCTCAGGGTCAGGGGTCATGGTTAGGGGTCAGGGGTCAGGGGGTCAGGGGTCAGGGGTCAGGGTTAGGGATCAGGGGTCAGGGTCAGGGGTCAGGGGTCAAAGGTCAGGGGTCATGGTCATGGGTCATGGTCAGGGGTCATTAGTAGGGGTCAGGGGTCAGTGGTCAAGGGTCAGCGTCATGGTTAGGGGTCGGGGTCAGGGTCAGGGAATGGGGTCATGGTTAGGGGTCAGCGGTCAGGGAATGGGGTCATGGTTAGGGGTCAGGGGTCAGGAGGTCAGGGGGTCAGGGGTCAGAGTTAGGGATCAGGACTCAGGGGTCAGGGGTCAGGGGTCAGGGTCATGGTTAGGGGTCAGGTATCAGGGTCAGGGTCAGGGGTCATGGTTAGGGGTCAGGGGTCAGGGGTCATGGTTAGGGGTCAGGGGTCTGGGGTCAAAGGTCAGGGGTCAGGGGTCAGGGGATCAGGGGTCAGGAGGTCAGGAGTCAGGGGTCAGGTTCATGGTTAGGGGTCAGGGTCAGGGATCAGGGTCAGGGTCAGGGGTCAGGGGTCTGGGGTGAGTGGTCAGAGGTCAGGGCACAGGGGTCAGGGGTCAGGGGTCATTGTCAGGGCTCAGGGGTCATGGTCAGGGGTCAGGGGTCAAAGGTCAGGAGTCATGGTTAGGGGTCAGTGGTCAAGGGTCAGCGTCATGGTTAGGGGTCGGGGTCAGGGTCAGGGAATGGGGTCATGGTTAGGGGTCAGGGGTCTGGGGTCAAGGGTCAGGGGTCAGGGGATCAGGGGTCAGGAGGTCAGGAGTCAGGGGGTCAGGTTCATGGTTAGGGGTCAGGGTCAGGGGTCATGGTTAGGGGTCAGGGGTCAGGGTCAGGGGTCAGGGGTCAGGGAATGGTTAGGGGTCAGGGGTCAGGGAATTGGGTCATGGTTAGTGGTCAGGGGTCAGGGTCAGGGGTCAGGGGTCATGGTTAGGGGTCAGGGGTCAGGGTCATGGTTTGGGGTCAGGGTCAGGGATCAGGGGTCAGCTGTCTGGGGTGAGTGGTCGGGGGTCAGAGTCAGGGATCAGGGGTCAGGGGTCAGGGGTCAGGGGTCAGGGGTCAGGGGTCAGGGGTCATGGTTAGGGGTCAAAGGTCAGGGGTCATTGTCATGGGTCAGGGGTCATTAATATGGGTCAGGGGTCAGGGGTCAAGGGTCAGGGTCGTGGTTAGGGGTCAGGGGTCAGGGAATGGGGTCATGGTTAGGGGTCAGCGGTCAGGCTCAGGGTCAGGGGTCATGGTTAGGGGTCAGGGGTCAGGGGGTCAGGGGTCAGGGGGTCAGGGGTCAGGGGTCATGGTTAGGGATCAGGGGTCAGGGTCAGGGGTCAGGGGTCAAAGTTCAGGGGTCATGGTCATGGGTCATGGTCAGGGGTCATTAGTAGGGGTCAGGGGTCAGTGGTCAAGGGTCAGCGTCATGGTCAGGGGTCGGGGTCAGGGTCAGGGGTCAGGGTCAGGTGTCATGGTTAGGGGTCAGGGGTCAGGGGTCAGGGGGTCAGGGTCATGGTTAGAAGTCAGGGGTCAGGGTCTGGCGTCATGGTTAGGGGTCAGGGGTCAGGGTCTGAATCAGGGGTCATGGTTAGGGGTCAGGGGTCAGGGTCATGGTTAGGGGTCAAGGATCAGGGATCAGGGTCAGGGTCAGGGGTCTGGGGTGAGTGGTCAGAGGTCAGGGGTTAGGGGTCAGGGGTCAGAGTCAGGGGTCAGGGGTCAGTGGTCAGGGCTCAGGGTTAGGGATTAGGGGGCAGGGTCAGGGGTCAAAGGTCAGGGGTCAAAGGTCAGGGGTCAGGGGTCAGGGGTCATTGTTAGGGGTCAGGGGTCATGGTTAGGGGTCAGGGGTCAGGGGTCAGGAGGTCAGGGGGTCAGGGGTCATGGCTAGGGGTCAGGGGTCAAGGGTCAGGGGTCAGGGATAGAGTCAGGGGTCTGGGGTCAGGGGTCAGGGATCAGGGGGTCAGGGGTCAGGGTTAGGGATCAGGGGTCAGGAGTCAGGGGTCAGGGGTCAGAGTCAGGGGTCGGTGGTCAGGGGTCAGGAGTCAGGGGTCATGGTTAGCGGTCAGGGGTCAGAGTCACTGTCAGGGGTCATGGTCAGGGGTCATGGTTAGGGGTCAGGGGTCAGGGGTCAGGGGTCAAGGGTCAGGTGTCAGGGGTCAGGGGTGATGGTTAGGGGTCAGGGGTCAGGGGTCAGGCATCAGGCATCAGGGGTTAGGGGTTAGGGTTAGGGATCAGGAGTCAGGGGTCAGGGGTCAGAGTCAGGGATCAGGGGTCAGGGGTCAGAGTCAGGGATCAGGAGTCAGGGGTCAAGGGTCAGGGGTCAGGGATAGAGTCAGGGGTCAGGGGTCAGGGATCAGGGGGTCAGGGGTCATGGTTAGGGATCAGGGGTCAGGAGTCAGGGGTCAGGGGTCAGAGTCAGGGGTCGGTGGTCAGGGGTCAGGAGTCAGGGGTCATGGTTAGGGGTTAGGGGTCAGGGGTCAGGAGTCAGGGGTCATGCTTAGCGGTCAGGGGTCAGAGTCACTGTCAGGGGTCATGGTCAGGGGTCATGGTTAGGGGTCAGGGTTCAGGGGTCAAGGGTCAGGTGTCAGGGGTCAGGGGTGATGGTTAGGGGTCAGGGGTCAGGGGTCAGGCATCAGGCATCAGGGGTTAGGGGTTAGGGTTAGGGATCAGGAGTCAGGGGTCAGGGGTCAGAGTCAGGGATCAGGAGTCAGGGGTCAGGGGTCAGGGGTCAGGGGTCAGGGGTCAGGGGTCAGGGATCAGGGGTCAGGGTCAGGGGTCAGGGGTCAAAGGTCAGGGGTCATGGTCATGGGTCATGGTCATGGGTCATTAGTAGGGGTCAGGGGTCAGTGGTCAAGGGTCAGCGTCATGGTCAGGGGTCGGGGTCAGGGTCAGGGGTCAGGGTCAGGTGTCATGGTTAGGGGTCAGGGGTCAGGGGTCAGGGGGTCAGGGTCATGGTTAGGGATCAGGGGTCAGGGTCTGGGGTCATGGTTAGGGGTCAGGGGTCAGGGGTCAGGGGATCAGGGGTCATGGTTAGGGGTCAGGGGTCAGGGTCATGGTTAGGGGTCAGGGATCAGGGTCAGGGTCAGGGGTCTGGGGTGAGTGGTCAGAGGTCAGGGGTTAGGGGTCAGGGGTCAGAGTCAGGGGTCAGGGGTCAGTGGTCAGGGGTCAGGGTTAGGGATTAGGGGGCAGGGTCAGGGGTCAAAGGTCAGGGGTCAAAGGTCAGGGGTCAGGGGTCAGGGGTCATTGTTAGGGGTCAGGGGTCATGGTTAGGGGTCAGGGGTCAGGAGGTCAGGGGGTCAGGGGTCATGGCTAGGGGTCAGGGGTCAAGGGTCAGGTGTCAGGGGTCAGGGGTGATGGTTAGGGGTCAGGGGTCAGGGGTCAGGCATCAGGCATCAGGGGTTAGGGGTTAGGGTTAGGGATCAGGAGTCAGGGGTCAGGGGTCAGAGTCAGGGATCAGGAGTCAGGGGTCAGGGGTCAGGGGTCAGGGGTCAGGGGTCAGGGATCAGGGGTCAGGGTCAGGGGTCAGGGGTCAAAGGTCAGGGGTCATGGTCATGGGTCATGGTCATGGGTCATTAGTAGGGGTCAGGGGTCAGTGGTCAAGGGTCAGCGTCATGGTCAGGGGTCGGGGTCAGGGTCAGGGGTCAGGGTCAGGTGTCATGGTTAGGGGTCAGGGGTCAGGGGTCAGGGGGTCAGGGTCATGGTTAGGGGTCAGGGGTCAGGGTCTGGGGTCATGGTTAGGGGTCAGGGGTCAGGGGTCAGGGGATCAGGGGTCATGGTTAGGGGTCAGGGGTCAGGGTCATGGTTAGGGGTCAGGGATCAGGGTCAGGGTCAGGGGTCTGGGGTGAGTGGTCAGAGGTCAGGGGTTAGGGGTCAGGGGTCAGAGTCAGGGGTCAGGGGTCAGTGGTCAGGGGTCAGGGTTAGGGATTAGGGGGCAGGGTCAGGGGTCAAAGGTCAGGGGTCAAAGGTCAGGGGTCAGGGGTCAGGGGTCATTGTTAGGGGTCAGGGGTCATGGTTAGGGGTCAGGGGTCAGGGGTCAGGAGGTCAGGGGGTCAGGGGTCATGGCTAGGGGTCAGGGGTCAAGGGTCAGGGGTCAGGGATAGAGTCAGGGGTCTGGGGTCAGGGGTCAGGGATCAGGGGGTCAGGGGTCAGGGTTAGGGATCAGGGGTCGGTGGTCAGGGTCAGGGTCAGGGGTCAAAGGTCAGGGGTCATGGTTAGGGGTCAGGGGTCAGGGGTCAAGGGTCAGGGGTCAAGGGTCATGGTCTGGGGTGAGTGGTCAGGGGTCAGGGTCATGGTTAGGCGTCAGGGAATGGGGTCATGGTTAGGGGTCAGGGGTCAGGGGTCAGGAGTCAGGGGTCATGGTTAGCGGTCAGGGATCAGAGTCACTGTCAGGGGTCATGGCCAGGGGTCATGGTTAGGGGTCAGGGGTCAGGGGTCAGGGGTCAAGGGTCAGGTGTCAGGGGTCAGGGGTGATGGTTAGGGGTCAGGGGTCAGGCATCAGGCATCAGGCATCAGGGGTTAGGGGTTAGGGTTAGGGATCAGGAGTCAGGGGTCAGGGGTCAGAGTCAGGGATCAGGGGTCGGGGGTCAGGGGTCAAGGGTCAGGTGTCAGGGGTCAGGGGTGATGGTTAGGGGTCAGGGGTCAGGGGTCAGGCATCAGGCATCAGGGGTTAGGGGTTAGGGTTAGGGATCAGGAGTCAGGGGTCAGGGGTCAGAGTCAGGGATCAGGGGTCAGGGGTCAGAGTCAGGGATCAGGAGTCTGGGGTCAAGGGTCAGGGGTCAGGGGTCAGGGGTCAAGGGTCAAAGGTCAGGGGTCATTGTCATAGGTCAGGGGTCATTAATAGGGGTCAGGGGTCAGGGGTCAGGGGTCAAGGGTCAGGGTCGTTGTTAGGGGTCAGGGGTCGGGGTCAGAGAATGGGGTCATGGTTAGGGGTCAGCGGTCAGGCTCAGGCTCAGGGGTCATGGTTAGGGGTCAGGGGTCAGGGGGTCAGGGGTCAGGGGGTATGGGGTCAGGGTCATGGTTAGGGGTCAGGGGTCAGGGTCTGGGGTCATGGTTAGGGGTCAGGGGTTAGGGGTCATGGTTAGGGGTCAGGGGTCTGGGGTCAAGGGTCAGGGGTCAGGGGATCAGGGGTCAGGAGGTCAGGAGTCAGGGGGTCAGGTTCATGGTCAGGGGTCAGGGTCAGGGGTCATGGTTAGGGGTCAGGGGTCAGGGTCAGGGGTCAGGGGTCAGGAGGTCAGGGGTCAAGGGTCAGGGGGTCAGGGGTCAGGGGTCAGGCGTCAGGGGTCAGGGGTCAGGGGTCAAAGATCAGGGGTCAGGGTCAGGGGTCAGGGGTCGGGGTCAGGGGTCAAAGATCAGGGGTCAGGGTCAGGGGTCAGGGGTCAAGGGAATGGGGCCATGGTTAGGGGTCAGGGGTCAGAGTCAGGGGTCGGTGGTCAGGGGTCAGGAGTCAGGGTTAGGGATCAGGGGGCAGGGTGAGGGGTCAAAGGTCAGGGGTCAGGGTTAGGGGTCAGGGGTCAGGGGTCATGGTTAGGGGTTAGGGGTCAGGGGTCAGGAGTCAGGGGTCATGGTTAGCGGTCAGGGGTCAGAGTCACTGTCAGGGGTCATGGTCAGGGGTCATGGTTAGGGGTCAGGGTTCAGGGGTCAAGGGTCAGGTGTCAGGGGTCAGGGGTGATGGTTAGGGGTCAGGGGTCAGGGGGTCAGGGGTCAGGGGGTCAGGGTTAGGGATCAGGGGTCAGGGTCAGGGGTCAGGGGTCAAAGGTCAGGGGTCATGGTCATGGGTCATGGTCAGGGGTCATTAGTAGGGGTCAGGGGTCAGTGGTCAAGGGTCAGCGTCATGGTCAGGGGTCGGGGTCAGGGGTCAGGGTCAGGTGTCATGGTTAGGGGTCTGGGGTCAGGGGTCAGGGGGTCAGGGCCATGGTTAGGGGTCAGGGGTCAGGGTCTGGGGTCATGGTTAGGGGTCAGGGGTCAGGGGATCAGGGGTCATGGTTAGGGGTCAGGGGTCAGGGTCATGGTTAGGGGTCAGGGATCAGGGTCAGGGTCAGGGGTCTGGGGTGAGTGGTCAGAGGTCAGGGGTTAGGGGTCAGGGGTCAGAGTCAGGGGTTAGGGATCAGGAGTCAGAGGTCAGGGGTCAGAGTCAGGGATCAGGAGTCAGGGGTCAGGGGTCAGGGGTCAGGGGTCAGGGGTCAGGGGTCAGGGTCATGGTTAGGGGTCAGGGGTCAGGGTCAGGGAATGTGGTCATGGCTAGGGGTCAGCGGTCAGGCTCAGGGTCAGGGGTCATGGGGTTAGGGGTCAGGGGTCAGGGGGTCAAAGGTCAGGGGGTCAGGGGTCAGGGGTCAGGCTTAGGGATCAGGGGTCAGGGTCAGGGGTCAGGGGTCAAAGTTCAGGGGTCATGGTCATGGGTCATGGTCAGGGGTCATTAGTAGGGGTCAGGGGTCAGTGGTCAAGGGTCAGCGTCATGGTCAGGGGTCGGGGTCAGGGTCAGGGGTCAGGGTCAGGTGTCATGGTTAGGGGTCAGGGGTCAGGGGTCAGGGGGTCAGGGTCATGGTTAGGGGTCAGGGGTCAGGGTCTGGGGTCATGGTTAGGGGTCAGGGGTCAGGGGTCAGGGGATCAGGGGTCATGGTTAGGGGTCAGGGGTCAGGGGTCAGGGTCATGGTTAGGGGTCAGGGATCAGGGTCAGGGTCAGGGGTCTGGGGTGAGTGGTCAGAGGTCAGGGGTTAGGGGTCAGTGGTCAGGGGTCAGGGTTAGGGATTAGGGGGCAGGGTCAGGGGTCAAAGGTCAGGGGTCAAAGGTCAGGGGTCAGGGTTCAGGGGTCATTGTTAGGGGTCAGGGGTCAGGCTTAGGGATCAGGGGTCAGGGGTCGGGGGTCAGGGTCAGGGTTAGGGGTCAGGGGTCAGGGGTCAAGGGTCATGGTCTGGGGTGAGTGGTCAGGGGTCAGGGTCATGGTTAGGCGTCAGGGAATGGGGTCATGGTTAGGGGTCAGGGGTCAGGGGTCAGGAGTCAGGGGTCATGGTTAGCGGTCAGGGATCAGAGTCACTGTCAGGGGTCATGGTCAGGGGTCATGGTTAGGGGTGAGTGGTCAGGGGTCAGGGGTCAAGGGTCAGGTGTCAGGGGTCAGGGGTGATGGTTAGGGGTCAGGGGTCAGGGGTCAGGCATCAGGCATCAGGGGTTAGGGGTTAGGGTTAGGGATCAGGAGTCAGGGGTCAGGGGTCAGAGTCAGGGATCAGGGGTCAGGGGTCAGAGTCAGGGATCAGGAGTCTGGGGTCAAGGGTCAGGGGTCAGGGGTCAGGGGTCAAAGGTCAGGGGTCATTGTCATGGGTCAGGGGTCATTAATAGGGGTCAGGGGTCAGGGGTCAAGGGTCAGGGTCGTGGTTAGGGGTCAGGGGTCGGGGTCAGGGAATGGGGTCATGGTTAGGGGTCAGCGGTCAGGCTCAGGCTCAGGGGTCATGGTTAGGGGTCAGGGGTCAGGGGGTCAGGGGTCAGGGGGTATGGGGTCAGGGTCATGGTTAGGGGTCAGGGGTCAGGGTCTGGGGTCATGGTTAGGGGTCAGGGGTTAGGGGTCCTGGTTAGGGGTCAGGGGTCTGGGGTCAAGGGTCAGGGGTCAGGGGATCAGGGGTCAGGAGGTCAGGAGTCAGGGGGTCAGGTTCATGGTTAGGGGTCAGGGTCAGGGGTCATGGCTAGGGGTCAGGGGTCAAGGGTCAGGGGTCAGGGGTCAGGAGGTCAGGGGTCAAGGGTCAGGGGGTCAGGGGTCAGGGGTCAGGCGTCAGGGGTCAGGGGTTGGGGTCAGGGGTCAAAGATCAGGGGTCAGGGTCAGGGGTCAAAGGTCAGGTGTCAGGGGTCAGGTGTCAGGGTCATGGTCTGGGGTGAGTGGTCAGGGGTCAGGGTCATGGTTAGGCGTCAGGGAATGGGGTCATGGTTAGGGGTCAGGGGTCAGGGGTCAGGAGTCAGGGGTCATGGTTAGCGGTCAGGGATCAGAGTCACTGTCAGGGGTCATGGTCAGGGGTCATGGTTAGGGGTCAGGGGTCAGGGGTCAGGGGTCAGGGTCAGGTGTCAGGGGTCAGGGGTGATGGTTAGGGGTCAGGGGTCAGGCATCAGGCATCAGGGGTTAGGGGTTAGGGTTAGGGATCAGGAGTCAGGGGTCAGGGGTCAGAGTCAGGGATCAGGGGTCAGGGGTCAGAGTCAGGGATCAGGAGTCTGGGGTCAAGGGTCAGGGGTCAGGGGTCAGGGGTCAGGGGTCAAAGGTCAGGGGTCATTGTCATAGGTCAGGGGTCATTAATAGGGGTCAGGGGTCAGGGGTCAAGGGTCAGCGTCATGGTCAGGGGTCGGGGTCAGGGTCAGGGGTCAGGGTCAGGTGTCATGGTTAGGGGTCAGGGGTCAGGGGTCAGGGGGTCAGGGTCATGGTTAGGGGTCAGGGGTCAGGGTCTGGGGTCATGGTTAGGGGTCAGGGGTCATGGTCATGGTCAGGGGTCATGGTTAGGGGTCAGGGGTCAGGGTCATGGTTAGGGGTCAGGGATCAGGGTCAGGGTCAGTGGTCTGGGGTGAGTGGTCAGAGGTCAGGGGTTAGGGGTCAGGGGTCAGAGTCAGGGGTCCGGGGTCGTTGTTAGGGGTCAGGGGTCATGGTTAGGGGTCTGGGGTCAGGGGTCAGGAGGTCAGGGGGTCGGGGGTCAGGGGTCAGGCGTCAGGGGTCAGGGGTCGGGGTCAGGGGTCAAAGATCAGGGGTCAGGGTCAGGGGTCAAAGGTCAGGTGTCAGGGGTCAGGTGTCAGGGTCAGGAGTCAGGGGTCAGGGGTCAAGGGAATGGGGCCATGGTTAGGGGTCAGGGGTCAGGGGTCAGAGTCAGGGGTCGGTGGTCAGGGGTCAGGAGTCAGGGTTAGGGATCAGGGGGCAGGGTGAGGGGTCAAAGGTCAGGGGTCAGGGTTAGGGGTCAGGGGTCAGGGGTCAGGGGTCATTGTTAGGGGTCATGGTCAGGGGTCATGGTTAGGGGTTAGGGGTCAGGGGTCAGGAGTCAGGGGTCATGGTTAGCGGTCAGGGGTCAGAGTCACTGTCAGGGGTCATGGTCAGGGGTCATGGTTAGGGGTCAGGGTTCAGGGGTCAAGGGTCAGGTGTCAGGGGTCAGGGGTGATGGTTAGGGGTCAGGGGTCAGGGGTCAGGCATCAGGCATCAGGGGTTAGGGGTTAGGGTTAGGGATCAGGAGTCAGGGGTCAGGGGTCAGAGTCAGGGATCAGGAGTCAGGGGTCAGGGGTCAGGGGTCAGGGGTCAAAGGTCAGGGGTCAGGGATCAGCGGTTAGGGGTCAGGGTTAGGGATCAGGAGTCAGGGGTCAGGGGTCAGGGGTCAGGGGTCAGGGGGTCAGGGGTCAGGGGGTATGGGGTTAGGGTCATGGTTAGGGGTCAGGGGTCAGGGTCTGGGGTCATGGTTAGGGGTCAGGGGTCAGGGGTCATGGTTAGGGGTCAGGGGTCTGGGGTCAAGGGTCAGGGGTCAGGGGATCAGGGGTCAGGAGGTCAGGAGTCAGGGGGTCAGGTTCATGGTCAGGGGTCAGGGTCAGGGGTCATGGTTAGGGGTCAGGGGTCAGGGGTCAGGGGTCAGGGGTCAGGATGTCAGGGGTCAAGGGTCAGGGGGTCAGGGGTCAGGGGTCAGGCGTCAGGGGTCGGGGTCAGGGGTCAAAGATCAGGGGTCAGGGTCAGGGGTCAAAGGTCAGGTGTCAGGGGTCAGGTGTCAGGGTCAGGAGTCAGGGGTCAGGGGTCAAGGGAATGGGGCCATGGTTAGGGGTCAGGGGTCAGGTGTCAGAATCAGGGGTCGGTGGTCAGGGGTCAGGAGTCAGGGTTAGGGATCAGGGGGCAGGGTGAGGGGTCAAAGGTCAGGGGTCAGGGTTAGGGGTCAGGGGTCAGGGGTCATGGTTAGGGGTTAGGGGTCAGGGGTCAGGAGTCAGGGGTCATGGTTAGCGGTCAGGGGTCAGAGTCACTGTCAGGGGTCATGGTCAGGGGTCATGGTTAGGGGTCAGGGTTCAGGGGTCAAGGGTCAGGTGTCAGGGGTCAGGGGTGATGGTTAGGGGTCAGGGGTCAGGGGTCAGGCATCAGGCATCAGGGGTTAGGGGTTAGGGTTAGGGATCAGGAGTCAGGGGTCAGGGGTCAGAGTCAGGGATCAGGAGTCAGGGGTCAGGGGTCAGGGGTCAGGGGTCAGGGGTCAAAGGTCAGGGGTCAGGGATCAGCGGTTAGGGGTCAGGGTTAGGGATCAGGAGTCAGGGGTCAGGGGTCAGGGGTCAGGGGTCAGGGGGTCAGGGGTCAGGGGGTATGGGGTTAGGGTCATGGTTAGGGGTCAGGGGTCAGGGTCTGGGGTGATGGTTAGGGGTCAGGGGTCAGGGGTCATGGTTAGGGGTCAGGGGTCTGGGGTCAAGGGTCAGGGGTCAGGGGATCAGGGGTCAGGAGGTCAGGAGTCAGGGGGTCAGGTTCATGGTTAGGGGTCAGGGTCAGGGGTCATGGCTAGGGGTCAGGGGTCAGGGTCAGGGGTCAGGGGTCAAAGGTCAGGGAATGGTTAGGGGTCAGGGGTCAGGGAATTGGGTCATGGTTAGTGGACAGGGGTCAGGGTCAGGGTCAGGGGTCACGGGTCAGGGGTCATGGTTAGGGGTCAGGGGTCAGGGTCATGGTTTGGGGTCAGGGTCAGGGATCAGGGGTCAGCTGTCTGGGGTGAGTGGTCGGGGGTCAGAGTCAGGGCTCAGGGGTCGGGGGTCAGGGGTCAGGGTCAGGGGTCAGGGGTCAGAGTCAGGGGTCAGTGGTCAGGATTTGGGATCAGGACTCAGGGGTCAGGGATCAGGGGTCAGGGGTCAGGGGTCAAAGGTAAGGGGTCATGGTTAGGGGTCAGGGGTCAGGGGTCTAGGGTCAGGGGTCAGGAGGTCAGGGGTCAAGGGTCAGGGGGTCAGGGGTCAGGCGTCAGGGGTCAGCGGTCAGGGGTCAGCGGTCAGGGGTCGGGGTCAGGGGTCAAAGATCAGGGGCCAGGGTCAGGGGTCAAAGGTCAGGTGTCAGGGGTCAGGTGTCAGGGTCAGGAGTCAGGGGTCAGGGGTCAAGGGAATGGGGCCATGGTTAGGGGTCAGGGGTCAGGGGTCAGAGTCAGGGGTCGGTGGTCAGGGGTCAGGAGTCAGGGTTAGGGATCAGGGGGCAGGGTGAGGGGTCAAAGGTCAGGGGTCAGGGTTAGGGGTCAGGGGTCATTGTTAGGGGTCAGGGGTCAGGGGTCATGGTTAGGGATCAGGGGGCAGGGTCAGGGGTCAAAGGTCAGGGGTCAGGGGTCATTGTTAGGGGTCAGGGGTCATGGTTAGGGGTCAGGGGTCAGGGGTCAGGAGGTATGGGGGTCAGGGGTCATGGCTAGGGGTCAGGGGTCAAGGGTCAGGGGTCAGGGATAGAGTCAGGGGTCTGGGGTCAGGGGTCAGGGATCAGGGGGTCAGGGGTCAGGGTTAGGGATCAGGGGTCAGGAGTCAGGGGTCAGGGGTCAGAGTCAGGGGTCGGTGGTCAGGGGTCAGGAGTCAGGGGTCATGGTTAGCGGTCAGGGGTCAGAGTCACTGTCAGGGGTCATGGTCAGGGGTCATGGTTAGGGGTCAGGGGTCAGGGGTCAAGGGTCTGGTGTCAGGGGTCAGGGGTGATGGTTAGGGGTCAGGGGTCAGGGGTCAGGCATCAGGCATCAGGGGTTAGGGGTTAGGGTTAGGGATCAGGAGTCAGGGGTCAGGGGTCAGAGTCAGGGATCAGGGGTCAGGGGTCAGAGTCAGGGATCAGGAGTCAGGGGTCAAGGCTCAGGGGTCAGGGATAGAGTCAGGGGTCAGGGGTCAGGGATCAGGGGGTCAGGGGTCAGGGTTAGGGATCAGGGGTCAGGAGTCAGGGGTCAGGGGTCAGAGTCAGGGGTCGGTGGTCAGGGGTCAGGAGTCAGGGGTCATGGTTAGGGGTTAGGGGTCAGGGGTCAGGAGTCAGGGGTCATGCTTAGCGGTCAGGGGTCAGAGTCACTGTCAGGGGTCATGGTCAGGGGTCATGGTTAGGGGTCAGGGTTCAGGGGTCAAGGGTCAGGTGTCAGGGGTCAGGGGTGATGGTTAGGGGTCAGGGGTCAGGGGTCAGGCATCAGGCATCAGGGGTTAGGGGTTAGGGTTAGGGATCAGGAGTCAGGGGTCAGAGGTTAGAGTCAGGGATCAGGAGTCAGGGGTCAGGGGTCAGGGGTCAGGGATCAGGGGTCAGGGTCAGGGGTCAGGGGTCAAAGGTCAGGGGTCATGGTCATGGGTCATGGTCAGGGGTCATTAGTAGGGGTCAGGGGTCAGTGGTCAAGGGTCAGCGTCATGGTCAGGGGTCGGGGTCAGGGTCAGGGGTCAGGGTCAGGTGTCATGGTTAGGGGTCAGGGGTCAGGGGTCAGGGGGTCAGGGTCATGGTTAGGGGTCAGGGGTCAGGGTCTGGGGTCATGGTTAGGGGTCAGGGGTCAGGGGTCAGGGGATCAGGGGTCATGGTTAGGGGTCAGGGGTCAGGGTCATGGTTAGGGGTCAGGGATCAGGGTCAGGGTCAGGGGTCTGGGGTGAGTGGTCAGAGGTCAGGGGTTAGGGGTCAGGGGTCAGAGTCAGGGGTCAGGGGTCAGTGGTCAGGGGTCAGGGTTAGGGATTAGGGGGCAGGGTCAGGGGTCAAAGGTCAGGGGTCATTGTCATGGGTCAGGGGTCATTAATAGGGGTCAGGGGTCAGGGGTCAAGGGTCAGGGTCGTGGTTAGGGGTCAGGGGTCAGGGAATGGGGTCATGGTTAGGGGTCAGCGGTCAGCCTCAGGGTCAGGGGTCATGGTTAGGGGTCAGGGGTCAGGGGGTCAGGGGTCAGGGGGTCAGGGGTCAGGGGTCATGGTTAGGGATCAGGGGTCAGGGTCAGGGGTCAGGGGTCAAAGTTCAGGGGTCATGGTCATGGGTCATGGTCAGGGGTCATTAGTAGGGGTCAGGGGTCAGTGGTCAAGGGTCAGCGTCATGGTCAGGGGTCTGGGTCAGGGTCAGGGGTCAGGGTCAGGTGTCATGGTTAGTGGTCAGGGGTCAGGGGTCAGGGGGTCAGGGTCATGGTTAGGGGTCAGGGGTCAGGGTCTGGGGTCATGGTTAGGGGTCAGGGGTCAGGGTCTGAATCAGGGGTCATGGTTAGGGGTCAGGGGTCAGGGTCATGGTTAGGGGTCAAGGATCAGGGATCAGGGTCAGGGTCAGGGGTCTGGGGTGAGTGGTCAGAGGTCAGGGGTTAGGGGTCAGGGGTCAGAGTCAGGGGTCAGGGTTCAGTGGTCAGGGGTCAGGGTTAGGTATTAGGGGGCAGGGTCAGGGGTCAAAGGTCAGGGGTCAGGGGTCATTGTTAGGGGTCAGGGGTCATGGTTAGGGGTCAGGGGTCAGGGGTCAGGAGGTCAGGGGGTCAGGGGTCATGGCTAGGGGTCAGGGGTCAAGGGTCAGGGGTCAGGGATAGAGTCAGGGGTCTGGGGTCAGGGGTCAGGGATCAGGGGGTCAGGGGTCAGGGTTAGGGATCAGGGGTCAGGAGTCAGGGGTCAGGGGTCAGAGTCAGGGGTCGGTGGTCAGGGGTCAGGAGTCAGGGGTCATGGTTAGCGGTCAGGGGTCAGAGTCACTGTCAGGGGTCAGGGGTCAGGGGTCATGGTTAGGGGTCAGGGGTCAGGGGTCAGGGGTCAAGGGTCAGGTGTCAGGGGTCAGGGGTGATGGTTAGGGGTCAGGGGTCAGGGGTCAGGCATCAGGCATCAGGGGTTAGGGGTTAGGGTTAGGGATCAGGAGTCAGGGGTCAGGGGTCAGAGTCAGGGATCAGGGGTCAGGGGTCAGAGTCAGGGATCAGGAGTCAGGGGTCAAGGCTCAGGGGTCAGGGATAGAGTCAGGGGTCAGGGGTCAGGGATCAGGGGGTCAGGGGTCAGGGTTAGGGATCAGGGGTCAGGAGTCAGGGGTCAGGGGTCAGAGTCAGGGGTCGGTGGTCAGGGGTCAGGAGTCAGGGGTCATGGTTAGGGGTTAGGGGTCAGGGGTCAGGAGTCAGGGGTCATGCTTAGCGGTCAGGGGTCAGAGTCACTGTCAGGGGTCATGGTCAGGGGTCATGGTTAGGGGTTAGGGGTCAGGGGTCAGGAGTCAGGGGTCATGCTTAGCGGTCAGGGGTCAGAGTCACTGTCAGGGGTCATGGTCAGGGGTCATGGTTAGGGGTCAGGGTTCAGGGGTCAAGGGTCAGGTGTCAGGGGTCAGGGGTGATGGTTAGGGGTCAGGGGTCAGGGGTCAGGCATCAGGCATCAGGGGTTAGGGGTTAGGGTTAGGGATCAGGAGTCAGGGGTCAGGGGTCAGAGTCAGGGATCAGGAGTCAGGGGTCAGGGGTCAGGGGTCAGGGATCAGGGGTCAGGGTCAGGGGTCAGGGGTCAAAGGTCAGGGGTCATGGTCATGGGTCATGGTCAGGGGTCATTAGTAGGGGTCAGGGGTCAGTGGTCAAGGGTCAGCGTCATGGTCAGGGGTCGGGGTCAGGGTCAGGGGTCAGGGTCAGGTGTCATGGTTAGGGGTCAGGGGTCAGGGGTCAGGGGGTCAGGGTCATGGTTAGGGGTCAGGGGTCAGGGTCTGGGGTCATGGTTAGGGGTCAGGGGTCAGGGGTCAGGGGATCAGGGGTCATGGTTAGGGGTCAGGGGTCAGGGTCATGGTTAGGGGTCAGGGATCAGGGTCAGGGTCAGGGGTCTGGGGTGAGTGGTCAGAGGTCAGGGGTTAGGGGTCAGGGGTCAGAGTCAGGGGTCAGGGGTCAGTGGTCAGGGGTCAGGGTTAGGGATTAGGGGGCAGGGTCAGGGGTCAAAGGTCAGGGGTCAAAGGTCAGGGGTCAGGGGTCAGGGGTCATTGTTAGGGGTCAGGGGTCATGGTTAGGGGTCAGGGGTCAGGGGTCAGGAGGTCAGGGGGTCAGGGGTCATGGCTAGGGGTCAGGGGTCAAGGGTAAGGGGTCAGGGATAGAGTCAGGGGTCTGGGGTCAGGGGTCAGGGATCAGGGGGTCAGGGGTCAGGGTTAGGGATCAGGGGTCGGGGGTCAGGGTCAGGGTCAGGGGTCAAAGGTCAGGGGTCATGGTTAGGGGTCAGGGGTCAGGGGTCAAGGGTCAGGGGTCAAGGGTCATGGTCTGGGGTGAGTGGTCAGGGGTCAGGGTCATGGTTAGGCATCAGGGAATGGGGTCATGGTTAGGGGTCAGGGGTCAGGGGTCAGGAGTCAGGGGTCATGGTTAGCGGTCAGGGATCAGAGTCACTGTCAGGGGTCATGGTCAGGGGTCATGGTTAGGGGTCAGGGGTCAGGGGTCAGGGGTCAAGGGTCAGGTGTCAGGGGTCAGGGGTGATGGTTAGGGGTCAGGGGTCAGGGGTCAGGCATCAGGCATCAGGGGTTAGGGGTTAGGGTTAGGGATCAGGAGTCAGGGGTCAGGGGTCAGAGTCAGGGATCAGGGGTCAGGGGTCAGAGTCAGGGATCAGGAGTCTGGGGTCAAGGGTCAGGGGTCAGGGGTCAGGGGTCAAAGGTCAGGGGTCATTGTCATGGGTCAGGGGTCATTAATAGGGGTCAGGGGTCAGGGGTCAAGGGTCAGGGTCGTGGTTAGGGGTCAGGGGTCGGGGTCAGAGAATGGGGTCATGGTTAGGGGTCAGCGGTCAGGCTCAGGCTCAGGGGTCATGGTTAGATGTCAGGGGTCAGGGGGTCAGGGGTCAGGGGGTATGGGGTCAGGGTCATGGTTAGGGGTCAGGGGTCAGGGTCTGGGGTCATGGTTAGGGGTCAGGGGTTAGGGGTCATGGTTAGGGGTCAGGGGTCTGGGGTCAAGGGTCAGGGGTCAGGGGATCAGGGGTCAGGAGGTCAGGAGTCAGGGGGTCAGGTTCATGGTCAGGGGTCAGGGTCGGGGGTCATGGTTAGGGGTCAGGGGTCAGGGTCAGGGGTCAGGGGTCAGGAGGTCAGGGGTCAAGGGTCAGGGGGTCAGGGGTTAGGGGTCAGGCGTCAGGGGTCAGGGGTCAGGGGTCGGGGTCAGGGGTCAAAGATCAGGGGTCAGGGTCAGGGGTCGGGGTCAGGGGTCAAAGATCAGGGGTCAGGGTCAGGGGTCAGGGGTCAAGGGAATGGGGCCATGGTTAGGGGTCAGGGGTCAGGGGTCAGAGTCAGGGATCAGGAGTCAGGGGTCAGGGGTCAGGGGTCAAAGGTCAAAGGTCAAAGGTCAGGGGTCATCGTCATGGGTCAGGGGTCATTAGTAGGGGTCAGGGGTCAGGGGTCAAGGGTCAGGGTCGTGGTTAGGGGTCAGGGGTCAGGGAATGGGGTCATGGTTAGGGGTCAGCGGTCAGGCTCAGGGTCAGGGGTCATGGTTAGGGGTCAGGGGTCAGGGGGTCAGGGGTCAGGGGGTATGGGGTCAGGGTCATGGTTAGGGGTCAGGGGTCAGGGGTCAAGGGTCAGGGGTCAGGGGTTAGGGGTCAGGGGTCAGGAGTCAGGGGTCATGGTTAGCGGTCAGGGGTCAGAGTCACTGTCAGGGGTCATGGTCAGGGGTCATGGTTAGGGGTCAGGGTTCAGGGGTCAAGGGTCAGGTGTCAGGGGTCAGGGGTGATGGTTAGGGGTCAGGGGTCAGGGGTCAGGGGTCATTGTTAGGGGTCAGGGGTCATGGTTAGGGGTCAGGGGTCAGGGGTCAGGAGTCAGGGGTCATGGTTAGCGGTCAGGGGTCAGAGTCAGTGTCAGGGGTCATGGTCAGGGGTCATGGTTAGGGGTCAGGGTTCAGGGGTCAAGAGTCAGGTGTCAGGGGTCAGGGGTGATGGTTACGGGTCAGGGGTCAGGGGTCAGGCATCAGGCATCAGGGGTTAGGGGTCAGGGTTAGGGATCAGGAGTCAGGGGTCAGGGGTCAGAGTCAGGGATCAGGAGTCAGGGGTCAGGGGTCAGGGGTCAGGGGTCAGGGGTCAGGGGTCAGGGGTCAGGGGTCAGGGGTCAGGGGTCAGGGTCATGGTTAGGGGTCAGGGGTCAGGGTCAGGGAATGTGGTCATGGCTAGGGGTCAGCGGTCAGGCTCAGGGTCAGGGGTCATGGGGTTAGGGGTCAGGGGTCAGGGGGTCAAAGGTCAGGGGGTCAGGGGTCAGGGGTCAGGCTTAGGGATCAGGGGTCAGAGTCAGGGGTCAGGGGTCAAAGTTCAGGGGTCATGGTCATGGGTCATGGTCAGGGGTCATTAGTAGGGGTCAGGGGTCAGTGGTCAAGGGTCAGCGTCATGGTCAGGGGTCGGGGTCAGGGTCAGGGGTCAGGGTCAGGTGTCATGGTTAGGGGTCAGGGGTCAGGGGTCAGGGGGTCAGGGTCATGGTTAGGGGTCAGGGGTCAGGGTCTGGGGTCATGGTTAGGGGTCAGGGGTCAGGGGTCAGGGGATCAGGGGTCATGGTTAGGGGTCAGGGGTCAGGGGTCAGGGGTCAGGGTCATGGTTAGGGGTCAGGGATCAGGGTCAGGGTCAGGGGTCTGGGGTGAGTGGTCAGAGGTCAGGGGTTAGGGGTCAGTGGTCAGGGGTCAGGGTTAGGGATTAGGGGGCAGGGTCAGGGGTCAAAGGTCAGGGGTCAAAGGTCAGGGGTCAGGGGTCATTGTTAGGGGGTCAGGGGTCAGGGTTAGGGATCAGGGGTCAGGGGTCGGGAGTCACGGTCAGGGTTAGGGGTCAAAGGTCAGGGGTCATGGTTAGGGGTCAGGGGTCAGGGGTCAAGGGTCATGGTCTGGGGTGAGTGGTCAGGGGTCAGGGTCATGGTTAGGCGTCAGGGAATGGGGTCATGGTTATGGGTCAGGGGTCAGGGGTCAGGAGTCAGGGGTCATGGTTAGCGGTCAGGGATCAGAGTCACTGTCAGGGGTCATGGTCAGGGGTCATGGTTAGGGGTCAGGGGTCAGGGGTCAGGGGTCAGGGTCAGGTGTCAGGGGTCAGGGGTGATGGTTAGGGGTCAGGGGTCAGGGGTCAGGCATCAGGCATCAGGGGTTAGGGGTTAGGATTAGGGATCAGGAGTCAGGGGTCAGAGTCAGGGATCAGGGGTCAGGGGTCAGAGTCAGGGATCAGGAGTCTGGGGTCAAGGTTCAGGGGTCAGGGGTCAGGGGTCAAAGGTCAGGGGTCATTGTCATAGGTCAGGGGTCATTAATAGGGGTCAGGGGTCAGGGGTCAAGGGTCAGGGTCGTGGTTAGGGGTCAGGGGTCGGGGTCAGGGAATGGGGTCATGGTTAGGGGTCAGCGGTCAGGCTCAGGCTCAGGGGTCATGGTTAGGGGTCAGGGGTCAGGGGGTCAGGGGTCAGGGGGTATGGGGTCAGGGTCATGGTTAGGGGTCAGGGGTCAGGGTCTGGGGTCATGGTTAGGGGTCAGGGGTTAGGGGTCATGGTTAGGGGTCAGGGGTCTGGGGTCAAGGGTCAGGGGTCAGGGGATCAGGGGTCAGGAGGTCAGGAGTCAGGGGGTCAGGTTCATGGTTAGGGGTCAGGGTCAGGGGTCATGGTTAGTGGTCAGGGGTCAGGGTCAGGGGTCAGGGGTCAGGGGTCAGGGAATGTTTAGGGGTCAGGGGTCAGGGAATTGGGTCATGGTTAGTGGTCAGGGGTCAGGGTCAGGGGTCAGGGGTCATGGTTAGGGGTCAGGGGTCAGGGTCATGGTTTGGGGTCAGGGTCAGGGATCAGGGGTCAGCTGTCTGGGGTGAGTGGTCGGGGGTCAGAGTCAGGGATCAGGGGTCAGGGGTCAGGGGTCAGGGGTCAGGGGTCAGGGGTCAGGGGTCAGGGGTCAGGGGTCATGGTTAGGGGGTCAAAGGTCAGGGGTCATTGTCGTGGGTCAGGGGTCATTAATAGTGGTCAGGGGTCAGGGGTCAAGGGTCAGGGTCGTGGTTAGGGGTCAGGGGTCAGGGGTCAGGGAATGGGGTCATGGTTAGGGGTCAGCGGTCAGGCTCAGGGTCAGGGGTCATGGTTAGGGGTCAGGGGTCAGGGGGTCAGGGGTCAGGGGGTCAGGGGTCAGGGGTCATGGTTAGGGATCAGGGGTCAGGGTCAGGGGTCAGGGGTCAAAGTTCAGGGGTCATGGTCATGGGTCATGGTCAGGGGTCATTAGTAGGGGTCAGGGGTCAGTGGTCAAGGGTCAGCGTCATGGTCAGGGGTCGGGGTCAGGGTCAGGGGTCAGGGTCAGGTGTCATGGTTAGGGGTCAGGGGTCAGGGGTCAGGGGGTCAGGGTCATGGTTAGGGGTCAGGGGTCAGGGTCTGGGGTCATGGTTAGGGGTCAGGGGTCAGGGTCTGAATCAGGGGTCATGGTTAGGGGTCAGGGGTCAGGGTCATGGTTAGGGGTCAAGGATCAGGGATCAGGGTCAGGGTCAGGGGTCTGGGGTGAGTGGTCAGAGGTCAGGGGTTAGGGGTCAGGGGTCAGAGTCAGGGGTCAGGGTTCAGTGGTCAGGGGTCAGGTTTAGGGATTAGGGGGCAGGGTCAGGGGTCAAAGGTCAGGGGTCAGGGGTCATTGTTAGGGGTCAGGGGTCATGGTTAGGGGTCAGGGGTCAGGGGTCAGGAGGTCAGGGGGTCAGGGGTCATGGCTAGGGGTCAGGGGTCAAGGGTCAGGGGTCAGGGATAGAGTCAGGGGTCTGGGGTCAGGGGTCAGGGGTCGGGGGTCAGGGTCAGGGTCAGGGGTCAAAGGTCAGGGGTCATGGTTAGGGGTCAGGGGTCAAGGGTCAGGGGTCAAGGGTCATGGTCTGGGGTGAGTGGTCAGGGGTCAGGGTCATGGTTAGGCGTCAGGGAATGGGGTCATGGTTAGGGGTCAGGGGTCAGAGTCAGGGGTCGGTGGTCAGGGGTCAGGAGTCAAGGGTCATGGTTAGCGGTCAGGGATCAGAGTCACTGTCAGGGGTCATGGTCAGGGGTCATGGTTAGGGGTCAGGGGTCAGGGGTCAGGGGTCAAGGGTCAGGTGTCAGGGGTCAGGGGTGATGGTTAGGGGTCAGGGGTCAGGCATCAGGCATCAGGGGTTAGGGGTTAGGGTTAGGGATCAGGAGTCAGGGGTCAGGGGTCAGAGTCAGGGATCAGGGGTCAGGGGTCAGAGTCAGGGATCAGGGGTCAGGGGTCAGGGGTCAGGGGTCAGGGGTCAGGGGTCAAAGGTAAGGGGTCATTGTCATAGGTCAGGGGTCATTAATAGGGGTCAGGGGTCAGGGGTCAAGGGTCAGGGTCGTGGTTAGGGGTCAGGGGTCGGGGTCAGGGAATGGGGTCATGGTTAGGGGTCAGCGGTCAGGCTCAGGCTCAGGGGTCATGGTTAGGGGTCAGGGGTCAGGGGGTCAGGGGTCAGGGGTCAGGGGTCAGGGAATGGTTAGGGGTCAGGGGTCAGGGAATTGGGTCGTGGTTAGTGGTCAGGGGTCAGGGTCAGGGGTCAGGGGTCAGGAGGTCATGGTTAGCGGTCAGGGGTCAGGGTCATGGTTTGGGGTCAGGGTCAGGGATCAGGGGTCAGCTGTCTGGGGTGAGTGGTCGGGGTCAGAGTCAGGGATCAGGGGTCAGGGGTCAGGGGTCAGGGGTCAGGGGGTCAAAGGTCAGGGGTCATTGTCATGGGTCAGGGGTCATTAATAGGGGTCAGGGGTCAGGGGTCAAGGGTCAGGGTCGTGGTTAGGGGTCAGGGGTCAGGGAATGGGGTCATGGTTAGGGGTCAGTGGTCAGGCTCAGGGTCAGGGGTCATGGTTAGGGGTCAGAGGTCAGGGGGTCAGGGGTCAGGGGGTATGGGGTCAGGGTCATGGTTAGGGGTCAGGGGTCAGGGTCTGGGGTCATGGTTAGGGGTCAGGGGTCAGGGGTCATGGTTAGGGGTCAGGGGTCTGGGGTCAAGGGTCAGGGGTCAGGGGATCAGGGGTCAGGAGGTCAGGAGTCAGGGGGTCAGGTTCATAGTTAGGGTCAGGGTCAGGGGTCATGGTTAGGGGTCAGGGGTCAGGGTCAGGGGTCAGGGGTCAGGGGTCAGGGAATGGTTAGGGGTCAGGGGTCAGGGAATTGGGTCATGGTTAGTGGACAGGGGTCAGGGTCAGGGTCAGGGGTCAGGGGTCAGGGGTCATGGTTAGGGGTCAGGGGTCAGGGTCATGGTTTGGGGTCAGGGTCAGGGATCAGGGGTCAGCTGTCTGGGGTGAGTGGTCGGGGGTCAGAGTCAAGGCTCAGGGGTCGGGGGTCAGGGGTCAGGGGTCAGGGTCAGGGGTCAGGGGTCAGGGTCAGGGGTCAGGGGTCAGGGTTTGGGATCAGGACTCAGGGGTCGGGGATCAGGGGTCAGGGGTCAGGGGTCAAAGGTAAGGGGTCATGGTTAGGGGTCAGGGGTCAGGGGTCAGGAGGTCAGGGGTCAAGGGTCAGGGGGTCAGGGGTCAGGGGTCAGGCGTCAGGGGTCAGGGGTCGGGGTCAGGGGTCAAAGATCAGGGGTCAGGGTCAGGGGTCAAAGGTCAGGTGTCAGGGGTCAGGTGTCAGGGTCAGGAGTCAGGGGTCAGGGGTCAAGGGAATGGGGCCATGGTTAGGGGTCAGGGGTCAGGGGTCAGAGTCAGGGGTCGGTGGTCAGGGGTCAGGAGTCAGGGTTAGGGATCAGGGGGCAGGGTGAGGGGTCAAAGGTCAGGGGTCAGGGTTAGGGGTCAGGGGTCAGGGGTCATTGTTAGGGGTCAGGGGTCAGGGGTCATGGTTAGGGGTTAGGGGTCAGGGGTCAGGAGTCAGGGGTCATGGTTAGCGGTCAGGGGTCAGAGTCACTGTCAGGGGTCATGGTCAGGGGTCATGGTTAGGGGTCAGGGTTCAGGGGTCAAGGGTCAGGTGTCAGGGGTCAGGGGTGATGGTTAGGGGTCAGGGGTCAGGGGTCAGGGGTCATTGTTAGGGGTCATGGGTCATGGTTAGGGGTCAGGGGTCAGGGGTCAGGAGTCAGGGGTCATGGTTAGCGGTCAGGGGTCAGAGTCACTGTCAGGGGTCATGGTCAGGGGTCATGGTTAGGGGTCAGGGGTTAGGGGTCATGGTTAGGGGTCAGGGGTCAGGGTTCAGGGGTCAAGGGTCAGGTGTCAGGGGTCAGGGGTGATGGTTAGGGGTCAGGGGTCAGGGGTCAGGCATCAGGCATCAGGGGTTAGGGGTTAGGGTTAGGGATCAGGAGTCAGGGGTCAGGGGTCAGAGTCAGGGATCAGGAGTCAGGGGTCAGGGGTCAGGGGTCAGGGGTCAGGGGTCAGGGGTCAAAGGTCAGGGGTCATGGTCATGGGTCATGGTCAGGGGTCATTAGTAGGGGTCAGGGGTCAGTGGTCAAGGGTCAGCGTCATGGTCAGTGGTCGGGGTCAGGGTCAGGGGTCAGGGTCAGGTGTCATGGTTAGGGGTCAGGGGTCAGGGGTCAGGGGGTCAGGGTCATGGTTAGGGGTCAGGGGTCAGGGTCTGGGGTCATGGTTAGGGGTCAGGGGTCAGGGGTCAGGGGATCAGGGGTCATGGTTAGGGGTCAGGGGTCAGGGTCATGGTTAGGGGTCAGGGATCAGGGTCAGGGTCAGGGGTCTGGGGTGAGTGGTCAGAGGTCAGGGGTTAGGGGTCAGGGGTCAGAGTCAGGGGTCAGTGGTCAGGGGTCAGGGTTAGGGATTAGGGGGCAGGGTCAGGGGTCAAAGGTCAGGGGTCAAAGGTCAGGGGTCAGGGGTCATTGTTAGGGGTCAGGGGTCAAGGGTCAGGGGTCAGGGATAGAGTCAGGGGTCTGGGGTCAGGGGTCAGGGATCAGGGGGTCAGGGGTCAGGGTTAGGGATCAGGGGTCAGGGGTCGGGGGTCAGGGTCAGGGTCAGGGGTCAAAGGTCAGGGGTCATGGTTAGGGGTCAGGGGTCAGGGGTCAAGGGTCAGGGGTCAAGGGTCATGGTCTGGGGTGAGTGGTCAGGGGTCAGGGTCATGGTTAGGCGTCAGGGAATGGGGTCATGGTTAGGGGTCAGGGGTCAGGGGTCAGGAGTCAGGGGTCATGGTTAGCGGTCAGGGATCAGAGTCACTGTCAGGGGTCATGGCCAGGGGTCATGGTTAGGGGTCAGGGGTCAGGGGTCAGGGGTCAAGGGTCAGGTGTCAGGGGTCAGGGGTGATGGTTAGGGGTCAGGGGTCAGGGGTCAGGCATCAGGCATCAGGGGTTAGGGGTTAGGGTTAGGGATCAGGAGTCAGGGGTCAGGGGTCAGAGTCAGGGATCAGGGGTCAGGGGTCAGAGTCAGGGATCAGGAGTCTGGGGTCAAGGGTCAGGGGTCAGGGGTCAGGGGTCAAAGGTCAGGGGTCATTGTCATAGGTCAGGGGTCATTAATAGGGGTCAGGGGTCAGGGGTCAAGGGTCAGGGTCGTGGTTAGGGGTCAGGGGTCGGGGTCAGGGAATGGGGTCATGGTTAGGGGTCAGCGGTCAGGCTCAGGCTCAGGGGTCATGGTTAGGGGTCAGGGGTCAGGGGGTCAGGGGTCAGGGGGTATGGGGTCAGGGTCATGGTTAGGGGTCAGGGGTCAGGGTCTGGGGTCATGGTTAGGGGTCAGGGGTTAGGGGTCATGGTTAGGGGTCAGGGGTCTGGGGTCAAGGGTCAGGGGTCAGGGGATCAGGGGTCAGGAGGTCAGGAGTCAGGGGGTCAGGTTCATGGTCAGGGGTCAGGGTCAGGGGTCATGGTTAGGGGTCAGGGGTCAGGGTCAGGGGTCAGGGGTCAGGAGGTAAGGGGTCAAGGGTCATGGTTAGCGGTCAGGGATCAGAGTCACTGTCAGGGGTCATGGTCAGGGGTCATGGTTAGGGGTCAGGGGTCAGGGGTCAGGGGTCAAGGGTCAGGTGTCAGGGGTCAGGGGTGATGGTTAGGGGTCAGGGGTCAGGCATCAGGCATCAGGGGTTAGGGGTTAGGGTTAGGGATCAGGAGTCAGGGGTCAGGGGTCAGAGTCAGGGATCAGGGGTCAGGGGTCAGAGTCAGGGATCAGGGGTCAGGGGTCAGGGGTCAGGGGTCAGGGGTCAGGGGTCAAAGGTAAGGGGTCATTGTCATAGGTCAGGGGTCATTAATAGGGGTCAGGGGTCAGGGGTCAAGGGTCAGGGTCGTGGTTAGGGGTCAGGGGTCGGGGTCAGGGAATGGGGTCATGGTTAGGGGTCAGCGGTCAGGCTCAGGCTCAGGGGTCATGGTTAGGGGTCAGGGGTCAGGGGGTCAGGGGTCAGGGGTCAGGGGTCAGGGAATGGTTAGGGGTCAGGGGTCAGGGAATTGGGTCGTGGTTAGTGGTCAGGGGTCAGGGTCAGGGGTCAGGGGTCAGGGGTCATGGTTAGCGGTCAGGGGTCAGGGTCATGGTTTGGGGTCAGGGTCAGGGATCAGGGGTCAGCTGTCTGGGGTGAGTGGTCGGGGTCAGAGTCAGGGATCAGGGGTCAGGGGTCAGGGGTCAGGGGTCAGGGGGTCAAAGGTCAGGGGTCATTGTCATGGGTCAGGGGTCATTAATAGGGGTCAGGGGTCAGGGGTCAAGGGTCAGGGTCGTGGTTAGGGGTCAGGGGTCAGGGAATGGGGTCATGGTTAGGGGTCAGCGGTCAGGCTCAGGGTCAGGGGTCATGGTTAGGGGTCAGAGGTCAGGGGGTCAGGGGTCAGGGGGTATGGGGTCAGGGTCATGGTTAGGGGTCAGGGGTCAGGGTCTGGGGTCATGGTTAGGGGTCAGGGGTCAGGGGTCATGGTTAGGGGTCAGGGGTCTGGGGTCAAGGGTCAGGGGTCAGGGGATCAGGGGTCAGGAGGTCAGGAGTCAGGGGGTCAGGTTCATAGTTAGGGTCAGGGTCAGGGGTCATGGTTAGGGGTCAGGGGTCAGGGTCAGGGGTCAGGGGTCAGGGGTCAGGGAATGGTTAGGGGTCAGGGGTCAGGGAATTGGGTCATGGTTAGTGGACAGGGGTCAGGGTCAGGGTCAGGGGTCAGGGGTCAGGGGTCATGGTTAGGGGTCAGGGGTCAGGGTCATGGTTTGGGGTCAGGGTCAGGGATCAGGGGTCAGCTGTCTGGGGTGAGTGGTCGGGGGTCAGAGTCAAGGCTCAGGGGTCGGGGGTCAGGGGTCAGGGGTCAGGGTCAGGGGTCAGGGGTCAGGGTCAGGGGTCAGGGGTCAGGGTTTGGGATCAGGACTCAGGGGTCGGGGATCAGGGGTCAGGGGTCAGGGGTCAAAGGTAAGGGGTCATGGTTAGGGGTCAGGGGTCAGGAGGTCAGGGGTCAAGGGTCAGGGGGTCAGGGGTCAGGGGTCAGGCGTCAGGGGTCAGGGGTCGGGGTCAGGGGTCAAAGATCAGGGGTCAGGGTCAGGGGTCAAAGGTCAGGTGTCAGGGGTCAGGTGTCAGGGTCAGGAGTCAGGGGTCAGGGGTCAAGGGAATGGGGCCATGGTTAGGGGTCAGGGGTCAGGGGTCAGAGTCAGGGGTCGGTGGTCAGGGGTCAGGAGTCAGGGTTAGGGATCAGGGGGCAGGGTGAGGGGTCAAAGGTCAGGGGTCAGGGTTAGGGGTCAGGGGTCAGGGGTCAGGGGTCATTGTTAGGGGTCAGGGGTCAGGGGTCATGGTTAGGGGTTAGGGGTCAGGGGTCAGGAGTCAGGGGTCATGGTTAGCGGTCAGGGGTCAGAGTCACTGTCAGGGGTCATGGTCAGGGGTCATGGTTAGGGGTCAGGGTTCAGGGGTCAAGGGTCAGGTGTCAGGGGTCAGGGGTGATGGTTAGGGGTCAGGGGTCAGGGGTCAGGGGTCATTGTTAGGGGTCATGGGTCATGGTTAGGGGTCAGGGGTCAGGGGTCAGGAGTCAGGGGTCATGGTTAGCGGTCAGGGGTCAGAGTCACTGTCAGGGGTCATGGTCAGGGGTCATGGTTAGGGGTCAGGGGTTAGGGGTCATGGTTAGGGGTCAGGGGTCAGGGTTCAGGGGTCAAGGGTCAGGTGTCAGGGGTCAGGGGTGATGGTTAGGGGTCAGGGGTCAGGGGTCAGGCATCAGGCATCAGGGGTTAGGGGTTAGGGTTAGGGATCAGGAGTCAGGGGTCAGGGGTCAGGGGTCAGGGGTCAGGAGTCAGGGGTCAGGGGTCAGGGGTCAGGGGTCAGGGGTCAGGGGTCAGGGGTCAAAGGTCAGGGGTCATGGTCATGGGTCATGGTCAGGGGTCATTAGTAGGGGTCAGGGGTCAGTGGTCAAGGGTCAGCGTCATGGTCAGTGGTCGGGGTCAGGGTCAGGGGTCAGGGTCAGGTGTCATGGTTAGGGGTCAGGGGTCAGGGGTCAGGGGGTCAGGGTCATGGTTAGGGGTCAGGGGTCAGGGTCTGGGGTCATGGTTAGGGGTCAGGGGTCAGGGGTCAGGGGATCAGGGGTCATGGTTAGGGGTCAGGGGTCAGGGTCATGGTTAGGGGTCAGGGATCAGGGTCAGGGTCAGGGGTCTGGGGTGAGTGGTCAGAGGTCAGGGGTTAGGGGACAGGGGTCAGAGTCAGGGGTCAGTGGTCAGGGGTCAGGGTTAGGGATTAGGGGGCAGGGTCAGGGGTCAAAGGTCAGGGGTCAAAGGTCAGGGGTCAGGGGTCATTGTTAGGGGTCAGGGGTCAAGGGTCAGGGGTCAGGGATAGAGTCAGGGGTCTGGGGTCAGGGGTCAGGGATCAGGGGGTCAGGGGTCAGGGTTAGGGATCAGGGGTCATGGTTAGGGGTCAGGGGTCAGGGGTCAGGGGTCAAGGGTCAGGTGTCAGGGGTCAGGGGTGATGGTTAGGGGTCAGGGGTCAGGCATCAGGCATCAGGGGTTAGGGGTTAGGGTTAGGGATCAGGAGTCAGGGGTCAGGGGTCAGAGTCAGGGATCAGGGGTCAGGGGTCAGAGTCAGGGATCAGGGGTCAGGGGTCAGGGGTCAGGGGTCAGGGGTCAGGGGTCAAAGGTAAGGGGTCATTGTCATAGGTCAGGGGTCATTAATAGGGGTCAGGGGTCAGGGGTCAAGGGTCAGGGTCGTGGTTAGGGGTCAGGGGTCGGGGTCAGGGAATGGGGTCATGGTTAGGGGTCAGCGGTCAGGCTCAGGCTCAGGGGTCATGGTTAGGGGTCAGGGGTCAGGGGGTCAGGGGTCAGGGGTCAGGGGTCAGGGAATGGTTAGGGGTCAGGGGTCAGGGAATTGGGTCGTGGTTAGTGGTCAGGGGTCAGGGTCAGGGGTCAGGGGTCAGGGGTCATGGTTAGCGGTCAGGGGTCAGGGTCATGGTTTGGGGTCAGGGTCAGGGATCAGGGGTCAGCTGTCTGGGGTGAGTGGTCGGGGTCAGAGTCAGGGATCAGGGGTCAGGGGTCAGGGGTCAGGGGTCAGGGGGTCAAAGGTCAGGGGTCATTGTCATGGGTCAGGGGTCATTAATAGGGGTCAGGGGTCAGGGGTCAAGGGTCAGGGTCGTGGTTAGGGGTCAGGGGTCAGGGAATGGGGTCATGGTTAGGGGTCAGCGGTCAGGCTCAGGGTCAGGGGTCATGGTTAGGGGTCAGAGGTCAGGGGGTCAGGGGTCAGGGGGTATGGGGTCAGGGTCATGGTTAGGGGTCAGGGGTCAGGGTCTGGGGTCATGGTTAGGGGTCAGGGGTCAGGGGTCATGGTTAGGGGTCAGGGGTCTGGGGTCAAGGGTCAGGGGTCAGGGGATCAGGGGTCAGGAGGTCAGGAGTCAGGGGGTCAGGTTCATAGTTAGGGTCAGGGTCAGGGGTCATGGTTAGGGGTCAGGGGTCAGGGTCAGGGGTCAGGGGTCAGGGGTCAGGGAATGGTTAGGGGTCAGGGGTCAGGGAATTGGGTCATGGTTAGTGGACAGGGGTCAGGGTCAGGGTCAGGGGTCAGGGGTCAGGGGTCATGGTTAGGGGTCAGGGGTCAGGGTCATGGTTTGGGGTCAGGGTCAGGGATCAGGGGTCAGCTGTCTGGGGTGAGTGGTCGGGGGTCAGAGTCAAGGCTCAGGGGTCGGGGGTCAGGGGTCAGGGGTCAGGGTCAGGGGTCAGGGGTCAGGGTCAGGGGTCAGGGGTCAGGGTTTGGGATCAGGACTCAGGGGTCGGGGATCAGGGGTCAGGGGTCAGGGGTCAAAGGTAAGGGGTCATGGTTAGGGGTCAGGGGTCAGGGGTCAGGAGGTCAGGGGTCAAGGGTCAGGGGGTCAGGGGTCAGGGGTCAGGCGTCAGGGGTCAGGGGTCGGGGTCAGGGGTCAAAGATCAGGGGTCAGGGTCAGGGGTCAAAGGTCAGGTGTCAGGGGTCAGGTGTCAGGGTCAGGAGTCAGGGGTCAGGGGTCAAGGGAATGGGGCCATGGTTAGGGGTCAGGGGTCAGGGGTCAGAGTCAGGGGTCGGTGGTCAGGGGTCAGGAGTCAGGGTTAGGGATCAGGGGGCAGGGTGAGGGGTCAAAGGTCAGGGGTCAGGGTTAGGGGTCAGGGGTCAGGGGTCAGGGGTCATTGTTAGGGGTCAGGGGTCAGGGGTCATGGTTAGGGGTTAGGGGTCAGGGGTCAGGAGTCAGGGGTCATGGTTAGCGGTCAGGGGTCAGAGTCACTGTCAGGGGTCATGGTCAGGGGTCATGGTTAGGGGTCAGGGTTCAGGGGTCAAGGGTCAGGTGTCAGGGGTCAGGGGTGATGGTTAGGGGTCAGGGGTCAGGGGTCAGGGGTCATTGTTAGGGGTCATGGGTCATGGTTAGGGGTCAGGGGTCAGGGGTCAGGAGTCAGGGGTCATGGTTAGCGGTCAGGGGTCAGAGTCACTGTCAGGGGTCATGGTCAGGGGTCATGGTTAGGGGTCAGGGGTTAGGGGTCATGGTTAGGGGTCAGGGGTCAGGGTTCAGGGGTCAAGGGTCAGGTGTCAGGGGTCAGGGGTGATGGTTAGGGGTCAGGGGTCAGGGGTCAGGCATCAGGCATCAGGGGTTAGGGGTTAGGGTTAGGGATCAGGAGTCAGGGGTCAGGGGTCAGAGTCAGGGATCAGGAGTCAGGGGTCAGGGGTCAGGGGTCAGGGGTCAGGGGTCAGGGGTCAAAGGTCAGGGGTCATGGTCATGGGTCATGGTCAGGGGTCATTAGTAGGGGTCAGGGGTCAGTGGTCAAGGGTCAGCGTCATGGTCAGTGGTCGGGGTCAGGGTCAGGGGTCAGGGTCAGGTGTCATGGTTAGGGGTCAGGGGTCAGGGGTCAGGGGGTCAGGGTCATGGTTAGGGGTCAGGGGTCAGGGTCTGGGGTCATGGTTAGGGGTCAGGGGTCAGGGGTCAGGGGATCAGGGGTCATGGTTAGGGGTCAGGGGTCAGGGTCATGGTTAGGGGTCAGGGATCAGGGTCAGGGTCAGGGGTCTGGGGTGAGTGGTCAGAGGTCAGGGGTTAGGGGTCAGGGGTCAGAGTCAGGGGTCAGTGGTCAGGGGTCAGGGTTAGGGATTAGGGGGCAGGGTCAGGGGTCAAAGGTCAGGGGTCAAAGGTCAGGGGTCAGGGGTCATTGTTAGGGGTCAGGGGTCAAGGGTCAGGGGTCAGGGATAGAGTCAGGGGTCTGGGGTCAGGGGTCAGGGATCAGGGGGTCAGGGGTCAGGGTTAGGGATCAGGGGTCAGGGGTCGGGGGTCAGGGTCAGGGTCAGGGGTCAAAGGTCAGGGGTCATGGTTAGGGGTCAGGGGTCAGGGGTCAAGGGTCAGGGGTCAAGGGTCATGGTCTGGGGTGAGTGGTCAGGGGTCAGGGTCATGGTTAGGCGTCAGGGAATGGGGTCATGGTTAGGGGTCAGGGGTCAGGGGTCAGGAGTCAGGGGTCATGGTTAGCGGTCAGGGATCAGAGTCACTGTCAGGGGTCATGGCCAGGGGTCATGGTTAGGGGTCAGGGGTCAGGGGTCAGGGGTCAAGGGTCAGGTGTCAGGGGTCAGGGGTGATGGTTAGGGGTCAGGGGTCAGGGGTCAGGCATCAGGCATCAGGGGTTAGGGGTTAGGGTTAGGGATCAGGGGTCAGGCATCAGGCATCAGGGGTTAGGGGTTAGGGTTAGGGATCAGGAGTCAGGGGTCAGGGGTCAGAGTCAGGGATCAGGGGTCAGGGGTCAGAGTCAGGGATCAGGAGTCTGGGGTCAAGGGTCAGGGGTCAGGGGTCAGGGGTCAAAGGTCAGGGGTCATTGTCATAGGTCAGGGGTCATTAATAGGGGTCAGGGGTCAGGGGTCAAGGGTCAGGGTCGTGGTTAGGGGTCAGGGGTCGGGGTCAGGGAATGGGGTCATGGTTAGGGGTCAGCGGTCAGGCTCAGGCTCAGGGGTCATGGTTAGGGGTCAGGGGTCAGGGGGTCAGGGGTCAGGGGGTATGGGGTCAGGGTCATGGTTAGGGGTCAGGGGTCAGGGTCTGGGGTCATGGTTAGGGGTCAGGGGTTAGGGGTCATGGTTAGGGGTCAGGGGTCTGGGGTCAAGGGTCAGGGGTCAGGGGATCAGGGGTCAGGAGGTCAGGAGTCAGGGGGTCAGGTTCATGGTCAGGGGTCAGGGTCAGGGGTCATGGTTAGGGGTCAGGGGTCAGGGTCAGGGGTCAGGGGTCAGGAGGTCAGGGGTCAAGGGTCAGGGGGTCAGGGGTCAGGGGTCAGGCGTCAGGGGTCAGGGGTCAGGGGTCGGGGTCAGGGGTCAAAGATCAGGGGTCAGGGTCAGGGGTCAAAGGTCAGGCGTCAGGGGTCAGGTGTCAGGGTCAGGAGTCAGGGGTCAGGGGTCAAGGGAATGGGGCCATGGTTAGGGGTCAGGGGTCAGGGGTCAGAGTCAGGGGTCGGTGGTCAGGGGTCAGGAGTCAGGGTTAGGGATCAGGGGGCAGGGTGAGGGGTCAAAGGTCAGGGGTCAGGGTTAGGGGTCAGGGGTCAGGGGTCAGGGGTCATTGTTAGGGGTCAGGGGTCAGGGGTCATGGTTAGGGGTTAGGGGTCAGGGGTCAGGAGTCAGGGGTCATGGTTAGCGGTCAGGGGTCAGAGTCACTGTCAGGGGTCATGGTCAGGGGTCATGGTTAGGGGTCAGGGTTCAGGGGTCAAGGGTCAGGTGTCAGGGGTCAGGGGTGATGGTTAGGGGTCAGGGGTCAGGGGTCAGGGGTCATTGTTAGGGGTCATGGGTCATGGTTAGGGGTCAGGGGTCAGGGGTCAGGAGTCAGGGGTCATGGTTAGCGGTCAGGGGTCAGAGTCACTGTCAGGGGTCATGGTCAGGGGTCATGGTTAGGGGTCAGGGGTTAGGGGTCATGGTTAGGGGTCAGGGGTCAGGGTTCAGGGGTCAAGGGTCAGGTGTCAGGGGTCAGGGGTGATGGTTAGGGGTCAGGGGTCAGGGGTCAGGCATCAGGCATCAGGGGTTAGGGGTTAGGGTTAGGGATCAGGAGTCAGGGGTCAGGGGTCAGAGTCAGGGATCAGGAGTCAGGGGTCAGGGGTCAGGGGTCAGGGGTCAGGGGTCAGGGGTCAAAGGTCAGGGGTCATGGTCATGGGTCATGGTCAGGGGTCATTAGTAGGGGTCAGGGGTCAGTGGTCAAGGGTCAGCGTCATGGTCAGTGGTCGGGGTCAGGGTCAGGGGTCAGGGTCAGGTGTCATGGTTAGGGGTCAGGGGTCAGGGGTCAGGGGGTCAGGGTCATGGTTAGGGGTCAGGGGTCAGGGTCTGGGGTCATGGTTAGGGGTCAGGGGTCAGGGGTCAGGGGATCAGGGGTCATGGTTAGGGGTCAGGGGTCAGGGTCATGGTTAGGGGTCAGGGATCAGGGTCAGGGTCAGGGGTCTGGGGTGAGTGGTCAGAGGTCAGGGGTTAGGGGTCAGGGGTCAGAGTCAGGGGTCAGTGGTCAGGGGTCAGGGTTAGGGATTAGGGGGCAGGGTCAGGGGTCAAAGGTCAGGGGTCAAAGGTCAGGGGTCAGGGGTCATTGTTAGGGGTCAGGGGTCAAGGGTCAGGGGTCAGGGATAGAGTCAGGGGTCTGGGGTCAGGGGTCAGGGATCAGGGGGTCAGGGGTCAGGGTTAGGGATCAGGGGTCAGGGGTCGGGGGTCAGGGTCAGGGTCAGGGGTCAAAGGTCAGGGGTCATGGTTAGGGGTCAGGGGTCAGGGGTCAAGGGTCAGGGGTCAAGGGTCATGGTCTGGGGTGAGTGGTCAGGGGTCAGGGTCATGGTTAGGCGTCAGGGAATGGGGTCATGGTTAGGGGTCAGGGGTCAGGGGTCAGGAGTCAGGGGTCATGGTTAGCGGTCAGGGATCAGAGTCACTGTCAGGGGTCATGGCCAGGGGTCATGGTTAGGGGTCAGGGGTCAGGGGTCAGGGGTCAAGGGTCAGGTGTCAGGGGTCAGGGGTGATGGTTAGGGGTCAGGGGTCAGGGGTCAGGCATCAGGCATCAGGGGTTAGGGGTTAGGGTTAGGGATCAGGAGTCAGGGGTCAGGGGTCAGAGTCAGGGATCAGGGGTCAGGGGTCAGAGTCAGGGATCAGGAGTCTGGGGTCAAGGGTCAGGGGTCAGGGGTCAGGGGTCAAAGGTCAGGGGTCATTGTCATAGGTCAGGGGTCATTAATAGGGGTCAGGGGTCAGGGGTCAAGGGTCAGGGTCGTGGTTAGGGGTCAGGGGTCGGGGTCAGGGAATGGGGTCATGGTTAGGGGTCAGCGGTCAGGCTCAGGCTCAGGGGTCATGGTTAGGGGTCAGGGGTCAGGGGGTCAGGGGTCAGGGGGTATGGGGTCAGGGTCATGGTTAGGGGTCAGGGGTCAGGGTCTGGGGTCATGGTTAGGGGTCAGGGGTTAGGGGTCATGGTTAGGGGTCAGGGGTCTGGGGTCAAGGGTCAGGGGTCAGGGGATCAGGGGTCAGGAGGTCAGGAGTCAGGGGGTCAGGTTCATGGTCAGGGGTCAGGGTCAGGGGTCATGGTTAGGGGTCAGGGGTCAGGGTCAGGGGTCAGGGGTCAGGAGGTCAGGGGTCAAGGGTCAGGGGGTCAGGGGTCAGGGGTCAGGCGTCAGGGGTCAGGGGTCAGGGGTCGGGGTCAGGGGTCAAAGATCAGGGGTCAGGGTCAGGGGTCAAAGGTCAGGCGTCAGGGGTCAGGTGTCTGGGTCAGGAGTCAGGGGTCAGGGGTCAAGGGAATGGGGCCATGGTTAGGGGTCAGGGGTCAGGGGTCAGAGTCAGGGGTCGGTGGTCAGGGGTCAGGAGTCAGGGTTAGGGATCAGGGGGCAGGGTGAGGGGTCAAAGGTCAGGGGTCAGGGTTAGGGGTCAGGGGTCAGGGGTCAGGGGTCATTGTTAGGGGTCAGGGGTCAGGGGTCATGGTTAGGGGTTAGGGGTCAGGGGTCAGGAGTCAGGGGTCATGGTTAGCGGTCAGGGGTCAGAGTCACTGTCAGGGGTCATGGTCAGGGGTCATGGTTAGGGGTCAGGGTTCAGGGGTCAAGGGTCAGGTGTCAGGGGTCAGGGGTGATGGTTAGGGGTCAGGGGTCAGGGGTCAGGGGTCTTTGTTAGGGGTCATGGGTCATGGTTAGGTTTCAGGGGTCAGGGGTCAGGAGTCAGGGGTCATGGTTAGCGGTCAGGGGTCAGAGTCACTGTCAGGGGTCATGGTCAGGGGTCATGGTTAGGGGTCAGGGGTTAGGGGTCATGGTTAGGGGTCAGGGGTCAGGGTTCAGGGGTCAAGGGTCAGGTGTCAGGGGTCAGGGGTGATGGTTAGGGGTCAGGGGTCAGGGGTCAGGCATCAGGCATCAGGGGTTAGGGGTTAGGGTTAGGGATCAGGAGTCAGGGGTCAGGGGTCAGGGTTAGGGATCAGGAGTCAGGGGTCAGGGGTCAGGGGTCAGGGGTCAGGGGGTCAGGGGTCAGGGGGTATGGGGTTAGGGTCATGGTTAGGGGTCAGGGGTCAGGGTCTGGGGTCATGGTTAGGGGTCAGGGGTCAGGGGTCATGGTTAGGGGTCAGGGGTCTGGGGTCAAGGGTCAGGGGTCAGGGGATCAGGGGTCAGGAGGTCAGGAGTCAGGGGGTCAGGTTCATGGTCAGGGGTCAGGGTCAGGGGTCATGGTTAGGGGTCAGGGGTCAGGGTCAGGGGTCAGGGGTCAGGAGGTCAGGGGTCAAGGGTCAGGGGGTCAGGGGTCAGGCGTCAGGGGTCAGGGGTCGGGGTCAGGGGTCAAAGATCAGGGGTCAGGGTCAGGGGTCAAAGGTCAGGTGTCAGGGGTCAGGTGTCAGGGTCAGGAGTCAGGGGTCAGGGGTCAAGGGAATGGGGCCATGGTTAGGGGTCAGGGGTCAGGGGTCAGAGTCAGGGGTCGGTGGTCAGGGGTCAGGAGTCAGGGTTAGGGATCAGGGGGCAGGGTGAGGGGTCAAAGGTCAGGGGTCAGGGTTAGGGGTCAGGGGTCAGAGTCAGGGGTCAGGGGTCAGGGGTCATGGTTAGGGGTTAGGGGTCAGGGGTCAGGAGTCAGGGGTCATGGTTAGCGGTCAGGGGTCAGAGTCACTGTCAGGGGTCATGGTCAGGGGTCATGGTTAGGGGTCAGGGTTCAGGGGTCAAGGGTCAGGTGTCAGGGGTCAGGGGTGATGGTTAGGGGTCAGGGGTCAGGGGTCAGGGGTCATTGTTAGGGGTCATGGGTCATGGTTAGGGGTCAGGGGTCAGGGGTCAGGAGTCAGGGGTCATGGTTAGCGGTCAGGGGTCAGAGTCACTGTCAGGGGTCATGGTCAGGGGTCATGGTTAGGGGTCAGGGTTCAGGGGTCAAGGGTCAGGTGTCAGGGGTCAGGGGTGATGGTTAGGGGTCAGGGGTCAGGGGTCAGGCATCAGGCATCAGGGGTTAGGGGTCAGGGTTAGGGATCAGGAGTCAGGGGTCAGGGGTCAGAGTCAGGGATCAGGAGTCAGGGGTCAGGTGTCAGGGGTCAGGGGTCAGGGGTCAGGGGTCAGGGGTCAGGGGTCAGGGTCATGGTTAGGGGTCAGGGGTCAGGGTCAGGGAATGGGGTCATGGTTAGGGGTCAGCGGTCAGGCTCAGGGTCAGGGGTCATGGGGTTAGGGGTCAGGGGTCAGGGGGTCAAAGGTCAGGGGGTCAGGGGTCAGGGGTCAGGCTTAGGGATCAGGGGTCAGGGTCAGGGGTCAGGGGTCAAAGTTCAGGGGTCATGGTCATGGGTCATGGTCAGGGGTCATTAGTAGGGGTCAGGGGTCAGTGGTCAAGGGTCAGCGTCATGGTCAGGGGTCGGGGTCAGGGTCAGGGGTCAGGGTCAGGTGTCATGGTTAGGGGTCAGGGGTCAGGGGTCAGGGGGTCAGGGTCATGGTTAGGGGTCAGGGGTCAGGGTCTGGGGTCATGGTTAGGGGTCAGGGGTCAGGGGTCAGGGGATCAGGGGTCATGGTTATAGGTCAGGGGTCAGGGGTCAGGGTCATGCTTAGGGGTCAGGGATCAGGGTCAGGGTCAGGGGTCTGGGGTGAGTGGTCAGAGGTCAGGGGTAAGGGGTCAGGGGTCAGAGTCAGGGATCAGGGGTCAGTGGTCAGGGGTCAGGGTTAGGGATTAGGGGGCAGGGTCAGGGGTCAAAGGTCAGGGGTCAAAGGTCAGGGGTCAGGGGTCAGGGGTCATTGTTAGGGGTCAGGGATCACGGGTCAGGGGTCGGGGGTCAGGGTCAGGGTTAGGGGTCAAAGGTCAGGGGTCATGGTTAGGGGTCAGGGGTCAGGGGTCAAGGGTCAGGGGTCAAGGGTCATGGTCTGGGGTGAGTGGTCAGGGGTCAGGGTCATGGTTAGGCGTCAGGGAATGGGGTCATGGTTAGGGGTCAGGGGTCAGGGGTCAGAGTCAGGGGTCATGGTTAGCGGTCAGGGATCAGAGTCACTGTCAGGGGTCATGGTCAGGGGTCATGGTTAGGGGTCAGGGGTCAGGGGTCAGGGGTCAAGGGTCAGGTGTCAGGGGTCAGGGGTGATGGTTAGGGGTCAGGGGTCAGGGGTCAGGCATCAGGCATCAGGGGTTAGGGGTTAGGGTTAGGGATCAGGAGTCAGGGGTCAGGGGTCAGAGTCAGGGATCAGGGGTCAGGGGTCAGAGTCAGGGATCAGGAGTCTGGGGTCATGGCTAGGGGTCAGGGGTCATTGTCAGGGGTCAGGGATAGAGTCAGGGGTCTGGGGTCAGGCGTCAGAGATCAGGGGTTATGGGGTCAGGGTTAGGGATCAGGGGTCAGGGGTCAGAGTCAGGGGTCGGTGGTCAGGGGTCAGGAGTCAGGGTTAGGGATCAGGGGGCAGGGTGAGGGGTCAAAGGTCAGGGGTCAGGGTTAGGGGTCAAAGGTCAGGGGTCAGGGGTCATTGTTAGGGGTCAGGGGTCAGGGGTCATGGTTAGGGGTTAGGGGTCAGGGGTCAGGAGTCAGGGGTCATGGTTAGCGGTCAGGGGTCAGAGTCACTGTCAGGGGTCATGGTCAGGGGTCATGGTTAGGGGTCAGGGTTCAGGGGTCAAGGGTCAGGTGTCAGGGGTCAGGGGTGATGGTTAGGGGTCAGGGGTCAGGGGTCAGGGGTCAGAGTCAGGGATCAGGAGTCAGGGGTCAGGGGTCAGTGGTCAGGGGTCAGGGGTCAGGGGTCAAAGGTCAGGGGTCATTGTCATGGGTCAGGGGTCATTAGTAGGGGTCAGGGGTCAGGGGTCAGGGTCATGGTTAGGGGTCAGGGGTCAGGGGGTCAGGGTCATGGTTAGGGGTCAGGGGTCAGGGTCAGGGAATGGGGTCATGGTTAGGGGTCAGCGGTCAGGCTCAGGGTCAGGGGTCATGGTTAGGGGTCAGGGGGTCAGGGGTGAGGGGGTCAGGGGTCAGGGGTCAGGGTTAGGGGTCAGGGGTCAGGGTCAGGGGTCAGGGGTCAAAGTTCAGGGGTCATGGTCATGGGTCATGGTCAGGGGTCATTAGTAGGGGTCAGGGGTCAGTGGTCAAGGGTCAGCGTCATGGTCAGGGGTCGGGGTCAGGGTCAGGGGTCAGGGTCAGGTGTCATGGTTAGGGGTCAGGGGTCAGGGGTCAGGGGGTCAGGGTCATGGTTAGGGGTCAGGGGTCAGGGTCTGGGGTCATGGTTAGGGGTCAGGGGTCAGGGGTCAGGGGATCAGGGGTCATGGTTAGGGGTCAGGGGTCAGGGTCATGGTTAGGGGTCAGGGATCAGGGTCAGGGTCAGGGGTCTGGGGTGAGTGGTCAGAGGTCAGGGGTTAGGGGTCAGGGGTCAGAGTCAGGGGTCAGGGGTCAGTGGTCAGGGGTCAGGGTTAGGGATTAGGGGGCAGGGTCAGGGGTCAAAGGTCAGGGGTCAAAGGTCAGGGATCAGGGGTCATGGTCAGGGGTGATGGTTAGGGGTCAGGGGTCAGGGGTCAGGGGTCAGGGGTCAGGTGTCAGGGGTCAGGGGTGATGGTTAGGGGTCAGGGGTCAGGGGTCAGGCATCAGGCATCAGGGGTTAGGGGTTAGGGTTAGGGATCAGGAGTCAGGGGTCAGGGGTCAGAGTCAGGGATCAGGGGTCAGGGGTCAGAGTCAGAGATCAGGAGTCAGGGGTCAAGGGTCAGGGGTCAGGGGTCAGGGGTCAAAGGTCAGGGGTCATTGTCATGGGTCAGGGGTCATTAATAGGGGTCAGGGGTCAGGGGTCAAGGGTCAGGGTCGTGGTTAGGGGTCAGGGGTCGGGGTCAGGGAATGGGGTCATGGTTAGGGGTCAGCGGTCAGGCTCAGGCTCAGAGGTCATGGTTAGGGGTCAGGGATCAGGGGGTCAGGGGTCAGGGGGTATGGGGTCAGGGTCATGGTTAGGGGTCAGGGGTCAGGGTCTGGGGTCATGGTTAGGGGTCAGGGGTCAGGGGTCATGGTTAGGGGTCAGGGGTCAGGGTCTGGGGTCATGGTTAGGGGTCAGGGGTCAGGAGGTCAGGAGTCAGGGGGTCAGGTTCATGGTTAGGGGTCAGGGTCAGGGGTCATGGTTAGGGGTCAGGGGTCAGGGTCAGGTGTCAGGGGTCAGGGGTCAGGGAATGGTTAGGGGTCAGGGGTCAGGGAATTGGGTCATGGTTAGTGGACAGGGGTCAGGGTCAGGGGTCAGGGGTCAGGGGTCATGGTTAGGGGTCAGGGGTCAGGGTCATGGTTGGGGTCAGGGTCAGGGATCAGGGGTCAGCTGTCTGGGGTGAGTGGTCGGGGGTCAGAGTCAGGGCTCAGGGGTCGGGGGTCAGGGGTCAGGGTTTGGGATCAGGACTCAGGGGTCGGGGATCAGGGGTCAGGGGTCAGGGGTCAAAGGTAAGGGGTCATGGTTAGGGGGTCAGGGGTCAGGGGTCAGGCGTCAGGGGTCAGGGGTCAGGGGTCAGGGGTCGGGGTCAGGGGTCAAAGATCAGGGGTCGGGGGTCAGGGGTCAAAGGTCAGGTGTCAGGGGTCAGGTGTCAGGGTCAGGAGTCAGGGGTCAGGGGTCAAGGGAATTGGGCCATGGTTAGGGTTCAGGGGTCAGGGGTCAGAGTCAGGGATCGGGTTAGGGATCAGGGGGCAGGGTGAGGGGTCAAAGGTCAGGGGTCAGGGTTAGGGGTCAGGGGTCAGGGGTCATTGTTAGGGGTCAGGGGTCAGGGGTCATGGTTAGGGGTTAGGGGTCAGGGGTCAGGAGTCAGGGGTCATGGTTAGCGGTCAGGGGTCAGAGTCACTGTCAGGGGTCATGGTCAGGGGTCATGGTTAGGGGTCAGGGTTCAGAGGTCAAGGGTCAGGTGTCAGGGGTCAGGGGTGATGGTTAGGGGTCAGGGGTCAGGGGTCAGGCATCAGGCATCAGGGGTTAGGGGTCAGGGTTAGGGATCAGGAGTCAGGGGTCAGGGGTCAGAGTCAGGGATCAGGAGTCGGGGGTCAGGGGTCAGGGGTCAGGGGTCAGGGGTAAAAGGTCAAAGGTCAGGGGTCATTGTCATGGGTCAGGGGTCATTAGTAGGGGTCAGGGGTCAGGGTCAGGGAATGGGGTCATGGTTAGGGGTCAGCGGTCAGGCTCAGGCTCAGGGGTCATGGTTAGGGGTCAGGGGGTCAGGGGTCAGGGGTCAGGGTTAGGGATCAGGGGTCAGGGTCAGGGGTCAGGGGTCAAAGGTCAGGGGTCATGGTCATGGGTCATGGTCAGGGGTCATTAGTAGGGGTCAGGGGTCAGTGGTCAAGGGTCAGCGTCATGGTTAGGGGTCGGGGTCAGGGTCAGGGAATGGGGTCATGGTTAGGGGTCAGCGGTCAGGGAATGGGGTCATGGTTAGGGGTCAGGGGTCAGGGGGTCAGGGGGTCAGGGGTCAGAGTTAGGGATCAGGACTCAGGGGTCAGGGGTCAGGGGTCAGGGTCATGGTTAGGGGTCAGGGGTCAGGGTCAGGGTCAGGGGTCATGGTTAGGGGTCAGGGGTCAGGGGTCATGGTTAGGGGTCAGGGGTCTGGGGTCAAAGGTCAGGGGTCAGGGGTCAGGGGATCAGGGGTCAGGAGGTCAGGAGTCAGGGGGTCAGGTTCATGGTTAGGGGTCAGGGTCAGGGATCAGGGTCAGGGTCAGGGGTCAGGGGTCTGGGGTGAGTGGTCAGAGGTCAGGGCACAGGGGTCAGGGGTCAGGGGTCATTGTCAGGGCTCAGGGGTCATGGTCAGGGGTCAGGGGTCAAAGGTCAGGAGTCATGGTTAGGGGTCAGTGGTCAAGGGTCAGCGTCATGGTTAGGGGTCGGGGTCAGGGTCAGGGAATGGGGTCATGGTTAGGGGTCAGCGGTCAGGGTCAGGGGCCATGGTTAGTGGTCAGGGGTCAGGGGTCAGGGGGTCAGGGGGTCAGGGGTCAGAGTTAGGGATCAGGACTCTGGGGTCAGGGGTCAGGGGTCAGGGTCATGGTTAGGGGTCAGGGGTCAGGGTCAGGGTCAGGGTCAGGGGTCATGGTTAGGGGTCAGGGGTCAGGGGTCATGGTTAGGGGTCAGGGGTCTGGGGTCAGCTGTCAGGGGTCAGGGGATCAGGGGTCAGGAGGTCAGGAGTCAGGGGGTCAGGTTCATGGTTAGGGGTCAGGGTCAGGAGTCATGGTTAGGGGTCAGGGGTCTGGGGTCAAGGGTCAGGGGTCAGGGGATCAGGGGTCAGGAGGTCAGGAGTCAGGGGGTCAGGTTCATGGTTAGGGGTCAGGGTCAGGGGTCATGGTTAGGGGTCATGGTTAGGGGTCAGGGGTCAGGGTCATGGTTTGGGGTCAGGGTCAGGGATCAGAGGTCAGCTGTCTGGGGTGAGTGGTCGGGGGTCAGAGTCAGGGCTCAGGGGTCGGGGGTCAGGGGTCAGGGTTAGGGATCAGGCGTCAAGGGTCAGGTGTCAGGGGGTCAGTGGGTCAGAGGGTCAGGGGGTCAGGGGTCAGGGGTCAGGCGTAGGGGTCAGGGGTCAGGGTCATGGTTAGGGGTCAGGGGTCAGGGTCAGGGTCAGGGGTCAGGGTCAGGTGTCATGGTTAGGGGTCAGGGGTCAGGGGTCAGGGGGTCAGGGTCATGGTTAGGGGTCAGGGGTCAGGGGTCAGGGGTCATGGTTAGGGGTCAGGGGTCAGGGTCTGGGTCAGGGGTCATGGTTAGGGGTCAGGGGTCAGGGTCATGGTTAGGGGTCAGGGATCAGGGTCAGGGTCAGGGGTCTGGGGTGAGTGGTCAGAGGTCAGGGGTTAGGGGTCAGGGGTCAGAGTCAGGGGTCAGGGGTCAGTGGTCAGGGGTCAGGGTTAGGGATTAGGGGGCAGGGTCAGGGGTCAAAGGTCAGGGGTCAAAGGTCAGGGGTCAGGGGTCAGGGGTCATTGTTAGGGGTCAGGGGTCATGGTTAGGGGTCAGGGGTCAGGGGTCAGGAGGTCAGGGGGTCAGGGGTCATGGCTAGGGGTCAAGGGTCAAGGGTCAGGGGTCAGGGATAGAGTCAGGGGTCTGGGGTCAGGGGTCAGGGATCAGGGGGTCAGGGATCAGGGTTAGGGATCAGGGGTCAGGGGTCGGGGGTCAGGGTCAGGGGTCAAAGGTCAGGGGTCATGGTTAGGGGTCAGGGGTCAAGGGTCAGGGGTCAGGGGTCATGGTCTGGGGTGAGTGGTCAGGGGTCAGGGTCATGGTTAGGCGTCAGGGAATGGGGTCATGGTTAGGGGTCAGGGGTCAGAGTCAGGGGTCGGTGGTCAGGGGTCAGGAGTCAGGGGTCATGGTTAGCGGTCAGGGATCAGAGTCACTGTCAGGGGTCATGGTCAGGGGTCATGGTTAGGGGTCAGGGGTCAGGGTCTGGGGTCATGGTTAGGGGTCAGGGATTAGGGGTCATGGTTAGGGGTCAGGGGTCTGGGGTCAAGGGTCAGGGGTCAGGGGATCAGGGGTCAGGAGGTCAGGAGTCAGGGGGTCAGGTTCATGGTTAGGGGTCAGGGTCAGGGGTCATGGTTAGGGGTAGGGGTCAGGGTCAGGGGTCAGGGGTCAGGGGTCAGGGAATGGTTAGGGGTCAGGGGTCAGGGAATTGGGTCGTGGTTAGTGGTCAGGGGTCAGGGTCAGGGGTCAGGGGTCAGGGGTCATGGTTAGGGGTCAGGGGTCAGGGTCATGGTTTGGGGTCAGGGTCAGGGATCAGGGGTCAGCTGTCTGGGGTGAGTGGTCGGGGTCAGAGTCAGGGATCAGGGGTCAGGGGTCAGGGGTCAGGGGTCAGGGGGTCAAAGGTCAGGGGTCATTGTCATGGGTCAGGGGTCATTAATAGGGGTCAGGGGTCAGGGGTCAAGGGTCAGGGTCGTGGTTAGGGGTCAGGGGTCAGGGAATGGGGTCATGGTTAGGGGTCAGCGGTCAGGCTCAGGGTCAGGGGTCATGGTTAGGGGTCAGGGGTCAGGGGGTCAGGGGTCAGGGGGTATGGGGTCAGGGTCATGGTTAGGGGTCAGGGGTCAGGGTCTGGGGTCATGGTTAGGGGTCAGGGGTCAGGGGTCATGGTTAGGGGTCAGGGGTCTGGGGTCAAGGGTCAGGGGTCAGGGGATCAGGGGTCAGGAGGTCAGGAGTCAGGGGGTCAGGTTCATGGTTAGGGGTCAGGGTCAGGGGTCATGGTTAGGGGTCAGGGGTCAGGGTCAGGGGTCAGGGGTCAGGGAATGGTTAGGGGTCAGGGGTCAGGGAATTGGGTCATGGTTAGTGGACAGGGGTCAGGGTCAGGGTCAGGGGTCAGGGGTCAGGGGTCATGGTTAGGGGTCAGGGGTCAGGGTCATGGTTTGGGGTCAGGGTCAGGGATCAGGGGTCAGCTGTCTGGGGTGAGTGGTCGGGGGTCAGAGTCAGGGCTCAGGGGTCGGGGGTCAGGGGTCAGGGGTCAGGGTCAGGGGTCAGGGGTCAGGGTCAGGGGTCAGGGGTCAGGGGTCAGGGTTTGGGATCAGGACTCAGGGGTCGGGGATCAGGGGTCAGGGGTCAGGGGTCAAAGGTAAGGGGTCATGGTTAGGGGTCAGGGGTCAGGGGTCAGGGGTCAGGTGGTCAGGGGTCAAGAGTCAGGGGGTCAGGGGTCAGGGGTCAGGCGTCAGGGGTCAGGGGTCAGGGGTCGGGGTCAGGGGTCAAAGATCAGGGGTCAGGGTCAGGGGTCAAAGGTCAGGTGTCAGGGGTCAGGTGTCAGGGTCAGGAGTCAGGGGTCAAGGGAATGGGGCCATGGTTAGGGGTCAGGGGTCAGGGGTCAGAGTCAGGGGTCGGTGGTCAGGGGTCAGGAGTCAGGGTTAGGGATCAGGGGGCAGGGTGAGGGGTCAAAGGTCAGGGGTCAGGGTTAGGGGTCAGGGGTCAGGGGTCATGGTTAGGGGTCAGGGGTCAGGGTCAGGGGTCAGGGGTCAGGGAATGGTTAGGGGTCAGGGGTCAGGGAATTGGGTCATGGTTAGTGGACAGGGGTCAGGGTCAGGGTCAGGGGTCAGGGGTCAGGGGTCATGGTTAGGGGTCAGGGGTCAGGGTCATGGTTTGGGGTCAGGGTCAGGGATCAGGGGTCAGCTGTCTGGGGTGAGTGGTCAGGGGTCAGAGTCAGGGCTCAGGGGTCGGGGGTCAGGGGTCAGGGGTCAGGGTCAGGGGTCAGGGTCAGGGGTCAGGGGTCAGGGTTTGGGATCAGGACTCAGGGGTCGGGGATCAGGGGTCAGGGGTCAGGGGTCAAAGGTAAGGGGTCATGGTTAGGGGTCAGGGGTCAGGGGTCAGGGGTCAGGTGGTCAGGGGTCAAGGGTCAGGGGGTCAGGGGTCAGGGGTCAGGCGTCAGGGGTCAGGGGTCAGGGGTCGGGGTCAGGGGTCAAAGATCAGGGGTCAGGGTCAGGGGTCAAAGGTCAGGTGTCAGGGGTCAGGTGTCAGGGTCAGGAGTCAGGGGTCAAGGGAATGGGGCCATGGTTAGGGGTCAGGGGTCAGGGGTCAGAGTCAGGGGTCGGTGGTCAGGGGTCAGGAGTCAGGGTTAGGGATCAGGGGGCAGGGTGAGGGGTCAAAGGTCAGGGGTCAGGGTTAGGGGTCAGGGGTCAGGGGTCAGGGGTCAGGGGTCATGGTTAGCGGTCAGGGGTCAGAGTCACTGTCAGGGGTCATGGTCAGGGGTCATGGTTAGGGGTCAGGGTTCAGGGGTCAAGGGTCAGGTGTCAGGGGTCAGGGGTGATGGTTAGGGGTCAGGGGTCAGGGGTCAGGGGTCATTCTTAGGGGTCATGGGTCATGGTTAGGGGTCAGGGGTCAGGGGTCAGGAGTCAGGGGTCATGGTTAGCGGTCAGGGGTCAGAGTCACTGTCAGGGGTCATGGTCAGGGGTCATGGTTAGGGGTCGTGGTTAGGGGTCATGGTTAGGGGTCAGGGGTCAGGGTTCAGGGGTCAAGGGTCAGGTGTCAGGGGTCAGGGGTGATGGTTAGGGGTCAGGGGTCAGGGGTCAGGCATCAGGCATCAGGGGTTAGGGGTTAGGGTTAGGGATCAGGAGTCAGGGGTCAGGGGTCAGAGTCAGGGATCAGGAGTCAGGGGTCAGGGGTCAGGGGTCAGGGGTCAGGGGTCAGGGGTCAAAGGTCAGGGGTCATGGTCATGGGTCATGGTCAGGGGTCATTAGTAGGGGTCAGGGGTCAGTGGTCAAGGGTCAGCGTCATGGTCAGTGGTCGGGGTCAGGGTCAGGGGTCAGGGTCAGGTGTCATGGTTAGGGGTCAGGGGTCAGGGGTCAGGGGGTCAGGGTCATGGTTAGGGGTCAGGGGTCAGGGTCTGGGGTCATGGTTAGGGGTCAGGGGTCAGGGGTCAGGGGATCAGGGGTCATGGTTAGGGGTCAGGGGTCAGGGTCATGGTTAGGGGTCAGGGATCAGGGTCAGGGTCAGGGGTCTGGGGTGAGTGGTCAGAGGTCAGGGGTTAGGGGTCAGGGGTCAGAGTCAGGGGTCAGGGGTCAGTGGTCAGGGGTCAGGGTTAGGGATTAGGGGGCAGGGTCAGGGGTCAAAGGTCAGGGGTCAAAGGTCAGGGGTCAGGGGTCATTGTTAGGGGTCAGGGGTCATGGTTAGGGGTCAGGGGTCAGGGGTCAGGAGGTCAGGGGGTCAGGGGTCATGGCTAGGGGTCAGGGGTCAAGGGTCAGGGGTCAGGGAAGGAGTCAGGGGTCTGGGGTCACGGGTCAGGGATCAGGGGGGTCAGGGGTCAGGGTTAGGGATCAGGGGTCAGGGGTCGGGGGTCAGGGTCAGGGTCAGGGGTCAAAGGTCAGGGGTCATGGTTAGGGGTCAGGGGTCAGGGGTCAAGGGTCAGGGGTCAAGGGTCATGGTCTGGGGTGAGTGGTCAGGGGTCAGGGTCATGGTTAGGCGTCAGGGAATGGGGTCATGGTTAGGGGTCAGGGGTCAGGGGTCAGGAGTCAGGGGTCATGGTTAGCGGTCAGGGATCAGAGTCACTGTCAGGGGTCATGGCCAGGGGTCATGGTTAGGGGTCAGGGGTCAGGGGTCAGGGGTCAAGGGTCAGGTGTCAGGGGTCAGGGGTGATGGTTAGGGGTCAGGGGTCAGGGGTCAGGCATCAGGCATCAGGGGTTAGGGGTTAGGGTTAGGGATCAGGAGTCAGGGGTCAGGGGTCAGAGTCAGGGATCAGGGGTCAGGGGTCAGAGTCAGGGATCAGGAGTCTGGGGTCAAGGGTCAGGGGTCAGGGGTCAGGGGTCAAAGGTCAGGGGTCATTGTCATAGGTCAGGGGTCATTAATAGGGGTCAGGGGTCAGGGGTCAAGGGTCAGGGTCGTGGTTAGGGGTCAGGGGTCGGGGTCAGGGAATGGGGTCATGGTTAGGGGTCAGCGGTCAGGCTCAGGCTCAGGGGTCATGGTTAGGGGTCAGGGGTCAGGGGGTCAGGGGTCAGGGGGTATGGGGTCAGGGTCATGGTTAGGGGTCAGGGGTCAGGGTCTGGGGTCATGGTTAGGGGTCAGGGGTTAGGGGTCATGGTTAGGGGTCAGGGGTCTGGGGTCAAGGGTCAGGGGTCAGGGGATCAGGGGTCAGGAGGTCAGGAGTCAGGGGGTCAGGTTCATGGTCAGGGGTCAGGGTCAGGGGTCATGGTTAGGGGTCAGGGGTCAGGGTCAGGGGTCAGGGGTCAGGAGGTCAGGGGTCAAGGGTCAGGGGGTCAGGGGTCAGGGGTCAAAGATCAGGGGTCAGGGTCAGGGGTCAAAGGTCAGGTGTCAGGGGTCAGGTGTCAGGGTCAGGAGTCAGGGGTCAGGGGTCAAGGGAATGGGGCCATGGTTAGGGGTCAGGGGTCAGGGGTCAGAGTCAGGGGTCGGTGGTCCGGGGTCAGGAGTCAGGGTTAGGGATCAGGGGGCAGGGTGAGGGGTCAAAGGTCAGGGGTCAGGGTTAGGGGTCAGGGGTCATTGTTAGGGGTCAGGGGTCAGGGGTCATGGTTAGGGGTTAGGGGTCAGGGGTCAGGAGTCAGGGGTCATGGTTAGCGGTCAGGGGTCAGAGTCACTGTCAGGGGTCATGGTCAGGGGTCATGGTTAGGGGTCAGGGTTCAGGGGTCAAGGGTCAGGTGTCAGGGGTCAGGGGTGATGGTTAGGGGTCAGGGGTCAGGGGTCAGGGGTCATTGTTAGGGGTCATGGGTCATGGTTAGGGGTCAGGGGTCAGGGGTCAGGAGTCAGGGGTCAGGGGTCGGGGGTCAGGGGTCAGGGGTCAGGGGTCAGGGGTCAGGGGTCAGGGTCATGGTTAGGGGTCAGGGGTCAGGGTCAGGGAATGGGGTCATGGTTAGGGGTCAGCGGTCAGGCTCAGGGTCAGGGGTCATGGGGTTAGGGGTCAGGGGTCAGGGGGTCAAAGGTCAGGGGGTCAGGGGTCAGGGGTCAGGCTTAGGGATCAGGGGTCAGGGTCAGGGGTCAGGGGTCAAAGTTCAGGGGTCATGGTCATGGGTCATGGTCAGGGGTCATTAGTAGGGGTCAGGGGTCAGTGGTCAAGGGTCAGCGTCATGGTCAGGGGTCGGGGTCAGGGTCAGGGGTCAGGGTCAGGTGTCATGGTTAGGGGTCAGGGGTCAGGGGTCAGGGGGTCAGGGTCATGGTTAGGGGTCAGGGGTCAGGGTCTGGGGTCATGGTTAGGGGTCAGGGGTCAGGGGTCAGGGGATCAGGGGTCATGGTTAGGGGTCAGGGGTCAGGGGTCAGGGTCATGGTTAGGGGTCAGGGATCAGGGTCAGGGTCAGGGGTCTGGGGTGAGTGGTCAGAGGTCAGGGGTTAGGGGTCAGGGGTCAGAGTCAGGGGTCAGGGGTCAGTGGTCAGGGGTCAGGGTTAGGGATCAGGGGTCAGGGGTCGGGGGTCAGGGTCAGGGTTAGGGGTCAAAGGTCAGGGGTCATGGTTAGGGGTCAGGGGTCAGGGGTCAAGGGTCAGGGGTCAAGGGTCATGGTCTGGGGTGAGTGGTCAGGGGTCAGGGTCATGGTTAGGCGTCAGGGAATGGGGTCATGGTTAGGGGTCAGGGGTCAGGGGTCAGAGTCAGGGGTCATGGTTAGCGGTCAGGGATCAGAGTCACTGTCAGGGGTCATGGTCAGGGGTCATGGTTAGGGGTCAGGGGTCAGGGGTCAGGGGTCAAGGGTCAGGTGTCAGGGGTCATGGGTGATGGTTAGGGGTCAGGGGTCAGGGGTCAGGCATCAGGCATCAGGGGTTAGGGGTTAGGGTTAGGGATCAGGAGTCAGGGGTCAGGGGTCAGAGTCAGGGATCAGGGGTCAGGGGTCAGAGTCAGGGATCAGGAGTCTGGGGTCATGGCTAGGGGTCAGGGGTCATTGTCAGGGGTCAGGGATAGAGTCAGGGGTCAGGGGTCAGGGGTCAGGGATCAGGGGTTATGGGGTCAGGGTTAGGGATCAGGGGTCAGGGGTCAGAGTCAGGGGTCGGTGGTCAGGGGTCAGGAGTCAGGGTTAGGGATCAGGGGGCAGGGTGAGGGGTCAAAGGTCAGGGGGCAGGGTTAGGGGTCAAAGGTCAGGGGTCAGGGGTCATTGTTAGGGGTCAGGGGTCAGGGGTCATGGTTAGGGGTTAGGGGTCAGGGGTCAGGAGTCAGGGGTCATGGTTAGCAGTCAGGGGTCAGAGTCACTGTCAGGGGTCATGGTCAGGGGTCATGGTTAGGGGTCAGGGTTCAGGGGTCAAGGGTCAGGTGTCAGGGGTCAGGAGTCAGGGGTCAGGGGTCAGGGGTCAGGGGTCAGGGGTCAAAGGTCAGGGGTCATTGTCATGGGTCAGGGGTCATTAGTAGGGGTCAGGGGTCAGGGGTCAGGGTCATGGTTAGGGGTCAGGGGTCAGGGTCATGGTTAGGGGTCAGGGGTCAGGGTCAGGGAATGGGGTCATGGTTAGGGGTCAGCGGTCAGGCTCAGGGTCAGGGGTCATGGTTAGGGGTCAGGGGGTCAGGGGTGAGGGGTCAGGGGTCAGGGGTCAGGGGTCATGATTAGGGGTTAGGGGTCAGGGGTCAGGAGTCAGGGGTCATGGTTAGCGGTCAGGGGTCAGAGTCACTGTCAGGGGTCATGGTCAGGGGTCATGGTTAGGGGTCAGGGTTCAGGGGTCAAGGGTCAGGTGTCAGGGGTCAGGGGTGATGGTTAGGGGTCAGGGGTCAGGGGTCAGGGGTCATTGTTAGGGGTCATGGGTCATGGTTAGGGGTCAGGGGTCAGGGGTCAGGAGTCAGGGGTCATGGTTAGCGGTCAGGGGTCAGAGTCACTGTCAGGGGTCATGGTCAGGGGTCATGGTTAGGGGTCAGGGGTTAGGGGTCATGGTTAGGGGTCAGGGGTCAGGGTTCAGGGGTCAAGGGTCAGGTGTCAGGGGTCAGGGGTGATGGTTAGGGGTCAGGGGTCAGGGGTCAGGCATCAGGCATCAGGGGTTAGGGGTTAGGGTTAGGGATCAGGAGTCAGGGGTCAGGGGTCAGAGTCAGGGATCAGGAGTCAGGGGTCAGGGGTCAGGGGTCAGGGGTCAGGGGTCAAAGGTCAGGGGTCATGGTCATGGGTCATGGTCAGGGGTCATTAGTAGGGGTCAGGGGTCAGTGGTCAAGGGTCAGCGTCATGGTCAGTGGTCGGGGTCAGGGTCAGGGGTCAGGGTCAGGTGTCATGGTTAGGGGTCAGGGGTCAGGGGTCAGGGGGTCAGGGTCATGGTTAGGGGTCAGGGGTCAGGGTCTGGGGTCATGGTTAGGGGTCAGGGGTCAGGGTCATGGTTAGGGGTCAGGGATCAGGGTCAGGGTCAGGGGTCTGGGGTGAGTGGTCAGAGGTCAGGGGTTAGGGGTCAGGGGTCAGGGGTCAGTGGTCAGGGGTCAGGGTTAGGGATTAGGGGGCAGGGTCAGGGGTCAAAGGTCAGGGGTCAAAGGTTAGGGGTCAGGGGTCATTGTTAGGGGTCAGGGGTCATGGTTAGGGGTCAGGGGTCAGGGGTCAGGAGGTCAGGGGGTCAGGGGTCATGGCTAGGGGTCAGGGGTCAAGGGTCAGGGGTCAGGGAAGGAGTCAGGGGTCTGGGGTCACGGGTCAGGGATCAGGGGGTCAGGGGTCAGGGTTAGGGATCAGGGGTCAGGGGTCGGGGGTCAGGGTCAGGGTCAGGGGTCAAAGGTCAGGGGTCATGGTTAGGGGTCAGGGGTCAGGGGTCAAGGGTCAGGGGTCAAGGGTCATGGTCTGGGGTGAGTGGTCAGGGGTCAGGGTCATGGTTAGGCGTCAGGGAATGGGGTCATGGTTAGGGGTCAGGGGTCAGGGGTCAGGAGTCAGGGGTCATGGTTAGCGGTCAGGGATCAGAGTCACTGTCAGGGGTCATGGCCAGGGGTCATGGTTAGGGGTCAGGGGTCAGGGGTCAGGGGTCAAGGGTCAGGTGTCAGGGGTCAGGGGTGATGGTTAGGGGTCAGGGGTCAGGGGTCAGGCATCAGGCATCAGGGGTTAGGGGTTAGGGTTAGGGATCAGGAGTCAGGGGTCAGGGGTCAGAGTCAGGGATCAGGGGTCAGGGGTCAGAGTCAGGGATCAGGAGTCTGGGGTCAAGGGTCAGGGGTCAGGGGTCAGGGGTCAAAGGTCAGGGGTCATTGTCATAGGTCAGGGGTCATTAATAGGGGTCAGGGGTCAGGGGTCAAGGGTCAGGGTCGTGGTTAGGGGTCAGGGGGTCAGGGGTGAGGGGGTCATGGTTAGGGGTCAGGGTTAGGGGTCAGGGGTCAGGGTCAGGGGTCAGGTGTCAAAGTTCAGGGGTCATGGTCATGGGTCATGGTCAGGGGTCATTAGTAGGGGTCAGGGGTCAGTGGTCAAGGGTCAGCGTCATGGTCAGGGGTCGGGGTCAGGGTCAGGGGTCAGGGTCAGGTGTCATGGTTAGGGGTCAGGGGTCAGGGGTCAGGGGGTCAGGGTCATGGTTAGGGGTCAGGGGTCAGGGTCTGGGGTCATGGTTAGGGGTCAGGGGTCAGGGGTCAGGGGATCAGGGGTCATGGTTAGGGGTCAGGGGTCAGGGTCATGGTTAGGGGTCAGGGATCAGGGTCAGGGTCAGGGGTCTGGGGTGAGTGGTCAGAGGTCAGGGGTTAGGGGTCAGGGGTCAGAGTCAGGGGTCAGGGGTCAGTGGTCAGGGGTCAGGGTTAGGGATTAGGGGGCAGGGTCAGGGGTCAAAGGTCAGGGGTCAAAGGTCAGGGGTCAGGGGTCATTGTTAGGGGTCAGGGGTCATGGTTAGGGGTCAGGGGTCAGGGGTCAGGAGGTCAGGGGGTCAGGGGTCATGGCTAGGGGTCAGGGGTCAAGGGTCAGGGGTCAGGGATAGAGTCAGGGGTCAGGGGTCAGGGATCAGGGGGTCAGGGGTCAGGGTTAGGGATCAGGGGTCAGGAGTCAGGGGTCATGGTTAGCGGTCAGGGATCAGAGTCACTGTCAGGGGTCATGGTCAGGGGTCATGGTTAGGGGTCAGGGGTCAGGGGTCAGGGGTCAAGGGTCAGGTGTCAGGGGTCAGGGGTGATGGTTAGGGGTCAGGGGTCAGGGGGTCAGGGGTCAGGGGGTATGGGGTCAGGGTCATGGTTAGGGGTCAGGGGTCAGGGTCTGGGGTCATGGTTAGGGGTCAGGGGTTAGGGGTCATGGTTAGGGGTCAGGGGTCTGGGGTCAAGGGTCAGGGGTCAGGGGATCAGGGGTCAGGAGGTCAGGAGTCAGGGGGTCAGGTTCATGGTCAGGGGTCAGGGTCAGGGGTCATGGTTAGGGGTCAGGGGTCAGGGACAGGGGTCAGGGGTCAGGAGGTCAGGGGTCAAGGGTCAGGGGGTCAGGGGTCAGGGGTCAAAGATCAGGGGTCAGGGTCAGGGGTCAAAGGTCAGGTGTCAGGGGTCAGGTGTCAGGGTCAGGAGTCAGGGGTCAGGGGTCAAGGGAATGGGGCCATGGTTAGGGGTCAGGGGTCAGGGGTCAGAGTCAGGTGTCGGTGGTCCGGGGTCAGGAGTCAGGGTTAGGGATCAGGGGGCAGGGTGAGGGGTCAAAGGTCAGGGGTCAGGGTTAGGGGTCAGGGGTCATTGTTAGGGGTCAGGGGTCAGGGGTCATGGTTAGGGGTTAGGGGTCAGGGGTCAGGAGTCAGGGGTCATGGTTAGCGGTCAGGGGTCAGAGTCACTGTCAGGGGTCATGGTCAGGGGTCATGGTTAGGGGTCAGGGTTCAGGGGTCAAGGGTCAGGTGTCAGGGGTCAGGGGTGATGGTTAGGGGTCAGGGGTCAGGGGTCAGGGGTCATTGTTAGGGGTCATGGGTCATGGTTAGGGGTCAGGGGTCAGGGGTCAGGAGTCAGGGGTCAGGGGTCGGGGGTCAGGGGTCAGGGGTCAGGGGTCAGGGGTCAGGGGTCAGGGGTCAGGGTCATGGTTAGGGGTCAGGGGTCAGGGTCAGGGAATGGGGTCATGGTTAGGGGTCAGCGGTCAGGCTCAGGGTCAGGGGTCATGGGGTTAGGGGTCAGGGGTCAGGGGGTCAAAGGTCAGGGGGTCAGGGGTCAGGGGTCAGGCTTAGGGATCAGGGGTCAGGGTCAGGGGTCAGGGGTCAAAGTTCAGGGGTCATGGTCATGGGTCATGGTCAGGGGTCATTAGTAGGGGTCAGGGGTCAGTGGTCAAGGGTCAGCGTCATGGTCAGGGGTCGGGGTCAGGGTCAGGGGTCAGGTGTCATGGTTAGGGGTCAGGGGTCAGGGGTCAGGGGGTCAGGGTCATGGTTAGGGGTCAGGGGTCAGGGTCTGGGGTCATGGTTAGGGGTCAGGGGTCAGGGGTCAGGGGATCAGGGGTCATGGTTAGGGGTCAGGGGTCAGGGGTCAGGGTCATGGTTAGGGGTCAGGGATCAGGGTCAGGGTCAGGGGTCTGGGGTGAGTGGTCAGAGGTCAGGGGTTAGGGGTCAGGGGTCAGAGTCAGGGGTCAGGGGTCAGTGGTCAGGGGTCAGGGTTAGGGATCAGGGGTCAGGGGTCGGGGGTCAGGGTCAGGGTTAGGGGTCAAAGGTCAGGGGTCATGGTTAGGGGTCAGGGGTCAGGGGTCAAGGGTCAGGGGTCAAGGGTCATGGTCTGGGGTGAGTGGTCAGGGGTCAGGGTCATGGTTAGGCGTCAGGGAATGGGGTCATGGTTAGGGGTCAGGGGTCAGGGGTCAGAGTCAGGGGTCATGGTTAGCGGTCAGGGATCAGAGTCACTGTCAGGGGTCATGGTCAGGGGTCATGGTTAGGGGTCAGGGGTCAGGGGTCAGGGGTCAAGGGTCAGGTGTCAGGGGTCATGGGTGATGGTTAGGGGTCAGGGGTCAGGGGTCAGGCATCAGGCATCAGGGGTTAGGGGTTAGGGTTAGGGATCAGGAGTCAGGGGTCAGGGGTCAGAGTCAGGGATCAGGGGTCAGGGGTCAGAGTCAGGGATCAGGAGTCTGGGGTCATGGCTAGGGGTCAGGGGTCATTGTCAGGGGTCAGGGATAGAGTCAGGGGTCTGGGGTCAGGGGTCAGGGATCAGGGGTTATGGGGTCAGGGTTAGGGATCAGGGGTCAGGGGTCAGAGTCAGGGGTCGGTGGTCAGGGGTCAGGAGTCAGGGTTAGGGATCAGGGGGCAGGGTGAGGGGTCAAAGGTCAGGGGGCAGGGTTAGGGGTCAAAGGTCAGGGGTCAGGGGTCATTGTTAGGGGTCAGGGGTCAGGGGTCATGGTTAGGGGTTAGGGGTCAGGGATCAGGAGTCAGGGGTCATGGTTAGCAGTCAGGGGTCAGAGTCACTGTCAGGGGTCATGGTCAGGGGTCATGGTTAGGGGTCAGGGTTCAGGGGTCAAGGGTCAGGTGTCAGGGGTCAGGAGTCAGGGGTCAGGGGTCAGGGGTCAGGGGTCAGGGGTCAAAGGTCAGGGGTCATTGTCATGGGTCAGGGGTCATTAGTAGGGGTCAGGGGTCAGGGGTCAGGGTCATGGTTAGGGGTCAGGGGTCAGGGTCATGGTTAGGGGTCAGGGGTCAGGGTCAGGGAATGGGGTCATGGTTAGGGGTCAGCGGTCAGGCTCAGGGTCAGGGGTCATGGTTAGGGGTCAGGGGGTCAGGGGTGAGGGGTCAGGGGTCAGGGGTCAGGGGTCATGATTAGGGGTTAGGGGTCAGGGGTCAGGAGTCAGGGGTCATGGTTAGCGGTCAGGGGTCAGAGTCACTGTCAGGGGTCATGGTCAGGGGTCATGGTTAGGGGTCAGGGTTCAGGGGTCAAGGGTCAGGTGTCAGGGGTCAGGGGTGATGGTTAGGGGTCAGGGGTCAGGGGTCAGGGGTCATTGTTAGGGGTCATGGGTCATGGTTAGGGGTCAGGGGTCAGGGGTCAGGAGTCAGGGGTCATGGTTAGCGGTCAGGGGTCAGAGTCACTGTCAGGGGTCATGGTCAGGGGTCATGGTTAGGGGTCAGGGGTTAGGGGTCATGGTTAGGGGTCAGGGGTCAGGGTTCAGGGGTCAAGGGTCAGGTGTCAGGGGTCAGGGGTGATGGTTAGGGGTCAGGGGTCAGGGGTCAGGCATCAGGCATCAGGGGTTAGGGGTTAGGGTTAGGGATCAGGAGTCAGGGGTCAGGGGTCAGAGTCAGGGATCAGGAGTCAGGGGTCAGGGGTCAGGGGTCAGGGGTCAGGGGTCAAAGGTCAGGGGTCATGGTCATGGGTCATGGTCAGGGGTCATTAGTAGGGGTCAGGGGTCAGTGGTCAAGGGTCAGCGTCATGGTCAGTGGTCGGGGTCAGGGTCAGGGGTCAGGGTCAGGTGTCATGGTTAGGGGTCAGGGGTCAGGGGTCAGGGGGTCAGGGTCATGGTTAGGGGTCAGGGGTCAGGGTCTGGGGTCATGGTTAGGGGTCAGGGGTCAGGGGTCAGGGGATCAGGGGTCATGGTTAGGGGTCAGGGGTCAGGGTCATGGTTAGGGGTCAGGGATCAGGGTCAGGGTCAGGGGTCTGGGGTGAGTGGTCAGAGGTCAGGGGTTAGGGGTCAGGGGTCAGAGTCAGGGGTCAGGGGTCAGTGGTCAGGGGTCAGGGTTAGGGATTAGGGGGCAGGGTCAGGGGTCAAAGGTCAGGGGTCAAAGGTTAGGGGTCAGGGGTCATTGTTAGGGGTCAGGGGTCATGGTTAGGGGTCAGGGGTCAGGGGTCAGGAGGTCAGGGGGTCAGGGGTCATGGCTAGGGGTCAGGGGTCAAGGGTCAGGGGTCAGGGAAGGAGTCAGGGGTCTGGGGTCACGGGTCAGGGATCAGGGGGTCAGGGGTCAGGGTTAGGGATCAGGGGTCAGGGGTCGGGGGTCAGGGTCAGGGTCAGGGGTCAAAGGTCAGGGGTCATGGTTAGGGGTCAGGGGTCAGGGGTCAAGGGTCAGGGGTCAAGGGTCATGGTCTGGGGTGAGTGGTCAGGGGTCAGGGTCATGGTTAGGCGTCAGGGAATGGGGTCATGGTTAGGGGTCAGGGGTCAGGGGTCAGGAGTCAGGGGTCATGGTTAGCGGTCAGGGATCAGAGTCACTGTCAGGGGTCATGGTCAGGGGTCATGGTTAGGGGTCAGGGGTCAGGGGTCAGGGGTCAAGGGTCAGGTGTCAGGGGTCAGGGGTGATGGTTAGGGGTCAGGGGTCAGGGGTCAGGCATCAGGCATCAGGGGTTAGGGGTTAGGGTTAGGGATCAGGAGTCAGGGGTCAGGGGTCAGAGTCAGGGATCAGGAGTCTGGGGTCAAGGGTCAGGGGTCAGGGGTCAGGGGTCAAAGGTCAGGGGTCATTGTCATAGGTCAGGGGTCATTAATAGGGGTCAGGGGTCAGGGGTCAAGGGTCAGGGTCGTGGTTAGGGGTCAGGGGGTCAGGGGTGAGGGGGTCAGGGGTCAGGGGTCAGGGTTAGGGGTCAGGGGTCAGGGTCAGGGGTCAGGTGTCAAAGTTCAGGGGTCATGGTCATGGGTCATGGTCAGGGGTCATTAGTAGGGGTCAGGGGTCAGTGGTCAAGGGTCAGCGTCATGGTCAGGGGTCGGGGTCAGGGTCAGGGGTCAGGGTCAGGTGTCATGGTTAGGGGTCAGGGGTCAGGGGTCAGGGGGTCAGGGTCATGGTTAGGGGTCAGGGGTCAGGGTCTGGGGTCATGGTTAGGGGTCAGGGGTCAGGGGTCAGGGGATCAGGGGTCATGGTTAGGGGTCAGGGGTCAGGGTCATGGTTAGGGGTCAGGGATCAGGGTCAGGGTCAGGGGTCTGGGGTGAGTGGTCAGAGATCAGGGGTTAGGGGTCAGGGGTCAGAGTCAGGGGTCAGAGGTCAGTGGTCAGGGGTCAGGGTTAGGGATTAGGGGGCAGGGTCAGGGGTCAAAGGTCAGGGGTCAGGGGTCAGGGGTCATTGTTAGGGGTCAGGGGTCATGGTTAGGGGTCAGGGGTCAGGGGTCAGGAGGTCAGGGGGTCAGGGGTCATGGCTAGGGGTCAGGGGTCAAGGGTCAGGGGTCAGGGATAGAGTCAGGGGTCTGGGGTCAGGGGTCAGGGATCAGGGGGTCAGGGGTCAGGGTTAGGGATCAGGGGTCGGGGGTCAGGGTCAGGGTCAGGGGTCAAAGGTCAGGGGTCATGGTTAGGGGTCAGGGGTCAGGGGTCAGAGTCAGGGGTCATGGTTAGCGGTCAGGGATCAGAGTCACTGTCAGGGGTCATGGTCTGGGGTCATGGTTAGGGGTCAGGGGTCAGGGGTCAAGGGTCAGGTGTCAGGGGTCAGGGGTGATGGTTAGGGGTCAGGGGTCAGGGGTCAGGCATCAGGCATCAGGGGTTAGGGGTTAGGGTTAGGGATCAGGAGTCAGGGGTCAGGGGTCAGAGTCAGGGATCAGGGGTCAGGGGTCAGAGTCAGGGATCAGGAGTCTGGGGTCAAGGGTCAGGGGTCAGGGGTCAGGGGTCAAAGGTCAGGGGTCATTGTCATAGGTCAGGGGTCATTAATAGGGGTCAGGGGTCAAGGGTCAGGGTCGTGGTTAGGGGTCAGGGGTCGGGGTCAGAGAATGGGGTCATGGTTAGGGGTCAGCGGTCAGGCTCAGGCTCAGGGGTCATGGTTAGGGGTCAGGGGTCAGGGGGTCAGGGGTCAGGGGGTATGGGGTCAGGGTCATGGTTAGGGGTCAGGGGTCAGGGTCTGGGGTCATGGTTAGGGGTCAGGGGTTAGGGGTCATGGTTAGGGGTCAGGGGTCTGGGGTCAAGGGTCAGGGGTCAGGGGATCAGGGGTCAGGAGGTCAGGAGTCAGGGGGTCAGGTTCATGGTCAGGGGTCAGGGTCAGGGGTCATGGTTAGGGGTCAGGGGTCAGGGTCAGGGGTCAGGGGTCAGGAGGTCAGGGGTCAAGGGTCAGGGGGTCAGGGGTCAGGGGTCAGGGTCAGGGGTCAGGGGTCAGGGTTCGGGGTCAGGGGTCAAAGATCAGAGGTCAGGGTCAGGGGTCAGGGGTCGGGGTCAGGGGTCGAAGATCAGGGGTCAGGGTCAGGGGTCAGGGGTCAAGGGAATGGGGCCATGGTTAGGGGTCAGGGGTCAGGGTTCAGAGTCAGGGGTCGGTGGTCAGGGGTCAGGAGTCAGGGTTAGGGATCAGGGGGCAGGGTGAGGGGTCAAAGGTCAGGGGTCAGGGTTAGGGGTCAGGGGTCAGGGGTCAGGGGTCATGGTTAGGGGTTAGGGGTCAGGGGTCAGGAGTCAGGGGTCATGGTTAGCGGTCAGGGGTCAGAGTCACTGTCAGGGGTCATGGTCAGGGGTCATGGTTAGGGGTCAGGGTTCAGGGGTCAAGGGTCAGGTGTCAGGGGTCAGGGGTGATGGTTAGGGGTCAGGGGTCAGGGGGTCAGGGGTCAGGGGGTCAGGGTTAGGGATCATGGGTCAGGGTCAGTGGTCAGGGGTCAAAGGTCAGGGGTCATGGTCATGGGTCATGGTCAGGGGTCATTAGTAGGGGTCAGGGGTCAGTGGTCAAGGGTCAGCGTCATGGTCAGGGGTCGGGGTCAGGGTCAGGGGTCAGGGTCAGGTGTCATGGTTAGGGGTCAGGGGTCAGGGGTCAGGGGGTCAGGGTCATGGTTAGGGGTCAGGGGTCAGGGTCTGGGGTCATGGTTAGGGGTCAGGGGTCAGGGGATCAGGGGTCATGGTTAGGGGTCAGGGGTCAGGGTCATGGTTAGGGGTCAGGGATCAGGGTCAGGGTCAGGGGTCTGGGGTGAGTGGTCAGAGGTCAGGGGTTAGGGGTCCGGGGTCAGAGTCAGGGGTCAGGGGTCAGTGGTCAGGGGTCAGGGTTAGGGATTAGGGGGCAGGGTCAGGGGTCAAAGGTCAGGGGTCAAAGGTCAGGGGTCAGGGGTCATTGTTAGGGGTCAGGGGTCATGGTTAGGGGTCAGGGGTCAGGGGTCAGGAGGTCAGGGGGTCAGGGGTCATGGCTAGGGGTCAGGGGTCAAGGGTCAGGGGTCAGGGATAGAGTCAGGGGTCTGGGGTCAGGGGTCAGGGATCAGGGGGTCAGGGGTCAGGGTTAGGGATCAGGGGTCAGGGGTCGGGGGTCAGGGTCAGGGTCAGGGGTCAAAGGTCAGGGGTCATGGTCAGGGGTCAGGGGTCAGGGGTCAAGGGTCATGGTTAGGCGTCAGGGAATGGGGTCATGGTTAGGGGTCAGGGGTCAGGGGTCAGGAGTCAGGGGTCATGGTTAGCGGTCAGGGATCAGAGTCACTGTCAGGGGTCATGGCCAGGGGTCATGGTTAGGGGTCAGGGGTCAGGGGTCAGGGGTCAAGGGTCAGGTGTCAGGGGTCAGGGGTGATGGTTAGGGGTCAGGGGTCAGGCATCAGGCATCAGGGGTTAGGGGTTAGGGTTAGGGATCAGGAGTCAGGGGTCAGGGGTCAGAGTCAGGGATCAGGGGTCAGGGGTCAGAGTCAGGGATCAGGAGTCTGGGGTCAAGGGTCAGGGGTCAGGGGTCAGGGGTCAAAGGTCAGGGGTCATTGTCATAGGTCAGGGGTCATTAATAGGGGTCAGGGGTCAGGGGTCAAGGGTCAGGGTCGTGGTTAGGGGTCAGGGGTCGGGGTCAGGGAATGGGGTCATGGTTAGGGGTCAGCGGTCAGGCTCAGGCTCAGGGGTCATGGTTAGGGGTCAGGGGTCAGGGGGTCAGGGGTCAGGGGGTATGGGGTCAGGGTCATGGTTAGGGGTCAGGGGTCAGGGTCTGGGGTCATGGTTAGGGGTCAGGGGTTAGGGGTCATGGTTAGGGGTCAGGGGTCTGGGGTCAAGGGTCAGGGGTCAGGGGATCAGGGGTCAGGAGGTCAGGAGTCAGGGGGTCAGGTTCATGGTCAGGGGTCAGGGTCAGGGGTCATGGTTAGGGGTCAGGGGTCAGGGTCAGGGGTCAGGGGTCAGGAGGTCAGGGGTCAAGGGTCAGGGGGTCAGGGGTCAGGGGTCAGGCGTCAGGGGTCAGGGGTCAGGGGTCGGGGTCAGGGGTCAAAGATCAGGGGTCAGGGTCAGGGGTCAAAGGTCAGGGGTCAGAGTCAGGGGTCGGTGGTCAGGGGTCAGGAGTCAGGGTTAGGGATCAGGGGGCAGGGTGAGGGGTCATGGTCAGGGGTCAGGGTTAGGGGTCAGGGGTCAGGGGTCAGGGGTCATGATTAGGGGTTAGGGGTCAGGGGTCAGGAGTCAGGGGTCATGGTTAGCGGTCAGGGGTCAGAGTCACTGTCAGGGGTCATGGTCAGGGGTCATGGTTAGGGGTCAGGGTTCAGGGGTCAAGGGTCAGGTGTCAGGGGTCAGGGGTGATGGTTAGGGGTCAGGGGTCAGGGGTCAGGCATCAGGCATCAGGGGTTAGGGGTCAGGGTTAGGGATCAGGAGTCAGGGGTCAGGGGTCAGAGTCAGGGATCAGGAGTCAGGGGTCAGGGGTCAGGGGTCGGGGTCAGGGGTCAGGGGTCAGGGTCAGGGAATTTGGTCATGGCTAGGGGTCAGCGGTCAGGCTCAGGGTCAGGGGTCATGGGGTTAGGGGTCAGGGGTCAGGGGTCAGGAGGTCAGGGGGTCAGGGGTCATGGCTAGGGGTCAGGGGTCAAGGGTCAGGGGTCAGGGATAGAGTCAGGGGTCAGGGGTCAGGGATCAGGGGGTCAGGGGTCAGGGTTAGGGATCAGGGGTCAGGAGTCAGGGGTCATGGTTAGCGGTCAGGGATCAGAGTCACTGTCAGGGGTCATGGTCAGGGGTCATGGTTAGGGGTCAGGGGTCAGGGGTCAGGGGTCAAGGGTCAGGTGTCAGGGGTCAGGGGTGATGGTTAGGGGTCAGGGGTCAGGGGGTCAGGGGTCAGGGGGTATGGGGTCAGGGTCATGGTTAGGGGTCAGGGGTCAGGGTCTGGGGTCATGGTTAGGGGTCAGGGGTTAGGGGTCATGGTTAGGGGTCAGGGGTCTGGGGTCAAGGGTCAGGGGTCAGGGGATCAGGGGTCAGGAGGTCAGGAGTCAGGGGGTCAGGTTCATGGTCAGGGGTCAGGGTCAGGGGTCATGGTTAGGGGTCAGGGGTCAGGGACAGGGGTCAGGGGTCAGGAGGTCAGGGGTCAAGGGTCAGGGGGTCAGGGGTCAGGGGTCAAAGATCAGGGGTCAGGGTCAGGGGTCAAAGGTCAGGTGTCAGGGGTCAGGTGTCAGGGTCAGGAGTCAGGGGTCAGGGGTCAAGGGAATGGGGCCATGGTTAGGGGTCAGGGGTCAGGGGTCAGAGTCAGGTGTCGGTGGTCCGGGGTCAGGAGTCAGGGTTAGGGATCAGGGGGCAGGGTGAGGGGTCAAAGGTCAGGGGTCAGGGTTAGGGGTCAGGGGTCATTGTTAGGGGTCAGGGGTCAGGGGTCATGGTTAGGGGTTAGGGGTCAGGGGTCAGGAGTCAGGGGTCATGGTTAGCGGTCAGGGGTCAGAGTCACTGTCAGGGGTCATGGTCAGGGGTCATGGTTAGGGGTCAGGGTTCAGGGGTCAAGGGTCAGGTGTCAGGGGTCAGGGGTGATGGTTAGGGGTCAGGGGTCAGGGGTCAGGGGTCATTGTTAGGGGTCATGGGTCATGGTTAGGGGTCAGGGGTCAGGGGTCAGGAGTCAGGGGTCAGGGGTCGGGGGTCAGGGGTCAGGGGTCAGGGGTCAGGGGTCAGGGGTCAGGGGTCAGGGTCATGGTTAGGGGTCAGGGGTCAGGGTCAGGGAATGGGGTCATGGTTAGGGGTCAGCGGTCAGGCTCAGGGTCAGGGGTCATGGGGTTAGGGGTCAGGGGTCAGGGGGTCAAAGGTCAGGGGGTCAGGGGTCAGGGGTCAGGCTTAGGGATCAGGGGTCAGGGTCAGGGGTCAGGGGTCAAAGTTCAGGGGTCATGGTCATGGGTCATGGTCAGGGGTCATTAGTAGGGGTCAGGGGTCAGTGGTCAAGGGTCAGCGTCATGGTCAGGGGTCGGGGTCAGGGTCAGGGGTCAGGTGTCATGGTTAGGGGTCAGGGGTCAGGGGTCAGGGGGTCAGGGTCATGGTTAGGGGTCAGGGGTCAGGGTCTGGGGTCATGGTTAGGGGTCAGGGGTCAGGGGTCAGGGGATCAGGGGTCATGGTTAGGGGTCAGGGGTCAGGGGTCAGGGTCATGGTTAGGGGTCAGGGATCAGGGTCAGGGTCAGGGGTCTGGGGTGAGTGGTCAGAGGTCAGGGGTTAGGGGTCAGGGGTCAGAGTCAGGGGTCAGGGGTCAGTGGTCAGGGGTCAGGGTTAGGGATCAGGGGTCAGGGGTCGGGGGTCAGGGTCAGGGTTAGGGGTCAAAGGTCAGGGGTCATGGTTAGGGGTCAGGGGTCAGGGGTCAAGGGTCAGGGGTCAAGGGTCATGGTCTGGGGTGAGTGGTCAGGGGTCAGGGTCATGGTTAGGCGTCAGGGAATGGGGTCATGGTTAGGGGTCAGGGGTCAGGGGTCAGAGTCAGGGGTCATGGTTAGCGGTCAGGGATCAGAGTCACTGTCAGGGGTCATGGTCAGGGGTCATGGTTAGGGGTCAGGGGTCAGGGGTCAGGGGTCAAGGGTCAGGTGTCAGGGGTCATGGGTGATGGTTAGGGGTCAGGGGTCAGGGGTCAGGCATCAGGCATCAGGGGTTAGGGGTTAGGGTTAGGGATCAGGAGTCAGGGGTCAGGGGTCAGAGTCAGGGATCAGGGGTCAGGGGTCAGAGTCAGGGATCAGGAGTCTGGGGTCATGGCTAGGGGTCAGGGGTCATTGTCAGGGGTCAGGGATAGAGTCAGGGGTCTGGGGTCAGGGGTCAGGGATCAGGGGTTATGGGGTCAGGGTTAGGGATCAGGGGTCAGGGGTCAGAGTCAGGGGTCGGTGGTCAGGGGTCAGGAGTCAGGGTTAGGGATCAGGGGGCAGGGTGAGGGGTCAAAGGTCAGGGGGCAGGGTTAGGGGTCAAAGGTCAGGGGTCAGGGGTCATTGTTAGGGGTCAGGGGTCAGGGGTCATGGTTAGGGGTTAGGGGTCAGGGATCAGGAGTCAGGGGTCATGGTTAGCAGTCAGGGGTCAGAGTCACTGTCAGGGGTCATGGTCAGGGGTCATGGTTAGGGGTCAGGGTTCAGGGGTCAAGGGTCAGGTGTCAGGGGTCAGGAGTCAGGGGTCAGGGGTCAGGGGTCAGGGGTCAGGGGTCAGGGGTCAAAGGTCAGGGGTCATTGTCATGGGTCAGGGGTCATTAGTAGGGGTCAGGGGTCAGGGGTCAGGGTCATGGTTAGGGGTCAGGGGTCAGGGTCATGGTTAGGGGTCAGGGGTCAGGGTCAGGGAATGGGGTCATGGTTAGGGGTCAGCGGTCAGGCTCAGGGTCAGGGGTCATGGTTAGGGGTCAGGGGGTCAGGGGTGAGGGGTCAGGGGTCAGGGGTCAGGGGTCATGATTAGGGGTTAGGGGTCAGGGGTCAGGAGTCAGGGGTCATGGTTAGCGGTCAGGGGTCAGAGTCACTGTCAGGGGTCATGGTCAGGGGTCATGGTTAGGGGTCAGGGTTCAGGGGTCAAGGGTCAGGTGTCAGGGGTCAGGGGTGATGGTTAGGGGTCAGGGGTCAGGGGTCAGGGGTCATTGTTAGGGGTCATGGGTCATGGTTAGGGGTCAGGGGTCAGGGGTCAGGAGTCAGGGGTCATGGTTAGCGGTCAGGGGTCAGAGTCACTGTCAGGGGTCATGGTCAGGGGTCATGGTTAGGGGTCAGGGGTTAGGGGTCATGGTTAGGGGTCAGGGGTCAGGGTTCAGGGGTCAAGGGTCAGGTGTCAGGGGTCAGGGGTGATGGTTAGGGGTCAGGGGTCAGGGGTCAGGCATCAGGCATCAGGGGTTAGGGGTTAGGGTTAGGGATCAGGAGTCAGGGGTCAGGGGTCAGAGTCAGGGATCAGGAGTCAGGGGTCAGGGGTCAGGGGTCAGGGGTCAGGGGTCAAAGGTCAGGGGTCATGGTCATGGGTCATGGTCAGGGGTCATTAGTAGGGGTCAGGGGTCAGTGGTCAAGGGTCAGCGTCATGGTCAGTGGTCGGGGTCAGGGTCAGGGGTCAGGGTCAGGTGTCATGGTTAGGGGTCAGGGGTCAGGGGTCAGGGGGTCAGGGTCATGGTTAGGGGTCAGGGGTCAGGGTCTGGGGTCATGGTTAGGGGTCAGGGGTCAGGGGTCAGGGGATCAGGGGTCATGGTTAGGGGTCAGGGGTCAGGGTCATGGTTAGGGGTCAGGGATCAGGGTCAGGGTCAGGGGTCTGGGGTGAGTGGTCAGAGGTCAGGGGTTAGGGGTCAGGGGTCAGAGTCAGGGGTCAGGGGTCAGTGGTCAGGGGTCAGGGTTAGGGATTAGGGGGCAGGGTCAGGGGTCAAAGGTCAGGGGTCAAAGGTTAGGGGTCAGGGGTCATTGTTAGGGGTCAGGGGTCATGGTTAGGGGTCAGGGGTCAGGGGTCAGGAGGTCAGGGGGTCAGGGGTCATGGCTAGGGGTCAGGGGTCAAGGGTCAGGGGTCAGGGAAGGAGTCAGGGGTCTGGGGTCACGGGTCAGGGATCAGGGGGTCAGGGGTCAGGGTTAGGGATCAGGGGTCAGGGGTCGGGGGTCAGGGTCAGGGTCAGTGGTCAAAGGTCAGGGGTCATGGTTAGGGGTCAGGGGTCAGGGGTCAAGGGTCAGGGGTCAAGGGTCATGGTCTGGGGTGAGTGGTCAGGGGTCAGGGTCATGGTTAGGCGTCATGGAATGGGGTCATGGTTAGGGGTCAGGGGTCAGGGGTCAGGAGTCAGGGGTCATGGTTAGCGGTCAGGGATCAGAGTCACTGTCAGGGGTCATGGTCAGGGGTCATGGTTAGGGGTCAGGGGTCAGGGGTCAGGGGTCAAGGGTCAGGTGTCAGGGGTCAGGGGTGATGGTTAGGGGTCAGGGGTCAGGGGTCAGGCATCAGGCATCAGGGGTTAGGGGTTAGGGTTAGGGATCAGGAGTCAGGGGTCAGGGGTCAGAGTCAGGGATCAGGGGTCAGGGGTCAGAGTCAGGGATCAGGAGTCTGGGGTCAAGGGTCAGGGGTCAGGGGTCAGGGGTCAAAGGTCAGGGGTCATTGTCATAGGTCAGGGGTCATTAATAGGGGTCAGGGGTCAGGGGTCAAGGGTCAGGGTCGTGGTTAGGGGTCAGGGGGTCAGGGGTGAGGGGGTCAGGGGTCAGGGGTCAGGGGTCAGGGGGTCAGGGGTCAGGGTCAGGGGTCAGGTGTCAAAGTTCAGGGGTCATGGTCATGGGTCATGGTCAGGGGTCATTAGTAGGGGTCAGGGGTCAGTGGTCAAGGGTCAGCGTCATGGTCAGGGGTCGGGGTCAGGGTCAGGGGTCAGGGTCAGGTGTCATGGTTAGGGGTCAGGGGTCAGGGGTCAGGGGGTCAGGGTCATGGTTAGGGGTCAGGGGTCAGGGTCTGGGGTCATGGTTAGGGGTCAGGGGTCAGGGGTCAGGGGATCAGGGGTCATGGTTAGGGGTCAGGGGTCAGGGTCATGGTTAGGGGTCAGGGATCAGGGTCAGGGTCAGGGGTCTGGGGTGAGTGGTCAGAGATCAGGGGTTAGGGGTCAGGGGTCAGAGTCAGGGGTCAGAGGTCAGTGGTCAGGGGTCAGGGTTAGGGATTAGGGGGCAGGGTCAGGGGTCAAAGGTCAGGGGTCAGGGGTCAGGGGTCATTGTTAGGGGTCAGGGGTCATGGTTAGGGGTCAGGGGTCAGGGGTCAGGAGGTCAGGGGGTCAGGGGTCATGGCTAGGGGTCAGGGGTCAAGGGTCAGGGGTCAGGGATAGAGTCAGGGGTCTGGGGTCAGGGGTCAGGGATCAGGGGGTCAGGGGTCAGGGTTAGGGATCAGGGGTCGGGGGTCAGGGTCAGGGTCAGGGGTCAAAGGTCAGGGGTCATGGTTAGGGGTCAGGGGTCAGGGGTCAGAGTCAGGGGTCATGGTTAGCGGTCAGGGATCAGAGTCACTGTCAGGGGTCATGGTCTGGGGTCATGGTTAGGGGTCAGGGGTCAGGGGTCAAGGGTCAGGTGTCAGGGGTCAGGGGTGATGGTTAGGGGTCAGGGGTCAGGGGTCAGGCATCAGGCATCAGGGGTTAGGGGTTAGGGTTAGGGATCAGGAGTCAGGGGTCAGGGGTCAGAGTCAGGGATCAGGGGTCAGGGGTCAGAGTCAGGGATCAGGAGTCTGGGGTCAAGGGTCAGGGGTCAGGGGTCAGGGGTCAAAGGTCAGGGGTCATTGTCATAGGTCAGGGGTCATTAATAGGGGTCAGGGGTCAAGGGTCAGGGTCGTGGTTAGGGGTCAGGGGTCGGGGTCAGAGAATGGGGTCATGGTTAGGGGTCAGCGGTCAGGCTCAGGCTCAGGGGTCATGGTTAGGGGTCAGGGGTCAGGGGGTCAGGGGTCAGGGGGTATGGGGTCAGGGTCATGGTTAGGGGTCAGGGGTCAGGGTCTGGGGTCATGGTTAGGGGTCAGGGGTTAGGGGTCATGGTTAGGGGTCAGGGGTCTGGGGTCAAGGGTCAGGGGTCAGGGGATCAGGGGTCAGGAGGTCAGGAGTCAGGGGGTCAGGTTCATGGTCAGGGGTCAGGGTCAGGGGTCATGGTTAGGGGTCAGGGGTCAGGGTCAGGGGTCAGGGGTCAGGAGGTCAGGGGTCAAGGGTCAGGGGGTCAGGGGTCAGGGGTCAGGCGTCAGGGGTCAGGGGTCAGGGTTCGGGGTCAGGGGTCAAAGATCAGAGGTCAGGGTCAGGGGTCAGGGGTCGGGGTCAGGGGTCGAAGATCAGGGGTCAGGGTCAGGGGTCAGGGGTCAAGGGAATGGGGCCATGGTTAGGGGTCAGGGGTCAGGGTTCAGAGTCAGGGGTCGGTGGTCAGGGGTCAGGAGTCAGGGTTAGGGATCAGGGGGCAGGGTGAGGGGTCAAAGGTCAGGGGTCAGGGTTAGGGGTCAGGGGTCAGGGGTCAGGGGTCATGGTTAGGGGTTAGGGGTCAGGGGTCAGGAGTCAGGGGTCATGGTTAGCGGTCAGGGGTCAGAGTCACTGTCAGGGGTCATGGTCAGGGGTCATGGTTAGGGGTCAGGGTTCAGGGGTCAAGGGTCAGGTGTCAGGGGTCAGGGGTGATGGTTAGGGGTCAGGGGTCAGGGGGTCAGGGGTCAGGGGGTCAGGGTTAGGGATCATGGGTCAGGGTCAGTGGTCAGGGGTCAAAGGTCAGGGGTCATGGTCATGGGTCATGGTCAGGGGTCATTAGTAGGGGTCAGGGGTCAGTGGTCAAGGGTCAGCGTCATGGTCAGGGGTCGGGGTCAGGGTCAGGGGTCAGGGTCAGGTGTCATGGTTAGGGGTCAGGGGTCAGGGGTCAGGGGGTCAGGGTCATGGTTAGGGGTCAGGGGTCAGGGTCTGGGGTCATGGTTAGGGGTCAGGGGTCAGGGGATCAGGGGTCATGGTTAGGGGTCAGGGGTCAGGGTCATGGTTAGGGGTCAGGGATCAGGGTCAGGGTCAGGGGTCTGGGGTGAGTGGTCAGAGGTCAGGGGTTAGGGGTCCGGGGTCAGAGTCAGGGGTCAGGGGTCAGTGGTCAGGGGTCAGGGTTAGGGATTAGGGGGCAGGGTCAGGGGTCAAAGGTCAGGGGTCAAAGGTCAGGGGTCAGGGGTCATTGTTAGGGGTCAGGGGTCATGGTTAGGGGTCAGGGGTCAGGGGTCAGGAGGTCAGGGGGTCAGGGGTCATGGCTAGGGGTCAGGGGTCAAGGGTCAGGGGTCAGGGATAGAGTCAGGGGTCTGGGGTCAGGGGTCAGGGATCAGGGGGTCAGGGGTCAGGGTTAGGGATCAGGGGTCAGGGGTCGGGGGTCAGGGTCAGGGTCAGGGGTCAAAGGTCAGGGGTCATGGTCAGGGGTCAGGGGTCAGGGGTCAAGGGTCATGGTTAGGCGTCAGGGAATGGGGTCATGGTTAGGGGTCAGGGGTCAGGGGTCAGGAGTCAGGGGTCATGGTTAGCGGTCAGGGATCAGAGTCACTGTCAGGGGTCATGGCCAGGGGTCATGGTTAGGGGTCAGGGGTCAGGGGTCAGGGGTCAAGGGTCAGGTGTCAGGGGTCAGGGGTGATGGTTAGGGGTCAGGGGTCAGGCATCAGGCATCAGGGGTTAGGGGTTAGGGTTAGGGATCAGGAGTCAGGGGTCAGGGGTCAGAGTCAGGGATCAGGGGTCAGGGGTCAGAGTCAGGGATCAGGAGTCTGGGGTCAAGGGTCAGGGGTCAGGGGTCAGGGGTCAAAGGTCAGGGGTCATTGTCATAGGTCAGGGGTCATTAATAGGGGTCAGGGGTCAGGGGTCAAGGGTCAGGGTCGTGGTTAGGGGTCAGGGGTCGGGGTCAGGGAATGGGGTCATGGTTAGGGGTCAGCGGTCAGGCTCAGGCTCAGGGGTCATGGTTAGGGGTCAGGGGTCAGGGGGTCAGGGGTCAGGGGGTATGGGGTCAGGGTCATGGTTAGGGGTCAGGGGTCAGGGTCTGGGGTCATGGTTAGGGGTCAGGGGTTAGGGGTCATGGTTAGGGGTCAGGGGTCTGGGGTCAAGGGTCAGGGGTCAGGGGATCAGGGGTCAGGAGGTCAGGAGTCAGGGGGTCAGGTTCATGGTCAGGGGTCAGGGTCAGGGGTCATGGTTAGGGGTCAGGGGTCAGGGTCAGGGGTCAGGGGTCAGGAGGTCAGGGGTCAAGGGTCAGGGGGTCAGGGGTCAGGGGTCAGGCGTCAGGGGTCAGGGGTCGGGGTCAGGGGTCAAAGATCAGGGGTCAGGGTCAGGGGTCAAAGGTCAGGGGTCAGAGTCAGGGGTCGGTGGTCAGGGGTCAGGAGTCAGGGTTAGGGATCAGGGGGCAGGGTGAGGGGTCATGGTCAGGGGTCAGGGTTAGGGGTCAGGGGTCAGGGGTCAGGGGTCATGATTAGGGGTTAGGGGTCAGGGGTCAGGAGTCAGGGGTCATGGTTAGCGGTCAGGGGTCAGAGTCACTGTCAGGGGTCATGGTCAGGGGTCATGGTTAGGGGTCAGGGTTCAGGGGTCAAGGGTCAGGTGTCAGGGGTCAGGGGTGATGGTTAGGGGTCAGGGGTCAGGGGTCAGGCATCAGGCATCAGGGGTTAGGGGTCAGGGTTAGGGATCAGGAGTCAGGGGTCAGGGGTCAGAGTCAGGGATCAGGAGTCAGGGGTCAGGGGTCAGGGGTCGGGGTCAGGGGTCAGGGGTCAGGGGTCAGGGTCATGGTTAGGGGTCAGGTGTCAGGGTCAGGGAATTTGGTCATGGCTAGGGGTCAGCGGTCAGGCTCAGGGTCAGGGGTCATGGGGTTAGGGGTCAGGGGTCAGGGGTCAGGAGGTCAGGGGGTCAGGGGTCATGGCTAGGGGTCAGGGGTCAAGGGTCAGGGGTCAGGGATAGAGTCAGGGGTCAGGGGTCAGGGATCAGGGGGTCAGGGGTCAGGGTTAGGGATCAGGGGTCAGGAGTCAGGGGTCATGGTTAGCGGTCAGGGATCAGAGTCACTGTCAGGGGTCATGGTCAGGGGTCATGGTTAGGGGTCAGGGGTCAGGGGTCAGGGGTCAAGGGTCAGGTGTCAGGGGTCAGGGGTGATGGTTAGGGGTCAGGGGTCAGGGGGTCAGGGGTCAGGGGGTATGGGGTCAGGGTCATGGTTAGGGGTCAGGGGTCAGGGTCTGGGGTCATGGTTAGGGGTCAGGGGTTAGGGGTCATGGTTAGGGGTCAGGGGTCTGGGGTCAAGGGTCAGGGGTCAGGGGATCAGGGGTCAGGAGGTCAGGAGTCAGGGGGTCAGGTTCATGGTCAGGGGTCAGGGTCAGGGGTCATGGTTAGGGGTCAGGGGTCAGGGACAGGGGTCAGGGGTCAGGAGGTCAGGGGTCAAGGGTCAGGGGGTCAGGGGTCAGGGGTCAAAGATCAGGGGTCAGGGTCAGGGGTCAAAGGTCAGGTGTCAGGGGTCAGGTGTCAGGGTCAGGAGTCAGGGGTCAGGGGTCAAGGGAATGGGGCCATGGTTAGGGGTCAGGGGTCAGGGGTCAGAGTCAGGTGTCGGTGGTCCGGGGTCAGGAGTCAGGGTTAGGGATCAGGGGGCAGGGTGAGGGGTCAAAGGTCAGGGGTCAGGGTTAGGGGTCAGGGGTCATTGTTAGGGGTCAGGGGTCAGGGGTCATGGTTAGGGGTTAGGGGTCAGGGGTCAGGAGTCAGGGGTCATGGTTAGCGGTCAGGGGTCAGAGTCACTGTCAGGGGTCATGGTCAGGGGTCATGGTTAGGGGTCAGGGTTCAGGGGTCAAGGGTCAGGTGTCAGGGGTCAGGGGTCGGGGGTCAGGGGTCAGGGGTCAGGGGTCAGGGGTCAGGGGTCAGGGGTCAGGGTCATGGTTAGGGGTCAGCGGTCAGGCTCAGGGTCAGGGGTCATGGGGTTAGGGGTCAGGGGTCAGGGGGTCAAAGGTCAGGGGGTCAGGGGTCAGGGGTCAGGCTTAGGGATCAGGGGTCAGGGTCAGGGGTCAGGGGTCAAAGTTCAGGGGTCATGGTCATGGGTCATGGTCAGGGGTCATTAGTAGGGGTCAGGGGTCAGTGGTCAAGGGTCAGCGTCATGGTCAGGGGTCGGGGTCAGGGTCAGGGGGTCAGGTGTCATGGTTAGGGGTCAGGGGTCAGGGGTCAGGGGGTCAGGGTCATGGTTAGGGGTCAGGGGTCAGGGTCTGGGGTCATGGTTAGGGGTCAGGGGTCAGGGGTCAGGGGATCAGGGGTCATGGTTAGGGGTCAGGGGTCAGGGGTCAGGGTCATGGTTAGGGGTCAGGGATCAGGGTCAGGGTCAGGGGTCTGGGGTGAGTGGTCAGAGGTCAGGGGTTAGGGGTCAGGGGTCAGAGTCAGGGGTCAGGGGTCAGTGGTCAGGGGTCAGGGTTAGGGATCAGGGGTCAGGGGTCGGGGGTCAGGGTCAGGGTTAGGGGTCAAAGGTCAGGGGTCATGGTTAGGGGTCAGGGGTCAGGGGTCAAGGGTCAGGGGTCAAGGGTCATGGTCTGGGGTGAGTGGTCAGGGGTCAGGGTCATGGTTAGGCGTCAGGGAATGGGGTCATGGTTAGGGGTCAGGGGTCAGGGGTCAGAGTCAGGGGTCATGGTTAGCGGTCAGGGATCAGAGTCACTGTCAGGGGTCATGGTCAGGGGTCATGGTTAGGGGTCAGGGGTCAGGGGTCAGGGGTCAAGGGTCAGGTGTCAGGGGTCATGGGTGATGGTTAGGGGTCAGGGGTCAGGGGTCAGGCATCAGGCATCAGGGGTTAGGGGTTAGGGTTAGGGATCAGGAGTCAGGGGTCAGGGGTCAGAGTCAGGGATCAGGGGTCAGGGGTCAGAGTCAGGGATCAGGAGTCTGGGGTCATGGCTAGGGGTCAGGGGTCATTGTCAGGGGTCAGGGATAGAGTCAGGGGTCTGGGGTCAGGGGTCAGGGATCAGGGGTTATGGGGTCAGGGTTAGGGATCAGGGGTCAGGGGTCAGAGTCAGGGGTCGGTGGTCAGGGGTCAGGAGTCAGGGTTAGGGATCAGGGGGCAGGGTGAGGGGTCAAAGGTCAGGGGGCAGGGTTAGGGGTCAAAGGTCAGGGGTCAGGGGTCATTGTTAGGGGTCAGGGGTCAGGGGTCATGGTTAGGGGTTAGGGGTCAGGGATCAGGAGTCAGGGGTCATGGTTAGCAGTCAGGGGTCAGAGTCACTGTCAGGGGTCATGGTCAGGGGTCATGGTTAGGGGTCAGGGTTCAGGGGTCAAGGGTCAGGTGTCAGGGGTCAGGAGTCAGGGGTCAGGGGTCAGGGGTCAGGGGTCAGGGGTCAAAGGTCAGGGGTCATTGTCATGGGTCAGGGGTCATTAGTAGGGGTCAGGGGTCAGGGGTCAGGGTCATGGTTAGGGGTCAGGGGTCAGGGTCATGGTTAGGGGTCAGGGGTCAGGGTCAGGGAATGGGGTCATGGTTAGGGGTCAGCGGTCAGGCTCAGGGTCAGGGGTCATGGTTAGGGGTCAGGGGGTCAGGGGTGAGGGGTCAGGGGTCAGGGGTCAGGGGTCATGATTAGGGGTTAGGGGTCAGGGGTCAGGAGTCAGGGGTCATGGTTAGCGGTCAGGGGTCAGAGTCACTGTCAGGGGTCATGGTCAGGGGTCATGGTTAGGGGTCAGGGTTCAGGGGTCAAGGGTCAGGTGTCAGGGGTCAGGGGTGATGGTTAGGGGTCAGGGGTCAGGGGTCAGGGGTCATTGTTAGGGGTCATGGGTCATGGTTAGGGGTCAGGGGTCAGGGGTCATGGTCAGGGGTCATGGTTAGGGGTCAGGGGTTAGGGGTCATGGTTAGGGGTCAGGGGTCAGGGTTCAGGGGTCAAGGGTCAGGTGTCAGGGGTCAGGGGTGATGGTTAGGGGTCAGGGGTCAGGGGTCAGGCATCAGGCATCAGGGGTTAGGGGTTAGGGTTAGGGATCAGGAGTCAGGGGTCAGGGGTCAGAGTCAGGGATCAGGAGTCAGGGGTCAGGGGTCAGGGGTCAGGGGTCAGGGGTCAAAGGTCAGGGGTCATGGTCATGGGTCATGGTCAGGGGTCATTAGTAGGGGTCAGGGGTCAGTGGTCAAGGGTCAGCGTCATGGTCAGTGGTCGGGGTCAGGGTCAGGGGTCAGGGTCAGGTGTCATGGTTAGGGGTCAGGGGTCAGGGGTCAGGGGGTCAGGGTCATGGTTAGGGGTCAGGGGTCAGGGTCTGGGGTCATGGTTAGGGGTCAGGGGTCAGGGGTCAGGGGATCAGGGGTCATGGTTAGGGGTCAGGGGTCAGGGTCATGGTTAGGGGTCAGGGATCAGGGTCAGGGTCAGGGGTCTGGGGTGAGTGGTCAGAGGTCAGGGGTTAGGGGTCAGGGGTCAGAGTCAGGGGTCAGGGGTCAGTGGTCAGGGGTCAGGGTTAGGGATTAGGGGGCAGGGTCAGGGGTCAAAGGTCAGGGGTCAAAGGTTAGGGGTCAGGGGTCATTGTTAGGGGTCAGGGGTCATGGTTAGGGGTCAGGGGTCAGGGGTCAGGAGGTCAGGGGGTCAGGGGTCATGGCTAGGGGTCAGGGGTCAAGGGTCAGGGGTCAGGGAAGGAGTCAGGGGTCTGGGGTCACGGGTCAGGGATCAGGGGGTCAGGGGTCAGGGTTAGGGATCAGGGGTCAGGGGTCGGGGGTCAGGGTCAGGGTCAGGGGTCAAAGGTCAGGGGTCATGGTTAGGGGTCAGGGGTCAGGGGTCAAGGGTCAGGGGTCAAGGGTCATGGTCTGGGGTGAGTGGTCAGGGGTCAGGGTCATGGTTAGGCGTCAGGGAATGGGGTCATGGTTAGGGGTCAGGGGTCAGGGGTCAGGAGTCAGGGGTCATGGTTAGCGGTCAGGGATCAGAGTCACTGTCAGGGGTCATGGTCAGGGGTCATGGTTAGGGGTCAGGGGTCAGGGGTCAGGGGTCAAGGGTCAGGTGTCAGGGGTCAGGGGTGATGGTTAGGGGTCAGGGGTCAGGGGTCAGGCATCAGGCATCAGGGGTTAGGGGTTAGGGTTAGGGATCAGGAGTCAGGGGTCAGGGGTCAGAGTCAGGGATCAGGGGTCAGGGGTCAGAGTCAGGGATCAGGAGTCTGGGGTCAAGGGTCAGGGGTCAGGGGTCAGGGGTCAAAGGTCAGGGGTCATTGTCATAGGTCAGGGGTCATTAATAGGGGTCAGGGGTCAGGGGTCAAGGGTCAGGGTCGTGGTTAGGGGTCAGGGGGTCAGGGGTGAGGGGGTCAGGGGTCAGGGGTCAGGGTTAGGGGTCAGGGGTCAGGGTCAGGGGTCAGGTGTCAAAGTTCAGGGGTCATGGTCATGGGTCATGGTCAGGGGTCATTAGTAGGGGTCAGGGGTCAGTGGTCAAGGGTCAGCGTCATGGTCAGGGGTCGGGGTCAGGGTCAGGGGTCAGGGTCAGGTGTCATGGTTAGGGGTCAGGGGTCAGGGGTCAGGGGGTCAGGGTCATGGTTAGGGGTCAGGGGTCAGGGTCTGGGGTCATGGTTAGGGGTCAGGGGTCAGGGGTCAGGGGATCAGGGGTCATGGTTAGGGGTCAGGGGTCAGGGTCATGGTTAGGGGTCAGGGATCAGGGTCAGGGTCAGGGGTCTGGGGTGAGTGGTCAGAGATCAGGGGTTAGGGGTCAGGGGTCAGAGTCAGGGGTCAGAGGTCAGTGGTCAGGGGTCAGGGTTAGGGATTAGGGGGCCGGGTCAGGGGTCAAAGGTCAGGGGTCAGGGGTCAGGGGTCATTGTTAGGGGTCAGGGGTCATGGTTAGGGGTCAGGGGTCAGGGGTCAGGAGGTCAGGGGGTCAGGGGTCATGGCTAGGGGTCAGGGGTCAAGGGTCAGGGGTCAGGGATAGAGTCAGGGGTCTGGGGTCAGGGGTCAGGGATCAGGGGGTCAGGGGTCAGGGTTAGGGATCAGGGGTCGGGGGTCAGGGTCAGGGTCAGGGGTCAAAGGTCAGGGGTCATGGTTAGGGGTCAGGGGTCAGGGGTCAGAGTCAGGGGTCATGGTTAGCGGTCAGGGATCAGAGTCACTGTCAGGGGTCATGGTCTGGGGTCATGGTTAGGGGTCAGGGGTCAGGGGTCAAGGGTCAGGTGTCAGGGGTCAGGGGTGATGGTTAGGGGTCAGGGGTCAGGGGTCAGGCATCAGGCATCAGGGGTTAGGGGTTAGGGTTAGGGATCAGGAGTCAGGGGTCAGGGGTCAGAGTCAGGGATCAGGGGTCAGGGGTCAGAGTCAGGGATCAGGAGTCTGGGGTCAAGGGTCAGGGGTCAGGGGTCAGGGGTCAAAGGTCAGGGGTCATTGTCATAGGTCAGGGGTCATTAATAGGGGTCAGGGGTCAAGGGTCAGGGTCGTGGTTAGGGGTCAGGGGTCGGGGTCAGAGAATGGGGTCATGGTTAGGGGTCAGCGGTCAGGCTCAGGCTCAGGGGTCATGGTTAGGGGTCAGGGGTCAGGGGGTCAGGGGTCAGGGGGTATGGGGTCAGGGTCATGGTTAGGGGTCAGGGGTCAGGGTCTGGGGTCATGGTTAGGGGTCAGGGGTTAGGGGTCATGGTTAGGGGTCAGGGGTCTGGGGTCAAGGGTCAGGGGTCAGGGGATCAGGGGTCAGGAGGTCAGGAGTCAGGGGGTCAGGTTCATGGTCAGGGGTCAGGGTCAGGGGTCATGGTTAGGGGTCAGGGGTCAGGGTCAGGGGTCAGGGGTCAGGAGGTCAGGGGTCAAGGGTCAGGGGGTCAGGGGTCAGGGGTCAGGCGTCAGGGGTCAGGGGTCAGGGTTCGGGGTCAGGGGTCAAAGATCAGAGGTCAGGGTCAGGGGTCAGGGGTCGGGGTCAGGGGTCGAAGATCAGGGGTCAGGGTCAGGGGTCAGGGGTCAAGGGAATGGGGCCATGGTTAGGGGTCAGGGGTCAGGGTTCAGAGTCAGGGGTCGGTGGTCAGGGGTCAGGAGTCAGGGTTAGGGATCAGGGGGCAGGGTGAGGGGTCAAAGGTCAGGGGTCAGGGTTAGGGGTCAGGGGTCAGGGGTCAGGGGTCATGGTTAGGGGTTAGGGGTCAGGGGTCAGGAGTCAGGGGTCATGGTTAGCGGTCAGGGGTCAGAGTCACTGTCAGGGGTCATGGTCAGGGGTCATGGTTAGGGGTCAGGGTTCAGGGGTCAAGGGTCAGGTGTCAGGGGTCAGGGGTGATGGTTAGGGGTCAGGGGTCAGGGGGTCAGGGGTCAGGGGGTCAGGGTTAGGGATCATGGGTCAGGGTCAGTGGTCAGTGGTCAAAGGTCAGGGGTCATGGTCATGGGTCATGGTCAGGGGTCATTAGTAGGGGTCAGGGGTCAGTGGTCAAGGGTCAGCGTCATGGTCAGGGGTCGGGGTCAGGGTCAGGGGTCAGGGTCAGGTGTCATGGTTAGGGGTCAGGGGTCAGGGGTCAGGGGGTCAGGGTCATGGTTAGGGGTCAGGGGTCAGGGTCTGGGGTCATGGTTAGGGGTCAGGGGTCAGGGGATCAGGGGTCATGGTTAGGGGTCAGGGGTCAGGGTCATGGTTAGGGGTCAGGGATCAGGGTCAGGGTCAGGGGTCTGGGGTGAGTGGTCAGAGGTCAGGGGTTAGGGGTCCGGGGTCAGAGTCAGGGGTCAGGGGTCAGTGGTCAGGGGTCAGGGTTAGGGATTAGGGGGCAGGGTCAGGGGTCAAAGGTCAGGGGTCAAAGGTCAGGGGTCAGGGGTCATTGTTAGGGGTCAGGGGTCATGGTTAGGGGTCAGGGGTCAGGGGTCAGGAGGTCAGGGGGTCAGGGGTCATGGCTAGGGGTCAGGGGTCAAGGGTCAGGGGTCAGGGATAGAGTCAGGGGTCTGGGGTCAGGGGTCAGGGATCAGGGGGTCAGGGGTCAGGGTTAGGGATCAGGGGTCAGGGGTCGGTGGTCAGGGTCAGGGTCAGGGGTCAAAGGTCAGGGGTCATGGTCAGGGGTCAGGGGTCAGGGGTCAAGGGTCATGGTTAGGCGTCAGGGAATGGGGTCATGGTTAGGGGTCAGGGGTCAGGGGTCAGGAGTCAGGGGTCATGGTTAGCGGTCAGGGATCAGAGTCACTGTCAGGGGTCATGGCCAGGGGTGATGGTTAGGGGTCAGGGGTCAGGCATCAGGCATCAGGGGTTAGGGGTTAGGGTTAGGGATCAGGAGTCAGGGGTCAGGGGTCAGAGTCAGGGATCAGGGGTCAGGGGTCAGAGTCAGGGATCAGGAGTCTGGGGTCAAGGGTCAGGGGTCAGGGGTCAGGGGTCAAAGGTCAGGGGTCATTGTCATAGGTCAGGGGTCATTAATAGGGGTCAGGGGTCAGGGGTCAAGGGTCAGGGTCGTGGTTAGGGGTCAGGGGTCGGGGTCAGGGAATGGGGTCATGGTTAGGGGTCAGCGGTCAGGCTCAGGCTCAGGGGTCATGGTTAGGGGTCAGGGGTCAGGGGGTCAGGGGTCAGGGGGTATGGGGTCAGGGTCATGGTTAGGGGTCAGGGGTCAGGGTCTGGGGTCATGGTTAGGGGTCAGGGGTTAGGGGTCATGGTTAGGGGTCAGGGGTCTGGGGTCAAGGGTCAGGGGTCAGGGGATCAGGGGTCAGGAGGTCAGGAGTCAGGGGGTCAGGTTCATGGTCAGGGGTCAGGGTCAGGGGTCATGGTTAGGGGTCAGGGGTCAGGGTCAGGGGTCAGGGGTCAAGGGTCAGGGGGTCAGGGGTCAGGGGTCAGGCGTCAGGGGTCAGGGGTCAGGGGTCGGGGTCAGGGGTCAAAGATCAGGGGTCAGGGTCAGGGGTCAAAGGTCAGGGGTCAGAGTCAGGGGTCGGTGGTCAGGGGTCAGGAGTCAGGGTTAGGGATCAGGGGGCAGGGTGAGGGGTCATGGTCAGGGGTCAGGGTTAGGGGTCAGGGGTCAGGGGTCAGGGGTCATGATTAGGGGTTAGGGGTCAGGGGTCAGGAGTCAGGGGTCATGGTTAGCGGTCAGGGGTCAGAGTCACTGTCAGGGGTCATGGTCAGGGGTCATGGTTAGGGGTCAGGGTTCAGGGGTCAAGGGTCAGGTGTCAGGGGTCAGGGGTGATGGTTAGGGGTCAGGGGTCAGGGGTCAGGCATCAGGCATCAGGGGTTAGGGGTCAGGGTTAGGGATCAGGAGTCAGGGGTCAGGGGTCAGAGTCAGGGATCAGGAGTCAGGGGTCAGGGGTCAGGGGTCGGGGTCAGGGGTCAGGGGTCAGGGGTCAGGGTCATGGTTAGGGGTCAGGTGTCAGGGTCAGGGAATTTGGTCATGGCTAGGGGTCAGCGGTCAGGCTCAGGGTCAGGGGTCATGGGGTTAGGGGTCAGGGGTCAGGGGGTCAAAGGTCAGGGGGTCAGGGGTCAGGGGTCAGGCTTAGGGATCAGGGGTCAGGGTCAGGGGTCAGGGGTCAAAGTTCAGGGGTCATGGTCATGGGTCATGGTCAGGGGTCATTAGTAGGGGTCAGGGGTCAGTGGTCAAGGGTCAGCGTCATGGTCAGGGGTCGGGGTCAGGGTCAGGGGTCAGGGTCAGGTGTCATGGTTAGGGGTCAGGGGTCAGGGGTCAGGGGGTCAGGGTCATGGTTAGGGGTCAGGGGTCAGGGTCTGGGGTCATGGTTAGGGGTCAGGGGTCAGGGTCAGGGGTCAGGGGTCAGGAGGTCAGGGGTCAAGGGTCAGGGGGTCAGGGGTCAGGCGTCAGGGGTCAGGGGTCAGGGGTCGGGGTCAGGGGTCAAAGATCAGGGGTCAGGGTCAGGGGTCAAAGGTCAGGTGTCAGGGGTCAGGTGTCAGGGTCAGGAGTCAGGGGTCAGGGGTCAGGAGTCAGGGTTAGGGATCAGGGGGCAGGGTGAGGGGTCAAAGGTCAGGGGTCAGGGTTAGGGGTCAGGGGTCAGGGGTCAGGGGTCATGATTAGGGGTTAGGGGTCAGGGGTCAGGAGTCAGGGGTCATGGTTAGCGGTCAGGGGTCAGAGTCACTGTCAGGGGTCATGGTCAGGGGTCATGGTTAGGGGTCAGGGTTCAGGGGTCAAGGGTCAGGTGTCAGGGGTCAGGGGTGATGGTTACGGGTCAGGGGTCAGGGGTCAGGCATCAGGCATCAGGGGTTAGGGGTCAGGGTTAGGGATCAGGAGTCAGGGGTCAGGGGTCAGAGTCAGGGATCAGGAGTCAGGGGTCAGGGGTCAGGGGTCGGGGTCAGGGGTCAGGGGTCAGGGGTCAGGGTCATGGTTAGGGGTCAGGGGTCAGGGTCAGGGAATGTGGTCATGGCTAGGGGTCAGCGGTCAGGCTCAGGGTCAGGGGTCATGGGGTTAGGGGTCAGGGGTCAGGGGGTCAAAGGTCAGGGGGTCAGGGGTCAGGGGTCAGGCTTAGGGATCAGGGGTCAGGGTCAGGGGTCAGGGGTCAAAGTTCAGGGGTCATGGTCATGGGTCATGGTCAGGGGTCATTAGTAGGGGTCAGGGGTCAGTGGTCAAGGGTCAGCGTCATGGTCAGGGGTCGGGGTCAGGGTCAGGGGTCAGGGTCAGGTGTCATGGTTAGGGGTCAGGGGTCAGGGGTCAGGGGGTCAGGGTCATGGTTAGGGGTCAGGGGTCAGGGTCTGGGGTCATGGTTAGGGGTCAGGGGTCAGGGGTCAGGGGATCAGGGGTCATGGTTAGGGGTCAGGGGTCAGGGGTCAGGGTCATGGTTAGGGGTCAGGGGTCAGGGTCAGGGGTCTGGGGTGAGTGGTCAGAGGTCAGGGGTTAGGGGTCAGTGGTCAGGGGTCAGGGTTAGGGATTAGGGGGCAGGGTCAGGGGTCAAAGGTCAGGGGTCAAAGGTCAGGGGTCAGGGGTCAGGGGTCATTGTTAGGGGTCAGGGGTCAGGGTTAGGGATCAGGGGTCAGGGGTCGGGGGTCAGGGTCAGGGTTAGGGGTCAAAGGTCAGGGGTCATGGTTAGGGGTCAGGGGTCAGGGGTCAAGGGTCATGGTCTGGGGTGAGTGGTCAGGGGTCAGGGTCATGGTTAGGCGTCAGGGAATGGGGTCATGGTTAGGGGTCAGGGGTCAGGGGTCAGGAGTCAGGGGTCATGGTTAGCGGTCAGGGATCAGAGTCACTGTCAGGGGTCATGGTCAGGGGTCATGGTTAGGGGTCAGGGGTCAGGGGTCAGGGGTCAGGGTCAGGTGTCAGGGGTCAGGGGTGATGGTTAGGGGTCAGGGGTCAGGGGTCAGGCATCAGGCATCAGGGGTTAGGGGTTAGGGTTAGGGATCAGGAGTCAGGGGTCAGGGGTCAGAGTCAGGGATCAGGGGTCAGGGGTCAGAGTCAGGGATCAGGAGTCTGGGGTCAAGGGTCAGGGGTCAGGGGTCAGGGGTCAAAGGTCAGGGGTCATTGTCATAGGTCAGGGGTCATTAATAGGGGTCAGGGGTCAGGGGTCAAGGGTCAGGGTCGTGGTTAGGGGTCAGGGGGTCAGGGGTGAGGGGGTCAGGGGTCAGGGGTCAGGGTTAGGGGTCAGGGGTCAGGGTCAGGGGTCAGGTGTCAAAGTTCAGGGGTCATGGTCATGGGTCATGGTCAGGGGTCATTAGTAGGGGTCAGGGGTCAGTGGTCAAGGGTCAGCGTCATGGTCAGGGGTCGGGGTCAGGGTCAGGGGTCAGGGTCAGGTGTCATGGTTAGGGGTCAGGGGTCAGGGGTCAGGGGGTCAGGGTCATGGTTAGGGGTCAGGGGTCAGGGTCTGGGGTCATGGTTAGGGGTCAGGGGTCAGGGGTCAGGGGATCAGGGGTCATGGTTAGGGGTCAGGGGTCAGGGTCATGGTTAGGGGTCAGGGATCAGGGTCAGGGTCAGGGGTCTGGGGTGAGTGGTCAGAGATCAGGGGTTAGGGGTCAGGGGTCAGAGTCAGGGGTCAGAGGTCAGTGGTCAGGGGTCAGGGTTAGGGATTAGGGGGCCGGGTCAGGGGTCAAAGGTCAGGGGTCAGGGGTCAGGGGTCATTGTTAGGGGTCAGGGGTCATGGTTAGGGGTCAGGGGTCAGGGGTCAGGAGGTCAGGGGGTCAGGGGTCATGGCTAGGGGTCAGGGGTCATGGGTCAGGGGTCAGGGATAGAGTCAGGGGTCTGGGGTCAGGGGTCAGGGATCAGGGGGTCAGGGGTCAGGGTTAGGGATCAGGGGTCGGGGGTCAGGGTCAGGGTCAGGGGTCAAAGGTCAGGGGTCATGGTTAGGGGTCAGGGGTCAGGGGTCAGAGTCAGGGGTCATGGTTAGCGGTCAGGGATCAGAGTCACTGTCAGGGGTCATGGTCTGGGGTCATGGTTAGGGGTCAGGGGTCAGGGGTCAAGGGTCAGGTGTCAGGGGTCAGGGGTGATGGTTAGGGGTCAGGGGTCAGGGGTCAGGCATCAGGCATCAGGGGTTAGGGGTTAGGGTTAGGGATCAGGAGTCAGGGGTCAGGGGTCAGAGTCAGGGATCAGGGGTCAGGGGTCAGAGTCAGGGATCAGGAGTCTGGGGTCAAGGGTCAGGGGTCAGGGGTCAGGGGTCAAAGGTCAGGGGTCATTGTCATAGGTCAGGGGTCATTAATAGGGGTCAGGGGTCAAGGGTCAGGGTCGTGGTTAGGGGTCAGGGGTCGGGGTCAGAGAATGGGGTCATGGTTAGGGGTCAGCGGTCAGGCTCAGGCTCAGGGGTCATGGTTAGGGGTCAGGGGTCAGGGGGTCAGGGGTCAGGGGGTATGGGGTCAGGGTCATGGTTAGGGGTCAGGGGTCAGGGTCTGGGGTCATGGTTAGGGGTCAGGGGTTAGGGGTCATGGTTAGGGGTCAGGGGTCTGGGGTCAAGGGTCAGGGGTCAGGGGATCAGGGGTCAGGAGGTCAGGAGTCAGGGGGTCAGGTTCATGGTCAGGGGTCAGGGTCAGGGGTCATGGTTAGGGGTCAGGGGTCAGGGTCAGGGGTCAGGGGTCAGGAGGTCAGGGGTCAAGGGTCAGGGGGTCAGGGGTCAGGGGTCAGGCGTCAGGGGTCAGGGGTCAGGGTTCGGGGTCAGGGGTCAAAGATCAGAGGTCAGGGTCAGGGGTCAGGGGTCGGGGTCAGGGGTCGAAGATCAGGGGTCAGGGTCAGGGGTCAGGGGTCAAGGGAATGGGGCCATGGTTAGGGGTCAGGGGTCAGGGTTCAGAGTCAGGGGTCGGTGGTCAGGGGTCAGGAGTCAGGGTTAGGGATCAGGGGGCAGGGTGAGGGGTCAAAGGTCAGGGGTCAGGGTTAGGGGTCAGGGGTCAGGGGTCAGGGGTCATGGTTAGGGGTTAGGGGTCAGGGGTCAGGAGTCAGGGGTCATGGTTAGCGGTCAGGGGTCAGAGTCACTGTCAGGGGTCATGGTCAGGGGTCATGGTTAGGGGTCAGGGTTCAGGGGTCAAGGGTCAGGTGTCAGGGGTCAGGGGTGATGGTTAGGGGTCAGGGGTCAGGGGGTCAGGGGTCAGGGGGTCAGGGTTAGGGATCATGGGTCAGGGTCAGTGGTCAGGGGTCAAAGGTCAGGGGTCATGGTCATGGGTCATGGTCAGGGGTCATTAGTAGGGGTCAGGGGTCAGTGGTCAAGGGTCAGCGTCATGGTCAGGGGTCGGGGTCAGGGTCAGGGGTCAGGGTCAGGTGTCATGGTTAGGGGTCAGGGGTCAGGGGTCAGGGGGTCAGGGTCATGGTTAGGGGTCAGGGGTCAGGGTCTGGGGTCATGGTTAGGGGTCAGGGGTCAGGGGATCAGGGGTCATGGTTAGGGGTCAGGGGTCAGGGTCATGGTTAGGGGTCAGGGATCAGGGTCAGGGTCAGGGGTCTGGGGTGAGTGGTCAGAGGTCAGGGGTTAGGGGTCCGGGGTCAGAGTCAGGGGTCAGGGGTCAGTGGTCAGGGGTCAGGGTTAGGGATTAGGGGGCAGGGTCAGGGGTCAAAGGTCAGGGGTCAAAGGTCAGGGGTCAGGGGTCATTGTTAGGGGTCAGGGGTCATGGTTAGGGGTCAGGGGTCAGGGGTCAGGAGGTCAGGGGGTCAGGGGTCATGGCTAGGGGTCAGGGGTCAAGGGTCAGGGGTCAGGGATAGAGTCAGGGGTCTGGGGTCAGGGGTCAGGGATCAGGGGGTCAGGGGTCAGGGTTAGGGATCAGGGGTCAGGGGTCGGGGGTCAGGGTCAGGGTCAGGGGTCAAAGGTCAGGGGTCATGGTCAGGGGTCAGGGGTCAGGGGTCAAGGGTCATGGTTAGGCGTCAGGGAATGGGGTCATGGTTAGGGGTCAGGGGTCAGGGGTCAGGAGTCAGGGGTCATGGTTAGCGGTCAGGGATCAGAGTCACTGTCAGGGGTCATGGCCAGGGGTCATGGTTAGGGGTCAGGGGTCAGGGGTCAGGGGTCAAGGGTCAGGTGTCAGGGGTCAGGGGTGATGGTTAGGGGTCAGGGGTCAGGCATCAGGCATCAGGGGTTAGGGGTTAGGGTTAGGGATCAGGAGTCAGGGGTCAGGGGTCAGAGTCAGGGATCAGGGGTCAGGGGTCAGAGTCAGGGATCAGGAGTCTGGGGTCAAGGGTCAGGGGTCAGGGGTCAGGGGTCAAAGGTCAGGGGTCATTGTCATAGGTCAGGGGTCATTAATAGGGGTCAGGGGTCAGGGGTCAAGGGTCAGGGTCGTGGTTAGGGGTCAGGGGTCGGGGTCAGGGAATGGGGTCATGGTTAGGGGTCAGCGGTCAGGCTCAGGCTCAGGGGTCATGGTTAGGGGTCAGGGGTCAGGGGGTCAGGGGTCAGGGGGTATGGGGTCAGGGTCATGGTTAGGGGTCAGGGGTCAGGGTCTGGGGTCATGGTTAGGGGTCAGGGGTTAGGGGTCATGGTTAGGGGTCAGGGGTCTGGGGTCAAGGGTCAGGGGTCAGGGGATCAGGGGTCAGGAGGTCAGGAGTCAGGGGGTCAGGTTCATGGTCAGGGGTCAGGGTCAGGGGTCATGGTTAGGGGTCAGGGGTCAGGGTCAGGGGTCAGGGGTCAGGAGGTCAGGGGTCAAGGGTCAGGGGGTCAGGGGTCAGGGGTCAGGCGTCAGGGGTCAGGGGTCAGGGGTCGGGGTCAGGGGTCAAAGATCAGGGGTCAGGGTCAGGGGTCAAAGGTCAGGGGTCAGAGTCAGGGGTCGGTGGTCAGGGGTCAGGAGTCAGGGTTAGGGATCAGGGGGCAGGGTGAGGGGTCATGGTCAGGGGTCAGGGTTAGGGGTCAGGGGTCAGGGGTCAGGGGTCATGATTAGGGGTTAGGGGTCAGGGGTCAGGAGTCAGGGGTCATGGTTAGCGGTCAGGGGTCAGAGTCACTGTCAGGGGTCATGGTCAGGGGTCATGTTTAGGGGTCAGGGTTCAGGGGTCAAGGGTCAGGTGTCAGGGGTCAGGGGTGATGGTTAGGGGTCAGGGGTCAGGGGTCAGGCATCAGGCATCAGGGGTTAGGGGTCAGGGTTAGGGATCAGGAGTCAGGGGTCAGGGGTCAGAGTCAGGGATCAGGAGTCAGGGGTCAGGGGTCAGGGGTCGGGGTCAGGGGTCAGGGGTCAGGGGTCAGGGTCATGGTTAGGGGTCAGGTGTCAGGGTCAGGGAATTTGGTCATGGCTAGGGGTCAGCGGTCAGGCTCAGGGTCAGGGGTCATGGGGTTAGGGGTCAGGGGTCAGGGGGTCAAAGGTCAGGGGGTCAGGGGTCAGGGGTCAGGCTTAGGGATCAGGGGTCAGGGTCAGGGGTCAGGGGTCAAAGTTCAGGGGTCATGGTCATGGGTCATGGTCAGGGGTCATTAGTAGGGGTCAGGGGTCAGTGGTCAAGGGTCAGGAGGTCAGGGGTCAAGGGTCAGGGGGTCAGGGGTCAGGCGTCAGGGGTCAGGGGTCAGGGGTCGGGGTCAGGGGTCAAAGATCAGGGGTCAGGGTCAGGGGTCAAAGGTCAGGTGTCAGGGGTCAGGTGTCAGGGTCAGGAGTCAGGGGTCAGGGGTCAGGAGTCAGGGTTAGGGATCAGGGGGCAGGGTGAGGGGTCAAAGGTCAGGGGTCAGGGTTAGGGGTCAGGGGTCAGGGGTCAGGGGTCATGATTAGGGGTTAGGGGTCAGGGGTCAGGAGTCAGGGGTCATGGTTAGCGGTCAGGGGTCAGAGTCACTGTCAGGGGTCATGGTCAGGGGTCATGGTTAGGGGTCAGGGTTCAGGGGTCAAGGGTCAGGTGTCAGGGGTCAGGGGTGATGGTTACGGGTCAGGGGTCAGGGGTCAGGCATCAGGCATCAGGGGTTAGGGGTCAGGGTTAGGGATCAGGAGTCAGGGGTCAGGGGTCAGAGTCAGGGATCAGGAGTCAGGGGTCAGGGGTCAGGGGTCGGGGTCAGGGGTCAGGGGTCAGGGGTCAGGGTCATGGTTAGGGGTCAGGGGTCAGGGTCAGGGAATGTGGTCATGGCTAGGGGTCAGCGGTCAGGCTCAGGGTCAGGGGTCATGGGGTTAGGGGTCAGGGGTCAGGGGGTCAAAGGTCAGGGGGTCAGGGGTCAGGGGTCAGGCTTAGGGATCAGGGGTCAGGATCAGGGGTCAGGGGTCAAAGTTCAGGGGTCATGGTCATGGGTCATGGTCAGGGGTCATTAGTAGGGGTCAGGGGTCAGTGGTCAAGGGTCAGCGTCATGGTCAGGGGTCGGGGTCAGGGTCAGGGGTCAGGGTCAGGTGTCATGGTTAGGGGTCAGGGGTCAGGGGTCAGGGGGTCAGGGTCATGGTTAGGGGTCAGGGGTCAGGGTCTGGGGTCATGGTTAGGGGTCAGGGGTCAGGGGTCAGGGGATCAGGGGTCATGGTTAGGGGTCAGGGGTCAGGGGTCAGGGTCATGGTTAGGGGTCAGGGGTCAGGGTCAGGGGTCTGGGGTGAGTGGTCAGAGGTCAGGGGTTAGGGGTCAGTGGTCAGGGGTCAGGGTTAGGGATTAGGGGGCAGGGTCAGGGGTCAAAGGTCAGGGGTCAAAGGTCAGGGGTCAGGGGTCAGGGGTCATTGTTAGGGGTCAGGAGTCAGGGTTAGGGATCAGGGGTCAGGGGTCGGGGGTCAGGGTCAGGGTTAGGGGTCAAAGGTCAGGGGTCATGGTTAGGGGTCAGGGGTCAGGGGTCAAGGGTCATGGTCTGGGGTGAGTGGTCAGGGGTCAGGGTCATGGTTAGGCGTCAGGGAATGGGGTCATGGTTAGGGGTCAGGGGTCAGGGGTCAGGAGTCAGGGGTCATGGTTAGCGGTCAGGGATCAGAGTCACTGTCAGGGGTCATGGTCAGGGGTCATGGTTAGGGGTCAGGGGTCAGGGGTCAGGGGTCAGGGTCAGGTGTCAGGGGTCAGGGGTGATGGTTAGGGGTCAGGGGTCAGGGGTCAGGCATCAGGCATCAGGGGTTAGGGGTTAGGGTTAGGGATCAGGAGTCAGGGGTCAGGGGTCAGAGTCAGGGATCAGGGGTCAGGGGTCAGAGTCAGGGATCAGGAGTCTGGGGTCAAGGGTCAGGGGTCAGGGGTCAGGGGTCAAAGGTCAGGGGTCATTGTCATAGGTCAGGGGTCATTAATAGGGGTCAGGGGTCAGGGGTCAAGGGTCAGGGTCGTGGTTAGGGGTCAGGGGTCGGGGTCAGGGAATGGGGTCATGGTTAGGGGTCAGCGGTCAGGCTCAGGCTCAGGGGTCATGGTTAGGGGTCAGGGGTCAGGGGGTCAGGGGTCAGGGGGTATGGGGTCAGGGTCATGGTTAGGGGTCAGGGGTCAGGGTCTGGGGTCATGGTTAGGGGTCAGGGGTTAGGGGTCATGGTTAGGGGTCAGGGGTCTGGGGTCAAGGGTCAGGGGTCAGGGGATCAGGGGTCAGGAGGTCAGGAGTCAGGGGGTCAGGTTCATGGTTAGGGGTCAGGGTCAGGGGTCATGGTTAGGGGTCAGGGGTCAGGGTCAGGGGTCAGGGGTCAGGGGTCAGGGGTCAGGGAATGTTTAGGGGTCAGGGGTCAGGGAATTGGGTCATGGTTAGTGGTCAGGGGTCAGGGTCAGGGGTCAGGGGTCATGGTTAGGGGTCAGGGGTCAGGGTCATGGTTTGGGGTCAGGGTCAGGGATCAGGGGTCAGCTGTCTGGGGTGAGTGGTCGGGGGTCAGAGTCAGGGATCAGGGGTCAGGGGTCAGGGGTCAGGGGTCAGGGGTCAGGGGTCAGGGGTCAGGCTTAGGGATCAGGGGTCAGGGTCAGGGGTCAGGGGTCAAAGTTCAGGGGTCATGGTCATGGGTCATGGTCAGGGGTCATTAGTAGGGGTCAGGGGTCAGTGGTCAAGGGTCAGCGTCATGGTCAGGGGTCGGGGTCAGGGTCAGGGGTCAGGGTCAGGTGTCATGGTTAGGGGTCAGGGGTCAGGGGTCAGGGGGTCAGGGTCATGGTTAGGGGTCAGGGGTCAGGGTCTGGGGTCATGGTTAGGGGTCAGGGGTCAGGGTCAGGGGTCAGGGGTCAGGAGGTCAGGGGTCAAGGGTCAGGGGGTCAGGGGTCAGGCGTCAGGGGTCAGGGGTCAGGGGTCGGGGTCAGGGGTCAAAGATCAGGGGTCAGGGTCAGGGGTCAAAGGTCAGGTGTCAGGGGTCAGGTGTCAGGGTCAGGAGTCAGGGGTCAGGGGTCAGGAGTCAGGGTTAGGGATCAGGGGGCAGGGTGAGGGGTCAAAGGTCAGGGGTCAGGGTTAGGGGTCAGGGGTCAGGGGTCAGGGGTCATGATTAGGGGTTAGGGGTCAGGGGTCAGGAGTCAGGGGTCATGGTTAGCGGTCAGGGGTCAGAGTCACTGTCAGGGGTCATGGTCAGGGGTCATGGTTAGGGGTCAGGGTTCAGGGGTCAAGGGTCAGGTGTCAGGGGTCAGGGGTGATGGTTAGGGGTCAGGGGTCAGGGGTCAGGCATCAGGCATCAGGGGTTAGGGGTCAGGGTTAGGGATCAGGAGTCAGGGGTCAGGGGTCAGAGTCAGGGATCAGGAGTCAGGGGTCAGGGGTCAGGGGTCGGGGTCAGGGGTCAGGGGTCAGGGGTCAGGGTCATGGTTAGGGGTCAGGGGTCAGGGTCAGGGAATGTGGTCATGGCTAGGGGTCAGCGGTCAGGCTCAGGGTCAGGGGTCATGGGGTTAGGGGTCAGGGGTCAGGGGGTCAAAGGTCAGGGGGTCAGGGGTCAGGGGTCAGGCTTAGGGATCAGGGGTCAGGGTCAGGGGTCAGGGGTCAAAGTTCAGGGGTCATGGTCATGGGTCATGGTCAGGGGTCATTAGTAGGGGTCAGGGGTCAGTGGTCAAGGGTCAGCGTCATGGTCAGGGGTCGGGGTCAGGGTCAGGGGTCAGGGTCAGGTGTCATGGTTAGGGGTCAGGGGTCAGGGGTCAGGGGGTCAGGGTCATGGTTAGGGGTCAGGGGTCAGGGTCTGGGGTCATGGTTAGGGGTCAGGGGTCAGGGGTCAGGGGATCAGGGGTCATGGTTAGGGGTCAGGGGTCAGGGGTCAGGGTCATGGTTAGGGGTCAGGGGTCAGGGTCAGGGGTCTGGGGTGAGTGGTCAGAGGTCAGGGGTTAGGGGTCAGTGGTCAGGGGTCAGGGTTAGGGATTAGGGGGCAGGGTCAGGGGTCAAAGGTCAGGGGTCAAAGGTCAGGGGTCAGGGGTCAGGGGTCATTGTTAGGGGTCAGGGGTCAGGGTTAGGGATCAGGGGTCAGGGGTCGGGGGTCAGGGTCAGGGTTAGGGGTCAAAGGTCAGGGGTCATGGTTAGGGGTCAGGGGTCAGGGGTCAAGGGTCATGGTCTGGGGTGAGTGGTCAGGGGTCAGGGTCATGGTTAGGCGTCAGGGAATGGGGTCATGGTTAGGGGTCAGGGGTCAGGGGTCAGGAGTCAGGGGTCATGGTTAGCGGTCAGGGATCAGAGTCACTGTCAGGGGTCATGGTCAGGGGTCATGGTTAGGGGTCAGGGGTCAGGGGTCAGGGGTCAGGGTCAGGTGTCAGGGGTCAGGGGTGATGGTTAGGGGTCAGGGGTCAGGGGTCAGGCATCAGGCATCAGGGGTTAGGGGTTAGGGTTAGGGATCAGGAGTCAGGGGTCAGGGGTCAGAGTCAGGGATCAGGGGTCAGGGGTCAGAGTCAGGGATCAGGAGTCTGGGGTCAAGGGTCAGGGGTCAGGGGTCAGGGGTCAAAGGTCAGGGGTCATTGTCATAGGTCAGGGGTCATTAATAGGGGTCAGGGGTCAGGGGTCAAGGGTCAGGGTCGTGGTTAGGGGTCAGGGGGTCAGGGGTGAGGGGGTCAGGGGTCAGGGGTCAGGGTTAGGGGTCAGGGGTCAGGGTCAGGGGTCAGGTGTCAAAGTTCAGGGGTCATGGTCATGGGTCATGGTCAGGGGTCATTAGTAGGGGTCAGGGGTCAGTGGTCAAGGGTCAGCGTCATGGTCAGGGGTCGGGGTCAGGGTCAGGGGTCAGGGTCAGGTGTCATGGTTAGGGGTCAGGGGTCAGGGGTCAGGGGGTCAGGGTCATGGTTAGGGGTCAGGGGTCAGGGTCTGGGGTCATGGTTAGGGGTCAGGGGTCAGGGGTCAGGGGATCAGGGGTCATGGTTAGGGGTCAGGGGTCAGGGTCATGGTTAGGGGTCAGGGATCAGGGTCAGGGTCAGGGGTCTGGGGTGAGTGGTCAGAGATCAGGGGTTAGGGGTCAGGGGTCAGAGTCAGGGGTCAGAGGTCAGTGGTCAGGGGTCAGGGTTAGGGATTAGGGGGCCGGGTCAGGGGTCAAAGGTCAGGGGTCAGGGGTCAGGGGTCATTGTTAGGGGTCAGGGGTCATGGTTAGGGGTCAGGGGTCAGGGGTCAGGAGGTCAGGGGGTCAGGGGTCATGGCTAGGGGTCAGGGGTCATGGGTCAGGGGTCAGGGATAGAGTCAGGGGTCTGGGGTCAGGGGTCAGGGATCAGGGGGTCAGGGGTCAGGGTTAGGGATCAGGGGTCGGGGGTCAGGGTCAGGGTCAGGGGTCAAAGGTCAGGGGTCATGGTTAGGGGTCAGGGGTCAGGGGTCAGAGTCAGGGGTCATGGTTAGCGGTCAGGGATCAGAGTCACTGTCAGGGGTCATGGTCTGGGGTCATGGTTAGGGGTCAGGGGTCAGGGGTCAAGGGTCAGGTGTCAGGGGTCAGGGGTGATGGTTAGGGGTCAGGGGTCAGGGGTCAGGCATCAGGCATCAGGGGTTAGGGGTTAGGGTTAGGGATCAGGAGTCAGGGGTCAGGGGTCAGAGTCAGGGATCAGGGGTCAGGGGTCAGAGTCAGGGATCAGGAGTCTGGGGTCAAGGGTCAGGGGTCAGGGGTCAGGGGTCAAAGGTCAGGGGTCATTGTCATAGGTCAGGGGTCATTAATAGGGGTCAGGGGTCAAGGGTCAGGGTCGTGGTTAGGGGTCAGGGGTCGGGGTCAGAGAATGGGGTCATGGTTAGGGGTCAGCGGTCAGGCTCAGGCTCAGGGGTCATGGTTAGGGGTCAGGGGTCAGGGGGTCAGGGGTCAGGGGGTATGGGGTCAGGGTCATGGTTAGGGGTCAGGGGTCAGGGTCTGGGGTCATGGTTAGGGGTCAGGGGTTAGGGGTCATGGTTAGGGGTCAGGGGTCTGGGGTCAAGGGTCAGGGGTCAGGGGATCAGGGGTCAGGAGGTCAGGAGTCAGGGGGTCAGGTTCATGGTCAGGGGTCAGGGTCAGGGGTCATGGTTAGGGGTCAGGGGTCAGGGTCAGGGGTCAGGGGTCAGGAGGTCAGGGGTCAAGGGTCAGGGGGTCAGGGGTCAGGGGTCAGGCGTCAGGGGTCAGGGGTCAGGGTTCGGGGTCAGGGGTCAAAGATCAGAGGTCAGGGTCAGGGGTCAGGGGTCGGGGTCAGGGGTCGAAGATCAGGGGTCAGGGTCAGGGGTCAGGGGTCAAGGGAATGGGGCCATGGTTAGGGGTCAGGGGTCAGGGTTCAGAGTCAGGGGTCGGTGGTCAGGGGTCAGGAGTCAGGGTTAGGGATCAGGGGGCAGGGTGAGGGGTCAAAGGTCAGGGGTCAGGGTTAGGGGTCAGGGGTCAGGGGTCAGGGGTCATGGTTAGGGGTTAGGGGTCAGGGGTCAGGAGTCAGGGGTCATGGTTAGCGGTCAGGGGTCAGAGTCACTGTCAGGGGTCATGGTCAGGGGTCATGGTTAGGGGTCAGGGTTCAGGGGTCAAGGGTCAGGTGTCAGGGGTCAGGGGTGATGGTTAGGGGTCAGGGGTCAGGGGGTCAGGGGTCAGGGGGTCAGGGTTAGGGATCATGGGTCAGGGTCAGTGGTCAGGGGTCAAAGGTCAGGGGTCATGGTCATGGGTCATGGTCAGGGGTCATTAGTAGGGGTCAGGGGTCAGTGGTCAAGGGTCAGCGTCATGGTCAGGGGTCGGGGTCAGGGTCAGGGGTCAGGGTCAGGTGTCATGGTTAGGGGTCAGGGGTCAGGGGTCAGGGGGTCAGGGTCATGGTTAGGGGTCAGGGGTCAGGGTCTGGGGTCATGGTTAGGGGTCAGGGGTCAGGGGATCAGGGGTCATGGTTAGGGGTCAGGGGTCAGGGTCATGGTTAGGGGTCAGGGATCAGGGTCAGGGTCAGGGGTCTGGGGTGAGTGGTCAGAGGTCAGGGGTTAGGGGTCCGGGGTCAGAGTCAGGGGTCAGGGGTCAGTGGTCAGGGGTCAGGGTTAGGGATTAGGGGGCAGGGTCAGGGGTCAAAGGTCAGGGGTCAAAGGTCAGGGGTCAGGGGTCATTGTTAGGGGTCAGGGGTCATGGTTAGGGGTCAGGGGTCAGGGGTCAGGAGGTCAGGGGGTCAGGGGTCATGGCTAGGGGTCAGGGGTCAAGGGTCAGGGGTCAGGGATAGAGTCAGGGGTCTGGGGTCAGGGGTCAGGGATCAGGGGGTCAGGGGTCAGGGTTAGGGATCAGGGGTCAGGGGTCGGGGGTCAGGGTCAGGGTCAGGGGTCAAAGGTCAGGGGTCATGGTCAGGGGTCAGGGGTCAGGGGTCAAGGGTCATGGTTAGGCGTCAGGGAATGGGGTCATGGTTAGGGGTCAGGGGTCAGGGGTCAGGAGTCAGGGGTCATGGTTAGCGGTCAGGGATCAGAGTCACTGTCAGGGGTCATGGCCAGGGGTCATGGTTAGGGGTCAGGGGTCAGGGGTCAGGGGTCAAGGGTCAGGTGTCAGGGGTCAGGGGTGATGGTTAGGGGTCAGGGGTCAGGCATCAGGCATCAGGGGTTAGGGGTTAGGGTTAGGGATCAGGAGTCAGGGGTCAGGGGTCAGAGTCAGGGATCAGGGGTCAGGGGTCAGAGTCAGGGATCAGGAGTCTGGGGTCAAGGGTCAGGGGTCAGGGGTCAGGGGTCAAAGGTCAGGGGTCATTGTCATAGGTCAGGGGTCATTAATAGGGGTCAGGGGTCAGGGGTCAAGGGTCAGGGTCGTGGTTAGGGGTCAGGGGTCGGGGTCAGGGAATGGGGTCATGGTTAGGGGTCAGCGGTCAGGCTCAGGCTCAGGGGTCATGGTTAGGGGTCAGGGGTCAGGGGGTCAGGGGTCAGGGGGTATGGGGTCAGGGTCATGGTTAGGGGTCAGGGGTCAGGGTCTGGGGTCATGGTTAGGGGTCAGGGGTTAGGGGTCATGGTTAGGGGTCAGGGGTCTGGGGTCAAGGGTCAGGGGTCAGGGGATCAGGGGTCAGGAGGTCAGGAGTCAGGGGGTCAGGTTCATGGTCAGGGGTCAGGGTCAGGGGTCATGGTTAGGGGTCAGGGGTCAGGGTCAGGGGTCAGGGGTCAGGAGGTCAGGGGTCAAGGGTCAGGGGGTCAGGGGTCAGGGGTCAGGCGTCAGGGGTCAGGGGTCAGGGGTCGGGGTCAGGGGTCAAAGATCAGGGGTCAGGGTCAGGGGTCAAAGGTCAGGGGTCAGAGTCAGGGGTCGGTGGTCAGGGGTCAGGAGTCAGGGTTAGGGATCAGGGGGCAGGGTGAGGGGTCATGGTCAGGGGTCAGGGTTAGGGGTCAGGGGTCAGGGGTCAGGGGTCATGATTAGGGGTTAGGGGTCAGGGGTCAGGAGTCAGGGGTCATGGTTAGCGGTCAGGGGTCAGAGTCACTGTCAGGGGTCATGGTCAGGGGTCATGTTTAGGGGTCAGGGTTCAGGGGTCAAGGGTCAGGTGTCAGGGGTCAGGGGTGATGGTTAGGGGTCAGGGGTCAGGGGTCAGGCATCAGGCATCAGGGGTTAGGGGTCAGGGTTAGGGATCAGGAGTCAGGGGTCAGGGGTCAGAGTCAGGGATCAGGAGTCAGGGGTCAGGGGTCAGGGGTCGGGGTCAGGGGTCAGGGGTCAGGGGTCAGGGTCATGGTTAGGGGTCAGGTGTCAGGGTCAGGGAATTTGGTCATGGCTAGGGGTCAGCGGTCAGGCTCAGGGTCAGGGGTCATGGGGTTAGGGGTCAGGGGTCAGGGGGTCAAAGGTCAGGGGGTCAGGGGTCAGGGGTCAGGCTTAGGGATCAGGGGTCAGGGTCAGGGGTCAGGGGTCAAAGTTCAGGGGTCATGGTCATGGGTCATGGTCAGGGGTCATTAGTAGGGGTCAGGGGTCAGTGGTCAAGGGTCAGGAGGTCAGGGGTCAAGGGTCAGGGGGTCAGGGGTCAGGCGTCAGGGGTCAGGGGTCAGGGGTCGGGGTCAGGGGTCAAAGATCAGGGGTCAGGGTCAGGGGTCAAAGGTCAGGTGTCAGGGGTCAGGTGTCAGGGTCAGGAGTCAGGGGTCAGGGGTCAGGAGTCAGGGTTAGGGATCAGGGGGCAGGGTGAGGGGTCAAAGGTCAGGGGTCAGGGTTAGGGGTCAGGGGTCAGGGGTCAGGGGTCATGATTAGGGGTTAGGGGTCAGGGGTCAGGAGTCAGGGGTCATGGTTAGCGGTCAGGGGTCAGAGTCACTGTCAGGGGTCATGGTCAGGGGTCATGGTTAGGGGTCAGGGTTCAGGGGTCAAGGGTCAGGTGTCAGGGGTCAGGGGTGATGGTTACGGGTCAGGGGTCAGGGGTCAGGCATCAGGCATCAGGGGTTAGGGGTCAGGGTTAGGGATCAGGAGTCAGGGGTCAGGGGTCAGAGTCAGGGATCAGGAGTCAGGGGTCAGGGGTCAGGGGTCGGGGTCAGGGGTCAGGGGTCAGGGGTCAGGGTCATGGTTAGGGGTCAGGGGTCAGGGTCAGGGAATGTGGTCATGGCTAGGGGTCAGCGGTCAGGCTCAGGGTCAGGGGTCATGGGGTTAGGGGTCAGGGGTCAGGGGGTCAAAGGTCAGGGGGTCAGGGGTCAGGGGTCAGGCTTAGGGATCAGGGGTCAGGATCAGGGGTCAGGGGTCAAAGTTCAGGGGTCATGGTCATGGGTCATGGTCAGGGGTCATTAGTAGGGGTCAGGGGTCAGTGGTCAAGGGTCAGCGTCATGGTCAGGGGTCGGGGTCAGGGTCAGGGGTCAGGGTCAGGTGTCATGGTTAGGGGTCAGGGGTCAGGGGTCAGGGGGTCAGGGTCATGGTTAGGGGTCAGGGGTCAGGGTCTGGGGTCATGGTTAGGGGTCAGGGGTCAGGGGTCAGGGGATCAGGGGTCATGGTTAGGGGTCAGGGGTCAGGGGTCAGGGTCATGGTTAGGGGTCAGGGGTCAGGGTCAGGGGTCTGGGGTGAGTGGTCAGAGGTCAGGGGTTAGGGGTCAGTGGTCAGGGGTCAGGGTTAGGGATTAGGGGGCAGGGTCAGGGGTCAAAGGTCAGGGGTCAAAGGTCAGGGGTCAGGGGTCAGGGGTCATTGTTAGGGGTCAGGAGTCAGGGTTAGGGATCAGGGGTCAGGGGTCGGGGGTCAGGGTCAGGGTTAGGGGTCAAAGGTCAGGGGTCATGGTTAGGGGTCAGGGGTCAGGGGTCAAGGGTCATGGTCTGGGGTGAGTGGTCAGGGGTCAGGGTCATGGTTAGGCGTCAGGGAATGGGGTCATGGTTAGGGGTCAGGGGTCAGGGGTCAGGAGTCAGGGGTCATGGTTAGCGGTCAGGGATCAGAGTCACTGTCAGGGGTCATGGTCAGGGGTCATGGTTAGGGGTCAGGGGTCAGGGGTCAGGGGTCAGGGTCAGGTGTCAGGGGTCAGGGGTGATGGTTAGGGGTCAGGGGTCAGGGGTCAGGCATCAGGCATCAGGGGTTAGGGGTTAGGGTTAGGGATCAGGAGTCAGGGGTCAGGGGTCAGAGTCAGGGATCAGGGGTCAGGGGTCAGAGTCAGGGATCAGGAGTCTGGGGTCAAGGGTCAGGGGTCAGGGGTCAGGGGTCAAAGGTCAGGGGTCATTGTCATAGGTCAGGGGTCATTAATAGGGGTCAGGGGTCAGGGGTCAAGGGTCAGGGTCGTGGTTAGGGGTCAGGGGTCGGGGTCAGGGAATGGGGTCATGGTTAGGGGTCAGCGGTCAGGCTCAGGCTCAGGGGTCATGGTTAGGGGTCAGGGGTCAGGGGGTCAGGGGTCAGGGGGTATGGGGTCAGGGTCATGGTTAGGGGTCAGGGGTCAGGGTCTGGGGTCATGGTTAGGGGTCAGGGGTTAGGGGTCATGGTTAGGGGTCAGGGGTCTGGGGTCAAGGGTCAGGGGTCAGGGGATCAGGGGTCAGGAGGTCAGGAGTCAGGGGGTCAGGTTCATGGTTAGGGGTCAGGGTCAGGGGTCATGGTTAGGGGTCAGGGGTCAGGGTCAGGGGTCAGGGGTCAGGGGTCAGGGGTCAGGGAATGTTTAGGGGTCAGGGGTCAGGGAATTGGGTCATGGTTAGTGGTCAGGGGTCAGGGTCAGGGGTCAGGGGTCATGGTTAGGGGTCAGGGGTCAGGGTCATGGTTTGGGGTCAGGGTCAGGGATCAGGGGTCAGCTGTCTGGGGTGAGTGGTCGGGGGTCAGAGTCAGGGATCAGGGGTCAGGGGTCAGGGGTCAGGGGTCAGGGGTCAGGGGTCAGGGGTCATGGTTAGGGGTCAAAGGTCAGGGGTCATTGTCATGGGTCAGGGGTCATTAATAGGGGTCAGGGGTCAGGGGTCAAGGGTCAGGGTCGTGGTTAGGGGTCAGGGGTCAGGGAATGGGGTCATGGTTAGGGGTCAGCGGTCAGGCTCAGGGTCAGGGGTCATGGTTAGGGGTCAGGGGGCAGGGGGTCAGGGGTCAGGGGGTCAGGGGTCAGGGGTCATGGTTAGGGATCAGGGGTCAGGGTCAGGGGTCAGGGGTCAAAGTTCAGGGGTCATGGTCATGGGTCATGGTCAGGGGTCATTAGTAGGGGTCAGGGGTCAGTGGTCAAGGGTCAGCGTCATGGTCAGGGGTCGGGGTCAGGGTCAGGGGTCAGGGTCAGGTGTCATGGTTAGGGGTCAGGGGTCAGGGGTCAGGGGGTCAGGGTCATGGTTAGGGGTCAGGGGTCAGGGTCTGGGGTCATGGTTAGGGGTCAGGGGTCAGGGTCTGAATCAGGGGTCATGGTTAGGGGTCAGGGGTCAGGGTCATGGTTAGGGGTCAAGGATCAGGGATCAGGGTCAGGGTCAGGGGTCTGGGGTGAGTGGTCAGAGGTCAGGGGTTAGGGGTCAGGGGTCAGAGTCAGGGGTCAGGGTTCAGTGGTCAGGGGTCAGGGTTAGGTATTAGGGGGCAGGGTCAGGGGTCAAAGGTCAGGGGTCAGGGGTCATTGTTAGGGGTCAGGGGTCATGGTTAGGGGTCAGGGGTCAGGGGTCAGGAGGTCAGGGGGTCAGGGGTCATGGCTAGGGGTCAGGGGTCAAGGGTCAGGGGTCAGGGATAGAGTCAGGGGTCTGGGGTCAGGGGTCAGGGATCAGGGGGTCAGGGGTCAGGGTTAGGGATCAGGGGTCAGGAGTCAGGGGTCAGGGGTCAGAGTCAGGGGTCGGTGGTCAGGGGTCAGGAGTCAGGGGTCATGGTTAGGGGTTAGGGGTCAGGGGTCAGGAGTCAGGGGTCATGCTTAGCGGTCAGGGGTCAGAATCACTGTCAGGGGTCATGGTCAGGGGTCATGGTTAGGGGTCAGGGTTCAGGGGTCAAGGGTCAGGTGTCAGGGGTCAGGGGTGATGGTTAGGGGTCAGGGGTCAGGGGTCAGGCATCAGGCATCAGGGGTTAGGGGTTAGGGTTAGGGATCAGGAGTCAGGGGTCAGGGGTCAGAGTCAGGGATCAGGAGTCAGGGGTCAGGGGTCAGGGGTCAGGGGTCAGGGGTCAGGGGTCAGGGGTCAGGGGTCAGGGATCAGGGGTCAGGGTCAGGGGTCAGGGGTCAAAGGTCAGGGGTCATGGTCATGGGTCATGGTCAGGGGTCATTAGTAGGGGTCAGGGGTCAGTGGTCAAGGGTCAGCGTCATGGTCAGGGGTCGGGGTCAGGGTCAGGGGTCAGGGTCAGGTGTCATGGTTAGGGGTCAGGGGTCAGGGGTCAGGGGGTCAGGGTCATGGTTAGGGGTCAGGGGTCAGGGTCTGGGGTCATGGTTAGGGGTCAGGGGTCAGGGGTCAGGGGATCAGGGGTCATGGTTAGGGGTCAGGGGTCAGGGTCATGGTTAGGGGTCAGGGATCAGGGTCGGGGTCAGGGGTCAGGGGTCAGAGGTCAGGGGTTAGGGGTCAGGGGTCAGAGTCAGGGGTCAGGGGTCAGTGGTCAGGGGTCAGGGTTAGGGATTGGGGGCAGGGTCAGGGGTCAAAGGTCAGGGGTCAAAGGTCAGGGGTCAGGGGTCAGGCGTCATTGTTAGGGGTCAGGGGTCATGGTTAGGGGTCAGGGGTCAGGGGGTCAGGGGGTATGTGGTCAGGGTCATGGTTAGGGGTCAGGGGTCAGGGTCTGGGGTCATGGTTAGGGGTCAGGGGTTAGGGGTCATGGTTAGGGGTCAGGGGTCTGGGGTCAAGGGTCAGGGGTCAGGGGATCAGGGGTCAGGAGGTCAGGAGTCAGGGGGTCAGGTTCATGGTTAGGGGTCAGGGTCAGGGGTCATGGTTAGGGGTCAGGGGTCAGGGTCAGGGGTCAGGGGTCAGGGGTCAGGGAATGGTTAGGGGTCAGGGGTCAGGGAATTGGGTCATGGTTAGTGGTCAGGGGTCAGGGTCAGGGGTCAGGGGTCATGGTTAGGGGTCAGGGGTCAGGGTCATGGTTTGGGGTCAGGGTCAGGGATCAGGGGTCAGCTGTCTGGGGTGAGTGGTCGGGGGTCAGAGTCAGGGATCAGGGGTCAGGGGTCAGGGGTCAGGGGTCAGGGGTCAGGGGTCAGGGGTCAGGGGTCAGGGGTCATGGTTAGGGGTCAAAGGTCAGGGGTCATTGTCATGGGTCAGGGGTCATTAATAGGGATCAGGTGTCAGGGGTCAAGGGTCAGGGTCGTGGTTAGGGGTCAGGGGTCAGGGAATGGGGTCATGGTTAGGGGTCAGCGGTCAGGCTCAGGGTCAGGGGTCATGGTTAGGGGTCAGGGGTCAGGGGGTCAGGGGTCAGGGGGTCAGGGGTCAGGGGTCATGGTTAGGGATCAGGGGTCAGGGTCAGGGGTCAGGGGTCAAAGTTCAGGGGTCATGGTCATGGGTCATGGTCAGGGGTCATTAGTAGGGGTCAGGGGTCAGTGGTCAAGGGTCAGCGTCATGGTCAGGGGTCGGGGTCAGGGTCAGGGGTCAGGGTCAGGTGTCATGGTTAGGGGTCAGGGGTCAGGGGTCAGGGGGTCAGGGTCATGGTTAGGGGTCAGGGGTCAGGGTCTGGGGTCATGGTTAGGGGTCAGGGGTCAGGGTCTGAATCAGGGGTCATGGTTAGGGGTCAGGGGTCAGGGTCATGGTTAGGGGTCAAGGATCAGGGATCAGGGTCAGGGTCAGGGGTCTGGGGTGAGTGGTCAGAGGTCAGGGGTTAGGGGTCAGGGGTCAGAGTCAGGGGTCAGGGTTCAGTGGTCAGGGGTCAGGGTTAGGTATTAGGGGGCAGGGTCAGGGGTCAAAGGTCAGGGGTCAGGGGTCATTGTTAGGGGTCAGGGGTCATGGTTAGGGGTCAGGGGTCAGGGGTCAGGAGGTCAGGGGGTCAGGGGTCATGGCTAGGGGTCAAGGGTCAGGGGTCAGGGATAGAGTCAGGGGTCTGGGGTCAGGGGTCAGGGATCAGGGGGTCAGGGGTCAGGGTTAGGGATCAGGGGTCAGGAGTCAGGGGTCAGGGGTCAGAGTCAGGGGTCGGTGGTCAGGGGTCAGGAGTCAGGGGTCATGGTTAGCGGTCAGGGGTCAGAGTCACTGTCAGGGGTCATGGTCAGGGGTCATGGTTAGGGGTCAGGGTTCAGGGGTCAGGGGTCAAGGGTCAGGTGTCAGGGGTCAGGGGTGATGGTTAGGGGTCAGGGGTCAGGGGTCAGGGGTCAGAGTCAGGGATCAGGAGTCAGGGGTCAGGGGTCAGGGGTCAGGGGTCAGGGGTCAGGGGTCAAAGGTCAGGGGTCATTGTCATGGGTCAGGGGTCATTAGTAGGGGTCAGGGGTCAGGGGTCAGGGTCATGGTTAAGGGTCAGGGGTCAGGGGTCAGGGTCATGGTTAGGGGTCAGGGGTCAGGGTCAGGGAATGGGGTCATGGTTAGGGGTCAGCGGTCAGGCTCAGGGTCAGGGGTCATGGTTAGGGGTCAGGGGGTCAGGGGTCAGGGGGTCAGGGGTCAGGGGTCAGGGTTAGGGGTCAGGGGTCAGGGTCAGGGGTCAGGGGTCAAAGTTCAGGGGTCATGGTCATGGGTCATGGTCAGGGGTCATTAGTAGGGGTCAGGGGTCAGTGGTCAAGGGTCAGCGTCATGGTCAGGGGTCGGGGTCAGGGTCAGGGGTCAGGGTCAGGTGTCATGGTTAGGGGTCAGGGGTCAGGGGTCAGGGGGTCAGGGTCATGGTTAGGGGTCAGGGGTCAGGGTCTGGGGTCATGGTTAGGGGTCAGGGGTCAGGGGTCAGGGGATCAGGGGTCATGGTTAGGGGTCAGGGGTCAGGGTCATGGTTAGGGGTCAGGGATCAGGGTCAGGGTCAGGGGTCTGGGGTGAGTGGTCAGAGGTCAGGGGTTAGGGGTCAGGGGTCAGAGTCAGGGGTCAGGGGTCAGTGGTCAGGGGTCAGGGTTAGGGATTAGGGGGCAGGGTGAGGGGTCAAAGGTCAGGGGTCAAAGGTCAGGGGTCAGGGGTCATTGTTAGGGGTCAGGGGTCATGGTTAGGGGTCAGGGGTCAGGGGTCAGGAGGTCAGGGGGTCAGGGGTCATGGCTAGGGGTCAGGGGTCAAGGGTCAGGGGTCAGGGATAGAGTCAGGGGTCAGGGGTCAGGGATCAGGGGGTCAGGGGTCAGGGTTAGGGATCAGGGGTCAGGAGTCAGGGGTCAGGGGTCAGAGTCAGGGGTCGGTGGTCAGGGGTCAGGAGTCAGGGGTCATGGTTAGCGGTCAGGGGTCAGAGTCACTGTCAGGGGTCATGGTCAGGGGTCATGGTTAGGGGTCAGGGGTCAGGGGTCAGGGGTCAAGGGTCAGGTGTCAGGGGTCAGGGGTGATGGTTAGGGGTCAGGGGTCAGGGGTCAGGCATCAGGCATCAGGGGTTAGGGGTTAGGTTTAGGGATCAGGAGTCAGGGGTCAGGGGTCAGAGTCAGGGATCAGGGGTCAGGGGTCAGAGTCAGGGATCAGGAGTCAGGGGTCAAGGGTCAGGGGTCAGGGGTCAGGGGTCAAAGGTCAGGGGTCATTGTCATGGGTCAGGGGTCATTAATAGGGGTCAGGGGTCAGGGGTCAAGGGTCAGGGTCGTGGTTAGGGGTCAGGGGTCGGGGTCAGGGAATTCGGTCATGGTTAGGGGTCAGCGGTCAGGCTCAGGCTCAGAGGTCATGGTTAGGGTTCAGGGGTCAGGGGGTCAGGGGTCAGGGGGTATGGGGTCAGGGTCATGGTTAGGGGTCAGCGGTCAGGGTCTGGGGTCATGGTTAGGGGTCAGGGGTCAGGGGTCATGGTTAGGGGTCAGGGGTCTGGGGTCAAGGGTCAGGGGTCAGGGGATCAGGGGTCAGGAGGTCAGGGAATTGGGTCATGGTTAGTGGACAGGGGTCAGGGTCAGGGGTCAGGGGTCAGGGGTCTGGGGTCATGGTTAGGGGTCAGGGGTCAGGGTCATGGTTGGGGTCAGGGTCAGGGATCAGGGGTCAGCTGTCTGGGGTGAGTGGTCGGGGGTCAGAGTCAGGGCTCAGGGGTCGGGGGTCAGGGGTCAGGGTTTGGGATCAGGACTCAGGGGTCGGGGATCAGGGGTCAGGGGTCAGGGGTCAAAGGTAAGGGGTCATGGTTAGGGGGTCAGGGGTCAGGGGTCAGGCGTCAGGGGTCAGGGGTCAGGGGTCGGGGTCAGGGGTCAAAGATCAGGGGTCGGGGGTCAGGGGTCAAAGGTCAGGTGTCAGGGGTCAGGTGTCAGGGTCAGGAGTCAGGGGTCAGGGGTCAAGGGAATTGGGCCATGGTTAGGGGTCAGGGGTCAGGGGTCAGAGTCAGGGGTCAGGGTTAGGGATCAGGGGGCAGGGTGAGGGGTCAAAGGTCAGGGGTCAGGGTTAGGGGTCAGGGGTCAGGGGTCATGGTTAGGGGTTAGGGGTCAGGGGTCAGGAGTCAGGGGTCATGGTTAGCGGTCAGGGGTCAGAGTCATTGTCAGGGGTCATGGTCAGGGGTCATGGTTAGGGGTCAGGGTTCAGAGGTCAAGGGTCAGGTGTCAGGGGTCAGGGGTGATGGTTAGGGGTCAGGGGTCAGGGGTCAGGCATCAGGCATCAGGGGTTAGGGGTCAGGGTTAGGGAACAGGAGTCAGGGGTCAGGGGTCAGAGTCAGGGATCAGGAGTCGGGGGTCAGGGGTCAGGGGTCAGGGGTAAAAGGTCAAAGGTCAGGGGTCATTGTCATGGGTCAGGGGTCATTAGTAGGGGTCAGGGGTCAGGGTCAGGGAATGGGGTCATGGTTAGGGGTCAGCGGTCAGGCTCAGGGTCAGGGGTCATGGTTAGGGGTCAGGGGGTCAGGGGTCAGGGGTCAGGGTTAGGGATCAGGGGTCAGGGTCAGGGGTCAGGGGTCAAAGGTCAGGGGTCATGGTCATGGGTCATGGTCAGGGGTCATTAGTAGGGGTCAGGGGTCAGTGGTCAAGGGTCAGCGTCATGGTTAGGGGTCGGGGTCAGGGTCAGGGAATGGGGTCATGGTTAGGGGTCAGCGGTCAGGGAATGGGGTCATGGTTAGGGGTCAGGGGGCAGGGGGTCAGGGGGTCAGGGGTCAGAGTTAGGGATCAGGACTCAGGGGTCAGGGGTCAGGGGTCAGGGTCATGGTTAGGGGTCAGGTATCAGGGTCAGGGTCAGGGGTCATGGTTAGGGGTCAGGGGTCAGGGGTCATGGTTAGGGGTCAGGGGTCTGGGGTCAAAGGTCAGGGGTCAGGGGATCAGGGGTCAGGAGGTCAGGAGTCAGGGGGTCAGGTTCATGGTTAGGGGTCAGGGTCAGGGATCAGGGTCAGGGTCAGGGGTCAGGGGTCTGGGGTGAGTGGTCAGAGGTCAGGGCACAGGGGTCAGGAGTCAGGGGTCATTGTCAGGGCTCAGGGGTCATGGTCAGGGGTCAGGGGTCAAAGGTCAGGAGTCATGGTTAGGGGTCAGTGGTCAAGGGTCAGCGTCATGGTTAGGGGTCGGGGTCAGGGTCAGGGAATGGGGTCATGGTTAGGGGTCAGCGGTCAGGGTCAGGGGCCATGGTTAGTGGTCAGGGGTCAGGGGTCAGGGGGTCAGGGGGTCAGGGGTCAGAGTTAGGGATCAGGACTCTGGGGTCAGGGGTCAGGGGTCAGGGTCATGGTTAGGGGTCAGGGGTCAGGGTCAGGGTCAGGGTCAGGGGTCATGGTTAGGGGTCAGGGGTCAGGGGTCATGGTTAGGGGTCAGGGGTCTGGGGTCAGCTGTCAGGGGTCAGGGGATCAGGGGTCAGGAGGTCAGGAGTCAGGGGGTCAGGTTCATGGTTAGGGGTCAGGGTCAGGAGTCATGGTTAGGGGTCAGGGGTCTGGGGTCAAGGGTCAGGGGTCAGGGGATCAGGGGTCAGGAGGTCAGGAGTCAGGGGGTCAGGTTCATGGTTAGGGGTCAGGGTCAGGGGTCATGGTTAGGGGTCATGGTTAGGGGTCAGGGGTCAGGGTCATGGTTTGGGGTCAGGGTCAGGGATCAGAGGTCAGCTGTCTGGGGTGAGTGGTCGGGGGTCAGAGTCAGGGCTCAGGGGTCGGGGGTCAGGGGTCAGGGTTAGGGATCAGGGGTCAGGGGTCAAAGGTAAGGGGTCATGGTAAGGGGTCCTGGGTCAGGCGTCAAGGGTCAGGTGTCAGGGGGTCAGTGGGTCAGAGGGTCAGGGGGTCAGGGGTCAGGGGTCAGGCGTAGGGGTCAGGGGTCAGGGTCATGGTTAGGGGTCAGGGGTCAGGGTCAGGGTCAGGGTCAGGGGTCAGGGGTCAGGTGTCATGGTTAGGGGTCAGGGGTCAGGGGTCAGGGGGTCAGGGTCATGGTTAGGGGTCAGGGGTCAGGGTCTGGGGTCATGGTTAGGGGTCAGGGGTCAGGGTCTGGGTCAGGGGTCATGGTTAGGGGTCAGGGGTCAGGGTCATGGTTAGGGGTCAGGGATCAGGGTCAGGGTCAGGGGTCTGGGGTGAGTGGTCAGAGGTCAGGGGTTAGGGGTCAGGGGTCAGAGTCAGGGGTCAGGGGTCAGGGTCAGGTGTCATGGTTGGGGTCAGGGGTCAGGGGTCAGGAGGTCAGGGGGTCAGAGGTCATGGCTAGGGGTCAGGGGTCAAGGGTCAGGGGTCAGGGATAGAGTCAGGGGTCTGGGGTCAGGGGTCAGGATCAGGGGGTCAGGGGTCAGGGTTAGGGATCAGGGGTCAGGGGTCGGGGTCAGGGTCAGGGTCAGGGGTCAAAGGTCAGGGGTCATGGTTAGGGGTCAGGGGTCAAGGGTCAGGGGTCAGGGGTCATGGTCTGGGGTGAGTGGTCAGGGGTCAGGGTCATGGTTAGGCGTCAGGGAATGGGGTCATGGTTAGGGGTCAGGGGTCAGAGTCAGGGGTCTGTGGTCAGGGGTCAGGAGTCAGGGGTCATGGTTAGCGGTCAGGGATCAGAGTCACTGTCAGGGGTCATGGTCAGGGGTCATGGTTAGGGGTCAGGGGTCAGGGTCTGGGGTCATGGTTAGGGGTCAGGGGTCAGGGTCTGGGTCAGGGGTCATGGTTAGGGGTCAGGGGTCAGGGGTCAAGGGTCAGGTGTCAGGGGTCAGGGGTGATGGTTAGGGGTCAGGGGTCAGGCATCAGGCATCAGGGGTTAGGGGTTAGGGTTAGGGATCAGGAGTCAGGGGTCAGGGGTCAGAGTCAGGGATCAGGGGTCAGGGGTCAGAGTCAGGGATCAGGAGTCTGGGGTCAGGGGTCAGGGGTCAGGGGTCAGGGGTCAAAGGTCAGGGGTCATTGTCATTGGTCAGGGGTCATTAATAGGGGTCAGGGGTCAGGGGTCAAGGGTCAGGGTCGTGGTTAGGGGTCAGGGGTCGGGGTCAGGGAATGGGGTCATGGTTAGGGGTCAGCGGTCAGTCTCAGGCTCAGGGGTCATGGTTAGGGGTCAGGGGTCAGGGGGTCAGGGGTCAGGGGGTATGGGGTCAGGGTCATGGTTAGGGGTCAGGGGTCAGGGTCTGGGGTCATGGTTAGGGGTCAGGGATTAGGGGTCATGGTTAGGGGTCAGGGGTCTGGGGTCAAGGGTCAGGGGTCAGGGGATCAGGGGTCAGGAGGTCAGGGGTCAGGGGGTCAGGTTCATGGTTAGGGGTCAGGGTCAGGGGTCATGGTTAGGGGTCAGGGGTCAGGGTCAGGGGTCAGGGGTCAGGGGTCAGGGAATGGTTAGGGGTCAGGGGTCAGGGAATTGGGTCGTGGTTAGTGGTCAGGGGTCACGGTCAGGGGTCAGGGGTCAGGGGTCATGGTTAGGGGTCAGGGGTCAGGGTCATGGTTTGGGGTCAGGGTCAGGGATCAGGGGTCAGCTGTCTGGGGTGAGTGGTCGGGGTCAGAGTCAGGGATCAGGGGTCAGGGGTCAGGGGTCAGGGGTCAGGGGGTCAAAGGTCAGGGGTCATTGTCATGGTTCAGGGGTCATTAATAGGGGTCAGGGGTCAGGGGTCAAGGGTCAGGGTCGTTGTTAGGGGTCAGTGGTCAGGGAATGGGGTCATGGTTAGGGGTCAGCGGTCAGGCTCAGGCTCAGGGGTCATGGTTAGGGGTCAGGGGTCAGGGGGTCAGGGGTCAGGGGGTATGGGGTCAGGGTCATGGTTAGGGGTCAGGGGTCAGGGTCTGGGGTCATGGTTAGGGGTCAGGGGTCAGGGGTCATGGTTAGGGGTCAGGGGTCTGGGGTCAAGGGTCAGGGGTCAGGGGATCAGGGGTCAGGAGGTCAGGAGTCAGGGGGTCAGGTTCATGGTTAGGGGTCAGGGTCAGGGGTCATGGTTAGGGGTCAGGGGTCAGGGTCAGGGGTCAGGGGTCAGGGGTCAGGGAATGGTTAGGGGTCAGGGGTCAGGGAATTGGGTCATGGTTAGTGGACAGGGGTCAGGGTCAGGGTCAGGGGTCAGGGGTCAGGGGTCATGGTTAGGGGTCAGGGGTCAGGGTCATGGTTTGGGGTCAGGGTCAGGGATCAGGGGTCAGCTGTCTGGGGTGAGTGGTCGGGGGTCAGAGTCAGGGCTCAGGGGTCGGGGGTCAGGGGTCAGGGGTCAGGGTCAGGGGTCAGGGGTCAGGGGTCAGGGTCAGGGGTCAGGGGTCAGGGTTTGGGATCAGGACTCAGGGGTCGGGGATCAGGGGTCAGGTGTCAGGGGTCAAAGGTAAGGGGTCATGGTTAGGGGTCAGGGGTCAGGGGTCAGGGGTCAGGGGTCAGGGTCATGGTTTGGGGTCAGGGTCAGGGATCAGAGGTCAGCTGTCTGGGGTGAGTGGTCGGGGGTCAGAGTCAGGGCTCAGGGGTCGGGGGTCAGGGGTCAGGGTTAGGGATCAGGGGTCAGGGGTCAAAGGTAAGGGGTCATGGTAAGGGGTCCTGGGTCAGGCGTCAAGGGTCAGGTGTCAGGGGGTCAGTGGGTCAGAGGGTCAGGGGGTCAGGGGTCAGGGGTCAGGCGTAGGGGTCAGGGGTCAGGGTCATGGTTAGGGGTCAGGGGTCAGGGTCAGGGTCAGGGTCAGGGGTCAGGGGTCAGGTGTCATGGTTAGGGGTCAGGGGTCAGGGGTCAGGGGGTCAGGGTCATGGTTAGGGGTCAGGGGTCAGGGTCTGGGGTCATGGTTAGGGGTCAGGGGTCAGGGTCTGGGTCAGGGGTCATGGTTAGGGGTCAGGGGTCAGGGTCATGGTTAGGGGTCAGGGATCAGGGTCAGGGTCAGGGGTCTGGGGTGAGTGGTCAGAGGTCAGGGGTTAGGGGTCAGGGGTCAGAGTCAGGGGTCAGGGGTCAGGGTCAGGTGTCATGGTTGGGGTCAGGGGTCAGGGGTCAGGAGGTCAGGGGGTCAGAGGTCATGGCTAGGGGTCAGGGGTCAAGGGTCAGGGGTCAGGGATAGAGTCAGGGGTCTGGGGTCAGGGGTCAGGATCAGGGGGTCAGGGGTCAGGGTTAGGGATCAGGGGTCAGGGGTCGGGGGTCAGGGTCAGGGTCAGGGGTCAAAGGTCAGGGGTCATGGTTAGGGGTCAGGGGTCAAGGGTCAGGGGTCAGGGGTCATGGTCTGGGGTGAGTGGTCAGGGGTCAGGGTCATGGTTAGGCGTCAGGGAATGGGGTCATGGTTAGGGGTCAGGGGTCAGAGTCAGGGGTCTGTGGTCAGGGGTCAGGAGTCAGGGGTCATGGTTAGCGGTCAGGGATCAGAGTCACTGTCAGGGGTCATGGTCAGGGGTCATGGTTAGGGGTCAGGGGTCAGGGTCTGGGGTCATGGTTAGGGGTCAGGGGTCAGGGTCTGGGTCAGGGGTCATGGTTAGGGGTCAGGGGTCAGGGGTCAAGGGTCAGGTGTCAGGGGTCAGGGGTGATGGTTAGGGGTCAGGGGTCAGGCATCAGGCATCAGGGGTTAGGGGTTAGGGTTAGGGATCAGGAGTCAGGGGTCAGGGGTCAGAGTCAGGGATCAGGGGTCAGGGGTCAGAGTCAGGGATCAGGAGTCTGGGGTCAGGGGTCAGGGGTCAGGGGTCAGGGGTCAAAGGTCAGGGGTCATTGTCATTGGTCAGGGGTCATTAATAGGGGTCAGGGGTCAGGGGTCAAGGGTCAGGGTCGTGGTTAGGGGTCAGGGGTCGGGGTCAGGGAATGGGGTCATGGTTAGGGGTCAGCGGTCAGTCTCAGGCTCAGGGGTCATGGTTAGGGGTCAGGGGTCAGGGGGTCAGGGGTCAGGGGGTATGGGGTCAGGGTCATGGTTAGGGGTCAGGGGTCAGGGTCTGGGGTCATGGTTAGGGGTCAGGGATTAGGGGTCATGGTTAGGGGTCAGGGGTCTGGGGTCAAGGGTCAGGGGTCAGGGGATCAGGGGTCAGGAGGTCAGGGGTCAGGGGGTCAGGTTCATGGTTAGGGGTCAGGGTCAGGGGTCATGGTTAGGGGTCAGGGGTCAGGGTCAGGGGTCAGGGGTCAGGGGTCAGGGAATGGTTAGGGGTCAGGGGTCAGGGAATTGGGTCGTGGTTAGTGGTCAGGGGTCACGGTCAGGGGTCAGGGGTCAGGGGTCATGGTTAGGGGTCAGGGGTCAGGGTCATGGTTTGGGGTCAGGGTCAGGGATCAGGGGTCAGCTGTCTGGGGTGAGTGGTCGGGGTCAGAGTCAGGGATCAGGGGTCAGGGGTCAGGGGTCAGGGGTCAGGGGGTCAAAGGTCAGGGGTCATTTTCATGGTTCAGGGGTCATTAATAGGGGTCAGGGGTCAGGGGTCAAGGGTCAGGGTCGTTGTTAGGGGTCAGTGGTCAGGGAATGGGGTCATGGTTAGGGGTCAGCGGTCAGGCTCAGGCTCAGGGGTCATGGTTAGGGGTCAGGGGTCAGGGGGTCAGGGGTCAGGGGGTATGGGGTCAGGGTCATGGTTAGGGGTCAGGGGTCAGGGTCTGGGGTCATGGTTAGGGGTCAGGGGTCAGGGGTCATGGTTAGGGGTCAGGGGTCTGGGGTCAAGGGTCAGGGGTCAGGGGATCAGGGGTCAGGAGGTCAGGAGTCAGGGGGTCAGGTTCATGGTTAGGGGTCAGGGTCAGGGGTCATGGTTAGGGGTCAGGGGTCAGGGTCAGGGGTCAGGGGTCAGGGGTCAGGGAATGGTTAGGGGTCAGGGGTCAGGGAATTGGGTCATGGTTAGTGGACAGGGGTCAGGGTCAGGGTCAGGGGACAGGGGTCAGGGGTCATGGTTAGGGGTCAGGGGTCAGGGTCATGGTTTGGGGTCAGGGTCAGGGATCAGGGGTCAGCTGTCTGGGGTGAGTGGTCGGGGGTCAGAGTCAGGGCTCAGGGGTCGGGGGTCAGGGGTCAGGGGTCAGGGTCAGGGGTCAGGGGTCAGGGGTCAGGGTCAGGGGTCAGGGGTCAGGGTTTGGGATCAGGACTCAGGGGTCGGGGATCAGGGGTCAGGTGTCAGGGGTCAAAGGTAAGGGGTCATGGTTAGGGGTCAGGGGTCAGGGGTCAGGGGTCAGGGGTCAGGAGGTCAGGGGTCAAGGGTCAGGGGGTCAGAGGTCAGGGGTCAGGCGTCAGGGGTCAGGGGTCAGGGGTCGGGGTCAGGGGTCAAAGATCAGGGGTCAGGGTCAGGGGTCAAAGGTCAGGTGTCAGGGTCAGGAGTCAGGGGTCAGGGGTCAAGGGAATGGGGCCATGGTTAGGGGTCAGGGGTCAGGGGTCAGAATCAGGGGTCGGTGGTCAGGGGTCAGTAGTCAGGGTTAGGGATCAGGGGGCAGGGTGAGGGGTCAAAGGTCAGGGGTCAGGGTTAGGGGTCAGGGGTCAGGGGTCAGGGGTCATGGTTAGGTGTTAGGGGTCAGGGGTCAGGAGTCAGGGGTCATGGTTAGCGGTCAGGGGTCAGACTCACTGTCAGGGGTCATGGTCAGGGGTCATGGTTAGGGGTCAGGGTTCAGGGGTCAAGGGTCAGGTGTCAGGGGTCAGGGGTGATGGTTAGGGGTCAGGGGTCAGGGGTCAGGGGTCATTGTTAGGGGTCAGGGGTCATGGTTAGGGGTCAGGGGTCAGGGGTCAGGGGTCAGGAGTCAGGGGTCATGGTTAGCGGTCAGGGGTCAGAGTCACTGTCAGGGGTCATGGTCAGGGGTCATGGTTAGGGGTCAGGGTTCAGGGGTCAAGGGTCAGGTGTCAGGGGTCAGGGGTGATGGTTACGGGTCAGGGGTCAGGGGTCAGGCATCAGGCATCAGGGGTTAGGGGTCAGGGTTAGGGATCAGGAGTCAGGGGTCAGGGGTCAGAGTCAGGGATCAGGGGTCAGAGGTCAGGGGTCAGGGGTCAGGGGTCAGGGGTCAGGGGTCAGGGGTCAGGGTCATGGTTAGGGGTCAGGGGTCAGGGTCAGGGAATGTGGTCATGGCTAGGGGTCAGCGGTCAGGCTCAGGGTCAGGGGTCATGGGGTTAGGGGTCAGGGGTCAGGGGGTCAAAGGTCAGGGGGTCAGGGGTCAGGGGTCAGGCTTAGGGATCAGGGGTCAGGGTCAGGGGTCAGGGGTCAAAGTTCAGGGGTCATGGTCATGGGTCATGGTCAGGGGTCATTAGTAGGGGTCAGGGGTCAGTGGTCAAGGGTCAGCGTCATGGTCAGGGGTCGGGGTCAGGGTCAGGGGTCAGGGTCAGGTGTCATGGTTAGGGGTCGGGGGTCAGGGGTCAGGGGTCAGGGTCAGGGGTCAGGGGTCAGGGGTCAGGGTCAGGGGTCAGGGGTCAGGGTTTGGGATCAGGACTCAGGGGTCGGGGATCAGGGGTCAGGTGTCAGGGGTCAAAGGTAAGGGGTCATGGTTAGGGGTCAGGGGTCAGGGGTCAGGGGTCAGGGGTCAGGAGGTCAGGGGTCAAGGGTCAGGGGGTCAGAGGTCAGGGGTCAGGCGTCAGGGGTCAGGGGTCAGGGGTCGGGGTCAGGGGTCAAAGATCAGGGGTCAGGGTCAGGGGTCAAAGGTCAGGTGTCAGGGGTCAGGTGTCAGGGTCAGGAGTCAGGGGTCAAGGGAATGGGGCCATGGTTAGGGGTCAGGGGTCAGGGGTCATGGTTAGGGGTTAGGGGTCAGGGGTCAGGAGTCAGGGGTCATGGTTAGCGGTCAGGGGTCAGAGTCACTGTCAGGGGTCATGGTCAGGGGTCATGGTTAGGGGTCAGGGTTCAGGGGTCAAGGGTCAGGTGTCAGGGGTCAGGGGTGATGGTTAGGGGTCAGGGGTCAGGGGTCAGGCATCAGGCATCAGGGGTCAGGGGTCAGAGTCAGGGATCAGGAGTCAGGGGTCAGGGGTCAGGGGTCAGGGGTCAGGGGTCAGGGATCAGGGATCAGGGGTCAGGGTCAGGGGTCAAAGGTCAGGGGTCATGGTCATGGGTCATGGTCAGGGGTCATTAGTAGGGGTCAGGGGTCAGTGGTCAAGGGTCAGCGTCATGGTCAGGGGTCGGGGTCAGGGTCAGGGGTCAGGGTCAGGTGTCATGGTTAGGGGTCAGGGGTCAGGGGTCAGGGGGTCAGGGTCATGGTTAGGGGTCAGGGGTCAGGGTCTGGGGTCATGGTTAGGGGTCAGGGGTCAGGGGTCAGGGGATCAGGGGTCATGGTTAGGGGTCAGGGGTCAGGGTCATGGTTAGGGGTCAGGGATCAGGGTCAGGGTCAGGGGTCTGGGGTGAGTGGTCAGAGGTCAGGGGTTAGAGGTCAGGGGTCAGAGTCAGGGGTCAGGGGTCAGTGGTCAGGGGTCAGGGTTAGGGATTAGGGGGCAGGGTCAGGGGTCAAAGGTCAGGGGTCAAAGGTCAGGGGTCAGGGGTCAGGGGTCATTGTTAGGGGTCAGGGGTCATGGTTAGGGGTCAGGGGTCAGGGGTCAGGAGGTCAGGGGGTCAGGGGTCATGGCTAGGGGTCAGGGGTCAAGGGTCAGGGGTCAGGGATAGAGTCAGGGGTCTGGGGTCAGGGGTCAGGGATCAGGGGGTCAGGGGTCAGGGTTAGGGATCAGGGGTCAGGGGTCGGTGGTCAGGGTCAGGGTCAGGGGTCAAAGGTCAGGGGTCATGGTTAGGGGTCAGGGGTCAGGGGTCAAGGGTCAGGGGTCAAGGGTCATGGTCTGGGGTGAGTGGTCAGGGGTCAGGGTCATGGTTAGGCGTCAGGGAATGGGGTCATGGTTAGGGGTCAGGGGTCAGGAGTCAGGGGTCATGGTTAGGGGTCAGGGGTCAGGGTCAGGGGTCAGGAGGTCAGGGGTCAAGGGTCAGGGGGTCAGGGGTCAGGGGTCAGGCGTCATGGGTCAGGGGTCGGGGTCAGGGGTCAAAGATCAGGGGTCAGGGCCAGGGGTCAAAGGTCAGGTGTCAGGGTCAGGAGTCAGGGGTCAGGGGTCAAGGGAATGGGGCCATGGTTAGGGGTCAGGGGTCAGGGGTCAGAGTCAGGGGTCGGTGGTCAGGGGTCAGCAGTCAGGGTTAGGGATCAGGGGGCAGGGTGAGGGGTCAAAGGTCAGGGGTCAGGGTTAGGGGTCAGGGGTCAGGGGTCAGGGGTCATGGTTAGGTGTTAGGGGTCAGGGGTCAGGAGTCAGGGGTCATGGTTAGCGGTCAGGGGTCAGAGTCACTGTCAGGGGTCATGGTCAGGGGTCATGGTTAGGGGTCAGGGTTCAGGGGTCAAGGGTCAGGTGTCAGGGGTCAGGGGTGATGGTTAGGGGTCAGGGGTCAGGGGTCAGGGGTCATTGTTAGGGGTCAGGGGTCATGGTTAGGGGTCAGGGGTCAGGGGTCAGGGGTCAGGAGTCAGGGGTCATGGTTAGCGGTCAGGGGTCAGAGTCACTGTCAGGGGTCATGGTCAGGGGTCATGGTTAGGGGTCAGGGTTCAGGGGTCAAGGGTCAGGTGTCAGGGGTCAGGGGTGATGGTTACGGGTCAGGGGTCAGGGGTCAGGCATCAGGCATCAGGGGTTAGGGGTCAGGGTTAGGGATCAGGAGTCAGGGGTCAGGGGTCAGAGTCAGGGATCAGGAGTCAGGGGTCAGGGGTCAGGGGTCAGGGGTCAGGGGTCAGGGGTCAGGGGTCAGGGGTCAGGGGTCAGGGTCATGGTTAGGGGTCAGGGGTCAGGGTCAGGGAATGTGGTCATGGCTAGGGGTCAGCGGTCAGGCTCAGGGTCAGGGGTCATGGGGTTAGGGGTCAGGGGTCAGGGGGTCAAAGGTCAGGGGGTCAGGGGTCAGGGGTCAGGCTTAGGGATCAGGGGTCAGGGTCAGGGGTCAGGGGTCAAAGTTCAGGGGTCATGGTCATGGGTCATGGTCAGGGGTCATTAGTAGGGGTCAGGGGTCAGTGGTCAAGGGTCAGCGTCATGGTCAGGGGTCGGGGTCAGGGTCAGGGGTCAGGGTCAGGTGTCATGGTTAGGGGTCAGGGGTCAGGGGTCAGGGGGTCAGGGTCATGGTTAGGGGTCAGGGGTCAGGGTCTGGGGTCATGGTTAGGGGTCAGGGGTCAGGGGTCAGGGGATCAGGGGTCATGGTTAGGGGTCAGGGGTCAGGGGTCAGGGTCATGGTTAGGGGTCAGGGATCAGGGTCAGGGTCAGGGGTCTGGGGTGAGTGGTCAGAGGTCAGGGGTTAGGGGTCAGTGGTCAGGGGTCAGGGTTAGGGATTAGGGGGCAGGGTCAGGGGTCAAAGGTCAGGGGTCAAAGGTCAGGGGTCAGGGGTCAGGGGTCATTGTTAGGGGTCAGGGGTCAGGGTTAGGGATCAGGGGTCAGGGGTCGGGGGTCAGAGTCAGGGTTAGGGGTCAAAGGTCAGGGGTCATGGTTAGGGGTCAGGGGTCAGGGGTCAGGGGTCAAGGGTCATGGTCTGGGGTGAGTGGTCAGGGGTCAGGGTCATGCTTAGGCGTCAGGGAATGGGGTCATGGTTAGGGGTCAGGGGTCAGGGGTCAGGAGTCAGGGGTCATGGTTAGCGGTCAGGGATCAGAGTCACTGTCAGGGGTCATGGTCAGGGGTCATGGTTAGGGGTCAGGGGTCAGGGGTCAGGGGTCAGGGTCAGGTGTCAGGGGTCAGGGGTGATGGTTAGGGGTCAGGGGTCAGGGGTCAGGCATCAGGCATCAGGGGTTAGGGGTTAGGGTTAGGGATCAGGAGTCAGGGGTCAGGGGTCAGAGTCAGGGATCAGGGGTCAGGGGTCAGAGTCAGGGATCAGGAGTCTGGGGTCAAGGGTCAGGGGTCAGGGGTCAGGGGTCAAAGGTCAGGGGTCATTGTCATAGGTCAGGGGTCATTAATAGGGGTCAGGGGTCAGGGGTCAAGGGTCAGGGTCGTGGTTAGGGGTCAGGGGTCGGGGTCAGGGAATGGGGTCATGGTTAGGGGTCAGCGGTCAGGCTCAGGCTCAGGGGTCATGGTTAGGGGTCAGGGGTCAGGGGGTCAGGGGTCAGGGGGTATGGGGTTAGGGTCATGTTTAGGGGTCAGGGGTCAGGGTCTGGGGTCATGGTTAGGGGTCAGGGGTTAGGGGTCATGGTTAGGGGTCAGGGGTCTGGGGTCAAGGGTCAGGGGTCAGGGGATCAGGGGTCAGGAGGTCAGGAGTCAGGGGGTCAGGTTCATGGTTAGGGGTCAGGGTCAGGGGTCATGGTTAGGGGTCAGGGGTCAGGGTCAGGGGTCAGGGGTCAGGGGTCAGGGAATGGTTAGGGGTCAGGGGTCAGGGAATTGGGTCATGGTTCGTGGACAGGGGTCAGGGTCAGGGTCAGGGGTCAGGGTCAGGGGTCATGGTTAGGGGTCAGGGGTCAGGGTCAGGGGTCAGGGGTCAGGAGGTCAGGGGTCAAGGGTCAGGGGGTCAGGGGTCAGGGGTCAGGCGTCATGGGTCAGGGGTCAGGGGTCGGGGTCAGGGGTCAAAGATCAGGGGTCAGGGTCAGGGGTCAGGGGTCGGGGTCAGGGGTCAAAGATCAGGGGTCAGGGTCAGGGGTCAGGGGTCAAGGGAATGGGGCCATGGTTAGGGGTCAGGGGTCAGGGGTCAGAGTCAGGGGTCGGTGGTCAGGGGTCAGGAGTCAGGGTTAGGGATCAGGGGGCAGGGTGAGGGGTCAAAGGTCAGGGGTCAGGGTTAGGGGTCAGGGGTCAGGGGTCAGGGGTCATGGTTAGGGGTTAGGGGTCAGGGGTCAGGAGTCAGGGGTCATGGTTAGCGGTCAGGGGTCAGAGTCACTGTCAGGGGTCATGGTCAGGGGTCATGGTTAGGGGTCAGGGTTCAGGGGTCAAGGGTCAGGTGTCAGGGGTCAGGGGTGATGGTTAGGGGTCAGGGGTCAGGGGGTCAGGGGTCAGGGGGTCAGGGTTAGGGATCAGGGGTCAGGGTCAGGGGTCAGGGGTCAAAGGTCAGGGGTCATGGTCATGGGTCATGGTCAGGGGTCATTAGTAGGGGTCAGGGGTCAGTGGTCAAGGGTCAGCGTCATGGTCAGGGGTCGGGGTCAGGGTCAGGGGTCAGGGTCAGGTGTCATGGTTAGGGGTCTGGGGTCAGGGGTCAGGGGGTCAGGGTCATGGTTAGGGGTCAGGGGTCAGGGTCTGGGGTCATGGTTAGGGGTCAGGGGTCAGGGGATCAGGGGTCATGGTTAGGGGTCAGGGGTCAGGGTCATGGTTAGGGGTCAGGGATCAGGGTCAGGGTCAGGGGTCTGGGGTGAGTGGTCAGAGGTCAGGGGTTAGGGGTCAGGGGTCAGAGTCAGGGGTCAGGGGTCAGTGGTCAGGGGTCAGGGTTAGGGATTAGGGGGCAGGGTCAGGGGTCAAAGGTCAGGGGTCAAAGGTCAGGGGTCAGGGGTCATTGTTAGGGGTCAGGGGTCATGGTTAGGGGTCAGGGGTCAGGGGTCAGGAGGTCAGGGGGTCAGGGGTCATGGCTAGGGGTCAGGGGTCAAGGGTCAGGGGTCAGGGATAGAGTCAGGGGTCTGGGGTCAGGGGTCAGGGATCAGGGGGTCAGGGGTCAGGGTTAGGGATCAGGGGTCAGGGGTCGGGGGTCAGGGTCAGGGTCAGTGGTCAAAGGTCAGGGGTCATGGTTAGGGGTCAGGGGTCAGGGGTCAAGGGTCAGGGGTCAAGGGTCATGGTCTGGGGTGAGTGGTCAGGGGTCAGGGTCATGGTTAGGCGTCAGGGAATGGGGTCATGGTTAGGGGTCAGGGGTCAGGAGTCAGGGGTCAGGGGTCATGGTTAGCGGTCAGGGATCAGAGTCACTGTCAGGGGTCATGGCCAGGGGTCATGGTTAGGGGTCAGGGGTCAGGGGTCAGGGGTCAAGGGTCAGGTGTCAGGGGTCAGGGGTGATGGTTAGGGGTCAGGGGTCAGGGGTCAGGCATCAGGCATCAGGGGTTAGGGGTTAGGGTTAGGGATCAGGAGTCAGCGGTCAGGGGTCAGAGTCAGGGATCAGGGGTCAGGGGTCAGAGTCAGGGATCAGGAGTCTGGGGTCAAGGGTCAGGGGTCAGGGGTCAGGGGTCAAAGGTCAGGGGTCATTGTCATAGGTCAGGGGTCATTAATAGGGGTCAGGGGTCAGGGGTCAAGGGTCAGGGTCGTGGTTAGGGGTCAGGGGTCGGGGTCAGGGAATGGGGTCATGGTTAGGGGTCAGCGGTCAGGCTCAGGCTCAGGGGTCATGGTTAGGGGTCAGGGGTCAGGGGGTCAGGGGTCAGGGTCATGGTTAGGGGTCAGGGGTCAGGGTCTGGGGTCATGGTTAGGGGTCAGGGGTTAGGGGTCATGGTTAGGGGTCAGGGGTCTGGGGTCAAGGGTCAGGGGTCAGGGGATCAGGGGTCAGGAGGTCAGGAGTCAGGGGGTCAGGTTCATGGTCAGGGGTCAGGGTCAGGGGTCATGGTTAGGGGTCAGGGGTCAGGGTCAGGGGTCAGGAGGTCAGGGGTCAAGGGTCAGGGGGTCAGGGGTCAGGGGTCAGGGGTCAGGCGTCAGGGGTCAGGGGTCAGGGGTCGGGGTCAGGGGTCAAAGATCAGGGGTCAGGGTCAGGGGTCAAAGGTCAGGTGTCAGGGTCAGGAGTCAGGGGTCAGGGGTCAAGGGAATGGGGCCATGGTTAGGGGTCAGGGGTCAGGGGTCAGAGTCAGGGGTCGGTGGTCAGGGGTCAGTAGTCAGGGTTAGGGATCAGGGGGCAGGGTGAGGGGTCAAAGGTCAGGGGTCAGGGTTAGGGGTCAGGGGTCGGGGTCAGGGGTCATGGTTAGGTGTTAGGGGTTAGGGGTCAGGAGTCAGGGGTCATGGTTAGCGGTCAGGGGTCAGAGTCACTGTCAGGGGTCATGGTCAGGGGTCATGGTTAGGGGTCAGGGTTCAGGGGTCAAGGGTCAGGTGTCAAGGGTCAGGGGTGATGGTTAGGGGTCAGGGGTCAGGGGTCAGGGGTCATTGTTAGGGGTCAGGGGTCATGGTTAGGGGTCAGGGGTCAGGGGTCAGGGGTCAGGAGTCAGGGGTCATGGTTAGCGGTCATGGTTAGGGGTCAGGGGTCAGGGTCTGGGGTCATGGTTAGGGGTCAGGGGTTAGGGGTCATGGTTAGGGGTCAGGGGTCTGGGGTCAAGGGTCAGGGGTCAGGGGATCAGGTGTCAGGAGGTCAGGAGTCAAGGGGTCAGGTTCATGGTTAGGGGTCAGGGTCAGGGGTCATGGTTAGGGGTCAGGGGTCAGGGTCAGGGGTCAGGGGTCATGGTTAGGGGTCAGGGGTCAGGGTCATGGTTTGGGGTCAGGGTCAGGGATCAGGGGTCAGCTGTCTGGGGTGAGTGGTCGGGGGTCAGAGTCAGGGATCAGGGGTCAGGGGTCAGGGGTCAGGGGTCAGGGGTCAGGGGTCATGGTTAGGGGTCAAAGGTCAGGGGTCATTGTCATGGGTCAGGGGTCATTAATAGGGGTCAGGGGTCAGGGGTCAAGGGTCAGGGTCGTGGCTGGGGGTCAGGGGTCAGGGAATGGGGTCATGGTTAGGGGTCAGCGGTCAGGCTCAGGGTCAGGGGTCATGGTTAGGGGTCAGGGGTCAGGGGGTCAGGGGTCAGGGGGTCAGGGGTCAGGGGTCATGGTTAGGGATCAGGGGTCAGGGTCAGGGGTCAGGGGTCAAAGTTCAGGGGTCATGGTCATGGGTCATGGTCAGGGGTCATTAGTAGGGGTCAGGGGTCAGTGGTCAAGGGTCAGTGTCATGGTCAGGGGTCGGGGTCAGGGTCAGGGGTCAGGGTCAGGTGTCATGGTTAGGGGTCAGGGGTCAGGGGTCAGGGGGTCAGGGTCATGGTTAGGGGTCAGGGGTCAGGGTCTGGGGTCATGGTTAGGGGTCAGCGGTCAGGGTCTGAATCAGGGGTCATGGTTAGGGGTCAGGGGTCAGGGTCATGGTTAGGGGTCAAGGATCAGGGATCAGGGTCAGGGTCAGGGGTCTGGGGTGAGTGGTCAGAGGTCAGGGGTTAGGGGTCAGGGGTCAGAGTCAGGGGTCAGGGTTCAGTGGTCAGGGGTCAGGGTTAGGTATTGGGGGCAGGGTCAGGGGTCAAAGGTCAGGGGTCAGGGGTCATTGTTAGGGGTCAGGGGTCATGGTTAGGGGTCAGGGGTCAGGGGTCAGGAGGTCAGGGGGTCAGGGGTCATGGCTAGGGGTCAGGGGTCAAGGGTCAGGGGTCAGGGATAGAGTCAGGGGTCTGGGGTCAGGGGTCAGGGATCAGGGGGTCAGGGGTCAGGGTTAGGGATCAGGGGTCAGGAGTCAGGGGTCAGGGGTCAGAGTCAGGGGTCGGTGGTCAGGGGTCAGGAGTCAGGGGTCATGGTTAGCGGTCAGGGGTCAGAGTCACTGTCAGGGGTCATGGTCAGGGGTCATGGTTAGGGGTCAGGGGTCAGGGGTCAGGGGTCAAGGGTCAGGTGTCAGGGGTCAGGGGTGATGGTTAGGGGTCAGGGGTCAGGGGTCAGGCATCAGGCATCAGGGGTTAGGGGTTAGGGTTAGGGATCAGGAGTCAGGGGTCAGGGGTCAGAGTCAGGGATCAGGGGTCAGGGGTCAGAGTCAGGGATCAGGAGTCAGGGGTCAAGGGTCAGGGGTCAGGGATAGAGTCAGGGGTCAGGGGTCAGGGATCAGGGGGTCAGGGGTCAGGGTTAGGGATCAGGGGTCAGGAGTCAGGGGTCAGGGGTCAGAGTCAGGGGTCGGTGGTCAGGGGTCAGGAGTCAGGGGTCATGGTTAGGGGTTAGGGGTCAGGGGTCAGGAGTCAGGGGTCATGCTTAGCGGTCAGGGGTCAGAGTCACTGTCAGGGGTCATGGTCAGGGGTCATGGTTAGGGGTCAGGGTTCAGGGGTCAAGGGTCAGGTGTCAGGGGTCAGGGGTGATGGTTAGGGGTCAGGGGTCAGGGGGTCAGGGGTCAGGGGGTCAGGGTTAGGGATCAGGGGTCATGGTCAGGGGTGATGGTTAGGGGTCAGGGGTCAGGGGTCAGGGGTCAAGGGTCAGGTGTCAGGGGTCAGGGGTGATGGTTAGGGGTCAGGGGTCAGGGGTCAGGCATCAGGCATCAGGGGTTAGGGGTTAGGGTTAGGGATCAGGAGTCAGGGGTCAGGGGTCAGAGTCAGGGATCAGGGGTCAGGGGTCAGAGTCAGGGATCAGGAGTCTGGGGTCAAGGGTCAGGGGTCAGGGGTCAGGGGTCAAAGGTCAGGGGTCATTGTCATAGGTCAGGGGTCATTAATAGGGGTCAGGGGTCAGGGGTCAAGGGTAGGGTCGTGGTTAGGGGTCAGGGGTCGGGGTCAGGGAATGGGGTCATGGTTAGGGGTCAGCGGTCAGGCTCAGGCTCAGGGGTCATGGTTAGGGGTCAGGGGTCAGGGGGTCAGGGGTCAGGGTCATGGTTAGGGGTCAGGGGTCAGGGTCTGGGGTCATGGTTAGGGGTCAGGGGTTAGGGGTCATGGTTAGGGGTCAGGGGTCTGGGGTCAAGGGTCAGGGGTCAGGGGATCAGGGGTCAGGAGGTCAGGAGTCAGGGGGTCAGGTTCATGGTCAGGGGTCAGGGTCAGGGGTCATGGTTAGGGGTCAGGGGTCAGGGTCAGGGGTCAGGAGGTCAGGGGTCAAGGGTCAGGGGGTCAGGGGTCAGGGGTCAGGCGTCAGGGGTCAGGGGTCGGGGTCAGGGGTCAAAGATCAGGGGTCAGGGCCAGGGGTCAAAGGTCAGGTGTCAGGGTCAGGAGTCAGGGGTCAGGGGTCAAGGGAATGGGGCCATGGTTAGGGGTCAGGGGTCAGGGGTCAGAGTCAGGGGTCGGTGGTCAGGGGTCAGCAGTCAGGGTTAGGGATCAGGGGGCAGGGTGAGGGGTCAAAGGTCAGGGGTCAGGGTTAGGGGTCAGGGGTCAGGGGTCAGGGGTCAGGGGATCAGGGGTCATGGTTAGGGGTCAGGGGTCAGGGGTCAGGGTCATGGTTAGGGGTCAGGGATCAGGGTCAGGGTCAGGGGTCTGGGGTGAGTGGTCAGAGGTCAGGGGTTAGGGGTCAGTGGTCAGGGGTCAGGGTTAGGGATTAGGGGGCAGGGTCAGGGGTCAAAGGTCAGGGGTCAAAGGTCAGGGGTCAGGGGTCAGGGGTCATTGTTAGGGGTCAGGGGTCAGGGTTAGGGATCAGGGGTCAGGGGTCGGGGGTCAGGGGTCAGAGTCAGGGGTCAAAGGTCAGGGGTCATGGTTAGGGGTCAGGGGTCAGGGGTCAAGGGTCATGGTCTGGGGTGAGTGGTCAGGGGTCAGGGTCATGGTTAGGCGTCAGGGAATGGGGTCATGGTTAGGGGTTAGGGGTCAGGGGTCAGGAGTCAGGGGTCATGCTTAGCGGTCAGGGGTCAGAGTCACTGTCAGGGGTCATGGTCAGGGGTCATGGTTAGGGGTCAGGGTTCAGGGGTCAAGGGTCAGGTGTCAGGGGTCAGGGGTGATGGTTAGGGGTCAGGGGTCAGGGGGTCAGGGGTCAGGGGGTCAGGGTTAGGGATCAGGGGTCATGGTCAGGGGTGATGGTTAGGGGTCAGGGGTCAGGGGTCAGGGGTCAAGGGTCAGGTGTCAGGGGTCAGGGGTGATGGTTAGGGGTCAGGGGTCAGGGGTCAGGCATCAGGCATCAGGGGTTAGGGGTTAGGGTTAGGGATCAGGAGTCAGGGGTCAGGGGTCAGAGTCAGGGATCAGGGGTCAGGGGTCAGAGTCAGGGATCAGGAGTCTGGGGTCAAGGGTCAGGGGTCAGGGGTCAGGGGTCAAAGGTCAGGGGTCATTGTCATAGGTCAGGGGTCATTAATAGGGGTCAGGGGTCAGGGGTCAAGGGTCAGGGTCGTGGTTAGGGGTCAGGGGTCGGGGTCAGGGAATGGGGTCATGGTTAGGGGTCAGCGGTCAGGCTCAGGCTCAGGGGTCATGGTTAGGGGTCAGGGGTCAGGGGGTCAGGGGTCAGGGTCATGGTTAGGGGTCAGGGGTCAGGGTCTGGGGTCATGGTTAGGGGTCAGGGGTTAGGGGTCATGGTTAGGGGTCAGGGGTCTGGGGTCAAGGGTCAGGGGTCAGGGGATCAGGGGTCAGGAGGTCAGGAGTCAGGGGGTCAGGTTCATGGTCAGGGGTCAGGGTCAGGGGTCATGGTTAGGGGTCAGGGGTCAGGGTCTGGGGTCAGGAGGTCAGGGGTCAAGGGTCAGGGGGTCAGGGGTCAGGGGTCAGGCGTCAGGGGTCAGGGGTCGGGGTCAGGGGTCAAAGATCAGGGGTCAGGGCCAGGGGTCAAAGGTCAGGTGTCAGGGTCAGGAGTCAGGGGTCAGGGGTCAAGGGAATGGGGCCATGGTTAGGGGTCAGGGGTCAGGGGTCAGAGTCAGGGGTCGGTGGTCAGGGGTCAGCAGTCAGGGTTAGGGATCAGGGGGCAGGGTGAGGGGTCAAAGGTCAGGGGTCAGGGTTAGGGGTCAGGGGTCAGGGGTCAGGGGTCATGGTTAGGGGTTAGGGGTCAGGGGTCAGGAGTCAGGGGTCATGGTTAGCGGTCAGGGATCAGAGTCACTGTCAGGGGTCATGGTCAGGGGTCATGGTTAGGGGTCAGGGTTCAGGGGTCAAGGGTCAGGTGTCAGGGGTCAGGGGTGATGGTTAGGGGTCAGGGGTCAGGGGGTCAGGGGTCATTGTTAGGGGTCAGGGGTCATGGTTAGGGGTCAGGGGTCAGGGGTCAGGGGTCAGGAGTCAGGGGTCATGGTTAGCGGTCAGGGGTCAGAGTCACTGTCAGGGGTCATGGTCAGGGGTCATGGTTAGGGGTCAGGGTTCAGGGGTCAAGGGTCAGGTGTCAGGGGTCAGGGGTGATGGTTACGGGTCAGGGGTCAGGGGTCAGGCATCAGGCATCAGGGGTTAGGGGTCAGGGTTAGGGATCAGGAGTCAGGGGTCAGGGGTCAGAGTCAGGGATCAGGAGTCAGGGGTCAGGGGTCAGGGGTCAGGGGTCAGGGGTCAGGGGTCAGGGGTCAGGGGTCAGGGGTCAGGGTCATGGTTAGGGGTCAGGGGTCAGGGTCAGGGAATGTGGTCATGGCTAGGGGTCAGCGGTCAGGCTCAGGGTCAGGGGTCATGGGGTTAGGGGTCAGGGGTCAGGGGGTCAAAGGTCAGGGGGTCAGGGGTCAGGGGTCATGCTTAGGGATCAGGGGTCAGGGTCAGGGGTCAGGGGTCAAAGTTCAGGGGTCATGGTCATGGGTCATGGTCAGGGGTCATTAGTAGGGGTCAGGGGTCAGTGGTCAAGGGTCAGCGTCATGGTCAGGGGTCGGGGTCAGGGTCAGGGGTCAGGGTCAGGTGTCATGGTTAGGGGTCAGGGGTCAGGGGTCAGGGGGTCAGGGTCATGGTTAGGGGTCAGGGGTCAGGGTCTGGGGTCATGGTTAGGGGTCAGGGGTCAGGGGTCAGGGGATCAGGGGTCATGGTTAGGGGTCAGGGGTCAGGGGTCAGGGTCATGGTTAGGGGTCAGGGATCAGGGTCAGGGTCAGGGGTCTGGGGTGAGTGGTCAGAGGTCAGGGGTTAGGGGTCAGTGGTCAGGGGTCAGGGTTAGGGATTAGGGGGCAGGGTCAGGGGTCAAAGGTCAGGGGTCAAAGGTCAGGGGTCAGGGGTCAGGGGTCATTGTTAGGGGTCAGGGGTCAGGGTTAGGGATCAGGGGTCAGGGGTCGGGGGTCAGGGTCAGGGTTAGGGGTCAAAGGTCAGGGGTCATGGTTAGGGGTCAGGGGTCAGGGGTCAAGGGTCATGGTCTGGGGTGAGTGGTCAGGGGTCAGGGTCATGCTTAGGCGTCAGGGAATGGGGTCATGGTTAGGGGTCAGGGGTCAGGGGTCAGGAGTCAGGGGTCATGGTTAGCGGTCAGGGATCAGAGTCACTGTCAGGGGTCATGGTCAGGGGTCATGGTTAGGGGTCAGGGGTCAGGGGTCAGGGGTCAGGGTCAGGTGTCAGGGGTCAGGGGTGATGGTTAGGGGTCAGGGGTCAGGGGTCAGGCATCAGGCATCAGGGGTTAGGGGTTAGGGTTAGGGATCAGGAGTCAGGGGTCAGGGGTCAGAGTCAGGGATCAGGGGTCAGGGGTCAGAGTCAGGGATCAGGAATCTGGGGTCAAGGGTCAGGGGTCAGGGGTCAGGGGTCAAAGGTCAGGGGTCATTGTCATAGGTCAGGGGTCATTAATAGGGGTCAGGGGTCAGGGGTCAAGGGTCAGGGTCGTGGTTAGGGGTCAGGGGTCGGGGTCAGGGAATGGGGTCATGGTTAGGGGTCAGCGGTCAGGCTCAGGCTCAGGGGTCATGGTTAGGGGTCAGGGGTCAGGGGGTCAGGGGTCAGGGGGTATGGGGTTAGGGTCATGGTTAGGGGTCAGGGGTCAGGGTCTGGGGTCATGGTCAGGGGTCAGGGGTTAGGGGTCATGGTTAGGGGTCAGGGGTCTGGGGTCAAGGGTCAGGGGTCAGGGGATCAGGGGTCAGGAGGTCAGGAGTCAGGGGGTCAGGTTCATGGTTAGGGGTCAGGGTCAGGGGTCATGGTTAGGGGTAGGGGTCAGGGTCATGGGTCAGGGGTCAGGGGTCAGGGAATGGTTAGGGGTCAGGGGTCAGGGAATTGGGTCATGGTTAGTGGACAGGGGTCAGGGTCAGGGGTCAGGGGTCATGGTTAGGGGTCAGGGGTCAGGGTCATGGTTTGGGGTCAGGGTCAGGGATCAGGGGTCAGCTGTCTGGGGTGAGTGGTCGGGGGTCAGAGTCAGGGATCAGGGGTCAGGGGTCAGGGGTCAGGGGTCAGGGGTCAGGGGTCAGGGGTCAGGGGTCATGGTTAGGGGTCAAAGGTCAGGGGTCATTGTCATGGGTCAGGGGTCATTAATAGGGGTCAGGGGTCAGGGGTCAAGGGTCAGGGTCGTGGTTAGGGGTCAGGGGTCAGGGAATGGGGTCATGGTTAGGGGTCAGCGGTCAGGCTCAGGGTCAGGGGTCATGGTTAGGGGTCAGGGGTCAGGGTCTGAATCAGGGGTCATGGTTAGGGGTCAGGGGTCAGGGTCATGGTTAGGGGTCAAGGATCAGGGATCAGGGTCAGGGTCAGGGTCAGGGGTCTGGGGTGGGTGGTCAGAGGTCAGGGGTTAGGGGTCAGGGGTCAGAGTCAGGGGTCAGGGTTCAGTGGTCAGGGGTCAGGGTTAGGTATTAGGGGGCAGGGTCAGGGGTCAAAGGTCAGGGGTCAGGGGTCATTTTTAGGGTTCAGGGGTCATGGTTAGGGGTCAGGGGTCAGGGGTCAGGAGGTATGGGGGTCAGGGGTCATGGCTAGGGGTCAGGGGTCAAGGGTCAGGTGTCAGGGATAGAGTCAGGGGTCTGGGGTCAGGGGTCAGGGATCAGGGGGTCAGGGGTCACGGTTAGGGATCAGGGGTCAGGAGTCAGGGGTCAGGGGTCAGAGTCAGGGGTCGGTGGTCAGGGGTCAGGAGTCAGGGGTCATGGTTAGCGGTCAGGGGTCAGAGTCACTGTCAGGGGTCATGGTCAGGGGTCATGGTTAGGGGTCAGGGGTCAGGGGTCAGGGGTCAAGGGTCAGGTGTCAGGGGTCAGGGGTGATGGTTAGGGGTTAGGGGTCAGGGGTCAGGGGTCAGGCATCAGGCATCAGGGGTTAGGGGTTAGGGTTAGGGATCAGGAGTCAGGGGTCAGGGGTCAGAGTCAGGGATCAGGGGTCAGGGGTCAGAGTCAGGGATCAGGAGTCAGGGGTCAAGGGTCAGGGGTCAGGGATAGAGTCAGGGGTCAGGGGTCAGGGATCAGGGGGTCAGGGGTCAGGGTTAGGGATCAGGGGTCAGGAGTCAGGGGTCAGGGGTCAGAGTCAGGGGTCGGTGGTCAGGGGTCAGGGTTAGGGATCAGGGGTCGGGGGTCAGGGTCAGGGTCAGGGGTCAAAGGTCAGGGGTCATGGTTAGGGGTCAGGGGTCAGGGGTCAGGGGTCAAGGGTCAGGGGTCAAGGGTCATGGTCTGGGGTGAGTGGTCAGGGGTCAGGGTCATGGTTAGGCGTCAGGGAATGGGGTCATGGTTAGGGGTCAGGGGTCAGGGGTCAGGAGTCAGGGGTCATGGTTAGCGGTCAGGGATCAGAGTCACTGTCAGGGGTCATGGTCAGGGGTCATGGTTACGGGTCAGGGGTCAGGGGTCAGGGGTCAAGGGTCAGGTGTCAGGGGTCAGGGGTGATGGTTAGGGGTCAGGGGTCAGGGGTCAGGCATCAGGCATCAGGGGTTAGGGGTTAGGGTTAGGGATCAGGAGTCAGGGGTCAGGGGTCAGAGTCAGGGATCAGGGGTCAGGGGTCAGAGTCAGGGATCAGGAGTCTGGGGTCAAGGGTCAGGGGTCAGGGGTCAGGGGTCAAAGGTCAGGGGTCATTGTCATAGGTCAGGGGTCATTAATAGGGGTCAGGGGTCAGGGGTCAAGGGTCAGGGTCGTGGTTAGGGGTCAGGGGTCGGGGTCAGAGAATGGGGTCATGGTTAGGGGTCAGCGGTCAGGCTCAGGCTCAGGGGTCATGGTTAGTGGTCAGGCGTCAGGGGTCGGGGTCAGGGGTCAAAGATCAGGGGTCAGGGTCAGGGGTCAGGGGTCGGGGTCAGGGGTCAAAGATCAGGGGTCAGGGTCAGGGGTCAGGGGTCAAGGGAATGGGGCCATGGTTAGGGGTCAGGGGTCAGGGGTCAGAGTCAGGGGTCGGTGGTCAGGGGTCAGGAGTCAGGGTTAGGGATCAGGGGGCAGGGTGAGGGGTCAAAGGTCAGGGGTCAGGGTAAGGGGTCAGGGGTCAGGGGTCAGGGGTCATGGTTAGGGGTTAGGGGTCAGGGGTCAGGAGTCAGGGGTCATGGTTAGCGGTCAGGGGTCAGAGTCACTGTCAGGGGTCATGGTCAGGGGTCATGGTTAGGGGTCAGGGTTCAGGGGTCAAGGGTCAGGTGTCAGGGGTCAGGGGTGATGGTTAGGGGTCAGGGGTCAGGGGGTCAGGGGTCAGGGGGTCAGGGTTAGGGATCAGGGGTCAGGGGTCAGGGGTCAGGGGTCAAAGGTCAGGGGTCATGGTCATGGGTCATGGTCAGGGGTCATTAGTAGGGGTCAGGGGTCAGTGGTCAAGGGTCAGCGTCATGGTCAGGGGTCGGGGTCAGGGTCAGGGGTCAGGGTCAGGTGTCATGGTTAGGGGTCTGGGGTCAGGGGTCAGGGGGTCAGGGTCATGGTTAGGGGTCAGGGGTCAGGGTCTGGGGTCATGGTTAGGGGTCAGGGGTCAGGGGATCAGGGGTCATGGTTAGGGGTCAGGGGTCAGGGTCATGGTTAGGGGTCAGGGATCAGGGTCAGGTTCAGGGGTCTGGGGTGAGTGGTCAGAGGTCAGGGGTTAGGGGTCAGGGGTCAGAGTCAGGGGTCAGGGGTCAGTGGTCAGGGGTCAGGGTTAGGGATTAGGGGGCAGGGTCAGGGGTCAAAGGTCAGGGGTCAAAGGTCAGGGGTCAGGGTCATTGTTAGGGGTCAGGGGTCATGGTTAGGGGTCAGGGGTCAGGGGTCAGGAGGTCAGGGGTCATGGCTAGGGGTCAGGGGTCAAGGGTCAGGGGTCAGGGATAGAGTCAGGGGTCTGGGGTCAGGGGTCAGGGATCAGGGGGTCAGGGGTCAGGGTTAGGGATCAGGGGTCAGGGGTCGGGGGTCAGGGTCAGGGTCAGGGGTCAAAGGTCAGGGGTCATGGTTAGGGGTCAGGGGTCAGGGGTCAAGGGTCAGGGGTCAAGGGTCATGGTCTGGGGTGAGTGGTCAGGGGTCAGGGTCATGGTTAGGCGTCAGGGAATGGGGTCATGGTTAGGGGTCAGGGGTCAGGAGTCAGGGGTCATGGTTAGCGGTCAGGGATCAGAGTCACTGTCAGGGGTCATGGCCAGGGGTCATGGTTAGGGGTCAGGGGTCAGGGGTCAGGGGTCAAGGGTCAGGTGTCAGGGGTCAGGGGTGATGGTTAGGGGTCAGGGGTCAGGGGTCAGGCATCAGGCATCAGGGGTTAGGGGTTAGGGTTAGGGATCAGGAGTCAGGGGTCAGGGGTCAGAGTCAGGGATCAGGGGTCAGGGGTCAGAGTCAGGGATCAGGAGTCTGGGGTCAAGGGTCAGGGGTCAGGGGTCAGGGGTCAAAGGTCAGGGGTCATTGTCATAGGTCAGGGGTCATTAATAGGGGTCAGGGGTCAGGGGTCAAGGGTCAGGGTCGTGGTTAGGGGTCAGGGGTCGGGGTCAGGGAATGGGGTCATGGTTAGGGGTCAGCGGTCAGGCTCAGGCTCAGGGGTCATGGTTAGGGGTCAGGGGTCAGGGGGTCAGGGGTCAGGGTCATGGTTAGGGGTCAGGGGTCAGGGTCTGGGGTCATGGTTAGGGGTCAGGGGTTAGGGGTCATGGTTAGGGGTCAGGGGTCTGGGGTCAAGGGTCAGGGGTCAGGGGATCAGGGGTCAGGAGGTCAGGAGTCAGGGGGTCAGGTTCATGGTCAGGGGTCAGGGTCAGGGGTCATGGTTAGGGGTCAGGGGTCAGGGTCAGGGGTCAGGAGGTCAGGGGTCAAGGGTCAGGGGGTCAGGGGTCAGGGGTCAGGGGTCAGGCGTCAGGGGTCAGGGGTCAGGGGTCGGGGTCAGGGGTCAAAGATCAGGGGTCAGGGTCAGGGGTCAAAGGTCAGGTGTCAGGGTCAGGAGTCAGGGGTCAGGGGTCAAGGGAATGGGGCCATGGTTAGGGGTCAGGGGTCAGGGGTCAGAGTCAGGGGTCGGTGGTCAGGGGTCAGTAGTCAGGGTTAGGGATCAGGGGGCAGGGTGAGGGGTCAAAGGTCAGGGGTCAGGGTTAGGGGTCAGGGGTCAGGGGTCAGGGGTCATGGTTAGGTGTTAGGGGTCAGGGGTCAGGAGTCAGGGGTCATGGTTAGCGGTCAGGGGTCAGAGTCACTGTCAGGGGTCATGGTCAGGGGTCATGGTTAGGGGTCAGGGTTCAGGGGTCAAGGGTCAGGTGTCAAGGGTCAGGGGTGATGGTTAGGGGTCAGGGGTCAGGGGTCAGGGGTCATTGTTAGGGGTCAGGGGTCATGGTTAGGGGTCAGGGGTCAGGGGTCAGGAGTCAGGGGTCATGGTTAGCGGTCAGGGGTCAGAGTCACTGTCAGGGGTCATGGTCAGGGGTCATGGTTAGGGGTCAGGGTTCAGGGGTCAAGGGTCAGGTGTCAGGGGTCAGGGGTGATGGTTACGGGTCAGGGGTCAGGGGTCAGGCATCAGGCATCAGGGGTTAGGGGTCAGGGTTAGGGATCAGGAGTCAGGGGTCAGGGGTCAGAGTCAGGGATCAGGAGTCAGGGGTCAGGGGTCAGGGGTCAGGGGTCAGGGGTCAGGGGTCAGGGGTCAGGGGTCAGGGGTCAGGGGTCAGGGTCATGGTTAGGGGTCAATGGTCAGAGTCACTGTCAGGGGTCATGGTCAGGGGTCATGGTTAGGGGTCAGGGTTCAGGGGTCAAGGGTCAGGTGTCAGGGGTCAGGGGTGATGGTTACGGGTCAGGGGTCAGGCATCAGGCATCAGGGGTTAGGGGTCAAGGGTTAGGGATCAGGAGTCAGGGGTCAGGGGTCAGAGTCAGGGATCAGGAGTCAGGGGTCAGGGGTCAGGGGTCAGGGGTCAGGGGTCAGGGGTCAGGGGTGATGGTTACGGGTCAGGGGTCAGGCATCAGGCATCAGGGGTTAGGGGTCAGGGTTAGGGATCAGGAGTCAGGGGTCAGGGGTCAGAGTCAGGGATCAGGGGTCAGAGGTCAGGGGTCAGGGGTCAGGGGTCAGGGGTCAGGGGTCAGGGGTCGGGGTCATGGTTAGGGGTCAGGGGTCAGGGTCAGGGAATGTGGTCATGGCTAGGGGTCAGCGGTCAGGCTCAGGGTCAGGGGTCATGGGGTTAGGGGTCAGGGGTCAGGGGGTCAAAGGTCAGGGGGTCAGGGGTCAGGGGTCAGGCTTAGGGATCAGGGGTCAGGGTCAGGGGTCAGGGGTCAAAGTTCAGGGGTCATGGTCATGGGTCATGGTCAGGGGTCATTAGTAGGGGTCAGGGGTCAGTGGTCAAGGGTCAGCGTCATGGTCAGGGGTCGGGGTCAGGGTCAGGGGTCAGGGTCAGGTGTCATGGTTAGGGGTCAGGGGTCAGGGGTCAGGGGGTCAGGGTCATGGTTAGGGGTCAGGGGTCAGGGTCTGGGGTCATGGTTAGGGGTCAGGGGTCAGGGGTCAGGGGATCAGGGGTCATGGTTAGGGGTCAGGGGTCAGGGGTCAGGGTCATGGTTAGGGGTCAGGGATCAGGGTCAGGGTCAGGGGTCTGGGGTGAGTGGTCAGAGGTCAGGGGTTAGGGGTCAGTGGTCAGGGGTCAGGGTTAGGGATTAGGGGGCAGGGTCAGGGGTCAAAGGTCAGGGGTCAAAGGTCAGGGGTCAGGGGTCAGGGGTCATTGTTAGGGGTCAGGGGTCAGGGTTAGGGATCAGGGGTCAGGGGTCGGGGGTCAGGGTCAGGGTTAGGGGTCAAAGGTCAGGGGTCATGGTTAGGGGTCAGGGGTCAGGGGTCAAGGGTCATGGTCTGGGGTGAGTGGTCAGGGGTCAGGGTCATGGTTAGGCGTCAGGGAATGGGGTCATGGTTAGGGGTCAGGGGTCAGGAGTCAGGGGTCATGGTTAGCGGTCAGGGATCAGAGTCACTGTCAGGGGTCATGGTCAGGGGTCATGGTTAGGGGTCAGGGGTCAGGGGTCAGGGGTCAGGGTCAGGTGTCAGGGGTCAGGGGTGATGGTTAGGGGTCAGGGGTCAGGGGTCAGGCATCAGGCATCAGGGGTTAGGGGTTAGGGTTAGGGATCAGGAGTCAGGGGTCAGGGGTCAGAGTCAGGGATCAGGGGTCAGGGGTCAGAGTCAGGGATCAGGAGTCTGGGGTCAAGGGTCAGGGGTCAGGGGTCACGGGTCAAAGGTCAGGGGTCATTGTCATGGGTCAGGGGTCATTAATAGGGGTCAGGGGTCAGGGGTCAAGGGTCAGGGTCGTGGTTAGGGGTCAGGGGTCGGGGTCAGGGAATGGGGTCATGGTTAGGGGTCAGCGGTCAGGCTCAGGCTCAGGGGTCATGGTTAGGGGTCAGGGGTCAGGGGGTCAGGGGTCAGGGGGTATGGGGTTAGGGTCATGGTTAGGGGTCAGGGGTCAGGGTCTGGGGTCATGGTTAGGGGTCAGGGGTTAGGGGTCATGGTTAGGGGTCAGGGGTCTGGGGTCAAGGGTCAGGGGTCAGGGGATTAGGGGTCAGGAGGTCAGGAGTCAGGGGGTCAGGTTCATGGTTAGGGGTCAGGGTCAGGGGTCATGGTTAGGGGTCAGGGGTCAGGGTCAGCGGTCAGGGGTCATGGTTAGGGGTCGGGGGTCAGGGTCATGGTTTGGGGTCAGGGTCAGGGATCAGGGGTCAGGGGTCAGGGGTCAGGGGTCAAAGTTCAGGGGTCATGGTCATGGGTCATGGTCAGGGGTCATTAGTAGGGGTCAGGGGTCAGTGGTCAAGGGTCAGCGTCATGGTCAGGGGTCGGGGTCAGGGTCAGGGGTCAGGGTCAGGTGTCATGGTTAGGGGTCAGGGGTCAGGGGTCAGGGGGTCAGGGTCATGGTTAGGGGTCAGGGGTCAGGGTCTGGGGTCATGGTTAGGGGTCAGGGGTCAGGGTCTGAATCAGGGGTCATGGTTAGGGGTCAGGGGTCAGGGTCATGGTTAGGGGTCAAGGATCAGGGATCAGGGTCAGGGTCAGGGGTCTGGGGTGAGTGGTCAGAGGTCAGGGGTTAGGGGTCAGGGGTCAGAGTCAGGGGTCAGGGTTCAGTGGTCAGGGGTCAGGGTTAGGTATTATGGGGCAGGGTCAGGGGTCAAAGGTCAGGGGTCAGGGGTCATTGTTAGGGGTCAGGGGTCATGGTTAGGGGTCAGGGGTCAGGGGTCAGGAGGTATGGGGGTCAGGGGTCATGGCTAGGGGTCAGGGGTCAAGGGTCAGGGGTCAGGGATAGAGTCAGGGGTCTGGGGTCAGGGGTCAGGGATCAGGGGGTCAGGGGTCAGGGTTAGGGATCAGGGGTCAGGAGTCAGGGGTCAGGGGTCAGAGTCAGGGGTCGGTGGTCAGGGGTCAGGAGTCAGGGGTCATGGTTAGCGGTCAGGGGTCAGAGTCACTGTCAGGGGTCATGGTCAGGGGTCATGGTTAGGGGTCAGGGGTCAGGGGTCAGGGGTCAAGGGTCAGGTGTCAGGGGTCAGGGGTGATGGTTAGGGGTCAGGGGTCAGGGGTCAGGAATCAGGCATCAGGGGTTAGGCGTTAGGGTTAGGGATCAGGAGTCAGGGGTCAGGGGTCAGAGTCAGGGATCAGGGGTCAGGGGTCAGAGTCAGGGATCAGGAGTCAGGGGTCAAGGGTCAGGGGTCAGGGATAGAGTCAGGGGTCAGGGGTCAGGGATCAGGGGGTCAGGGGTCAGGGTTAGGGATCAGGGGTCAGGAGTCAGGGGTCAGGGGTCAGAGTCAGGGGTCGGTGGTCAGGGGTCAGGAGTCAGGGGTCATGGTTAGGGGTTAGGGGTCAGGGGTCAGGAGTCAGGGGTCATGCTTAGCGGTCAGGGGTCAGAGTCACTGTCAGGGGTCATGGTCAGGGGTCATGGTTAGGGGTCAGGGTTCAGGGGTCAAGGGTCAGGTGTCAGGGGTCAGGGGTGATGGTTAGGGGTCAGGGGTCAGGGGGTCAGGGGTCAGGGGGTCAGGGTTAGGGATCAGGGGTCATGGTCAGGGGTGATGGTTAGGGGTCAGGGGTCAGGGGTCAGGGGTCAAGGGTCAGGTGTCAGGGGTCAGGGGTGATGGTTAGGGGTCAGGGGTCAGGGGTCAGGCATCAGGCATCAGGGGTTAGGGGTTAGGGTTAGGGATCAGGAGTCAGGGGTCAGGGGTCAGAGTCAGGGATCAGGGGTCAGGGGTCAGAGTCAGGGATCAGGAGTCTGGGGTCAAGGGTCAGGGGTCAGGGGTCAGGGGTCAAAGGTCAGGGGTCATTGTCATAGGTCAGGGGTCATTAATAGGGGTCAGGGGTCAGGGGTCAAGGGTCAGGGTCGTGGTTAGGGGTCAGGGGTCGGGGTCAGGGAATGGGGTCATGGTTAGGGGTCAGCGGTCAGGCTCAGGCTCAGGGGTCATGGTTAGGGGTCAGGGGTCAGGGGGTCAGGGGTCAGGGTCATGGTTAGGGGTCAGGGGTCAGGGTCTGGGGTCATGGTTAGGGGTCAGGGGTTAGGGGTCATGGTTAGGGGTCAGGGGTCTGGGGTCAAGGGTCAGGGGTCAGGGGATCAGGGGTCAGGAGGTCAGGAGTCAGGGGGTCAGGTTCATGGTCAGGGGTCAGGGTCAGGGGTCATGGTTAGGGGTCAGGGGTCAGGGTCAGGGGTCAGGAGGTCAGGGGTCAAGGGTCAGGGGGTCAGGGGTCAGGGGTCAGGCGTCAGGGGTCAGGGGTCAGGGGTCGGGGTCAGGGGTCAAAGATCAGGGGTCAGGGTCAGGGGTCAAAGGTCAGGTGTCAGGGTCAGGAGTCAGGGGTCAGGGGTCAAGGGAATGGGGCCGTGGTTAGGGGTCAGGGGTCAGGGGTCAGAGTCAGGGGTCGGTGGTCAGGGGTTAGTAGTCAGGGTTAGGGATCAGGGGGCAGGGTGAGGGGTCAAAGGTCAGGGGTCAGGGTTAGGGGTCAGGGGTCAGGGGTCAGGGGTCATGGTTAGGTGTTAGGGGTCAGGGGTCAGGAGTCAGGGGTCATGGTTAGCGGTCAGGGGTCAGAGTCACTGTCAGGGGTCATGGTCAGGGGTCATGGTTAGGGGTCAGGGTTCAGGGGTCAAGGGTCAGGTGTCAAGGGTCAGGGGTGATGGTTAGGGGTCAGGGGTCAGGGGTCAGGGGTCATTGTTAGGGGTCAGGGGTCATGGTTAGGGGTCAGGGGTCAGGGGTCAGGGGTCAGGAGTCAGGGGTCATGGTTAGCGGTCAGGGGTCAGAGTCACTGTCAGGGGTCATGGTCAGGGGTCATGGTTAGGGGTCAGGGTTCAGGGGTCAAGGGTCAGGTGTCAGGGGTCAGGGGTGATGGTTACGGGTCAGGGGTCAGGGGTCAGGCATCAGGCATCAGGGGTTAGGGGTCAGGGTTAGGGATCAGGAGTCAGGGGTCAGGGGTCAGAGTCAGGGATCAGGAGTCAGGGGTCAGGGGTCAGGGGTCAGGGGTCAGGGGTCAGGGGTCAGGGGTCAGGGGTCATGGTTAGGGGTCAGGGGTCAGGGTCAGGGAATGTGGTCATGGCTAGGGGTCAGCGGTCAGGCTCAGGGTCAGGGGTCATGGGGTTAGGGGTCAGGGGTCAGGGGGTCAAAGGTCAGGGGGTCAGGGGTCAGGGGTCAGGCTTAGGGATCAGGGGTCAGGGTCAGGGGTCAGGGGTCAAAGTTCAGGGGTCATGGTCATGGGACATGGTCAGGGGTCATTAGTAGGGGTCAGGGGTCAGTGGTCAAGGGTCAGCGTCATTGTCAGGGGTCGGGGTCAGGGTCAGGGGTCAGGGTCAGGTGTCATGGTTAGGGGTCAGGGGTCAGGGGTCAGGGGGTCAGGGTCATGGTTAGGGGTCAGGGGTCAGGGTCTGGGGTCATGGTTAGGGGTCAGGGGTCAGGGGTCAGGGGATCAGGGGTCATGGTTAGGGGTCAGGGGTCAGGGGTCAGGGTCATGGTTAGGGGTCAGGGATCAGGGTCAGGGTCAGGGGTCTGGGGTGAGTGGTCAGAGGTCAGGGGTTAGGGGTCAGTGGTCAGGGGTCAGGGTTAGGGATTAGGGGGCAGGGTCAGGGGTCAAAGGTCAGGGGTCAAAGGTCAGGGGTCAGGGGTCAGGGGTCATTGTTAGGGGTCAGGGGTCAGGGTTAGGGATCAGGGGTCAGGGGTCGGGGGTCAGGGTCAGGGTTAGGGGTCAAAGGTCAGGGGTCATGGTTAGGGGTCAGGGGTCAGGGGTCAAGGGTCATGGTCTGGGGTGAGTGGTCAGGGGTCAGGGTCATGGTTAGGCGTCAGGGAATGGGGTCATGGTTAGGGGTCAGGGGTCAGGGGTCAGGAGTCAGGGGTCATGGTTAGCGGTCAGGGATCAGAGTCACTGTCAGGGGTCATGGTCAGGGGTCATGGTTAGGGGTCAGGGGTCAGGGGTCAGGGGTCAGGGTCAGGTGTCAGGGGTCAGGGGTGATGGTTAGGGGTCAGGGGTCAGGGGTCAGGCATCAGGCATCAGGGGTTAGGGGTTAGGGTTAGGGATCAGGAGTCAGGGGTCAGGGGTCAGAGTCAGGGATCAGGGGTCAGGGGTCAGAGTCAGGGATCAGGAGTCTGGGGTCAAGGGTCAGGGGTCAGGGGTCAGGGGTCAAAGGTCAGGGGTCATTGTCATAGGTCAGGGGTCATTAATAGGGGTCAGGGGTCAGGGGTCAAGGGTCAGGGTCGTGGTTAGGGGTCAGGGGTCGGGGTCAGGGAATGGGGTCATGGTTAGGGGTCAGCGGTCAGGCTCAGGCTCAGGGGTCATGGTTAGGGGTCAGGGGTCAGGGGGTCAGGGGTCAGGGGGTATGGGGTTAGGGTCATGGTTAGGGGTCAGGGGTCAGGGTCTGGGGTCATGGTTAGGGGTCAGGGGTTAGGGGTCATGGTTAGGGGTCAGGGGTCTGGGGTCAAGGGTCAGGGGTCAGGGGATCAGGGGTCAGGAGGTCAGGAGTCAGGGGGTCAGGTTCATGGTTAGGGGTCAGGGTCAGGGGTCATGGTTAGGGGTCAGGGGTCAGGGTCAGGGGTCAGGGGTCAGGGGTCAGGGAATGGTTAGGGGTCAGGGGTCAGGGAATTGGGTCATGGTTAGTGGTCAGGGGTCAGGGTCAGGGGTCAGGGGTCATGGTTAGGGGTCAGGGGTCAGGGTCATGGTTTGGGGTCAGGGTCAGGGATCAGGGGTCAGCTGTCTGGGGTGAGTGGTCGGGGGTCAGAGTCAGGGATCAGGGGTCAGGGGTCAGGGGTCAGGGGTCAGGGGTCAGGGGTCAGGGGTCATGGTTAGGGGTCAAAGGTCAGGGGTCATTGTCATGGATCAGGGGTCATTAATAGGGGTCAGGGGTCAGGGGTCAAGGGTCAGGGTCGTGGTTAGGGGTCAGGGGTCAGGGAATGGAATCATGGTTAGGGGTCAGGGGTCAGGCTCAGGGTCAGGGGTCATGGTTAGGGGTCAGGGGTCAGGGTCTGAATCAGGGGTCATGGTTAGGGGTCAGGGGTCAGGGTCATGGTTAGGGGTCAAGGATCAGGGATCAGGGTCAGGGTCAGGGGTCTGGGGTGAGTGGTCAGAGGTCAGGGGTTAGGGGTCAGGGGTCAGAGTCAGGGGTCAGGGTTCAGTGGTCAGGGGTCAGGGTTAGGTATTAGGGGGCAGGGTCAGGGGTCAAAGGTCAGGGGTCAGGGGTCATTGTTAGGGGTCAGGGGTCATGGTTAGGGGTCAGGGGTCAGGGGTCAGGAGGTCAGGGGGTCAGGGGTCATGGCTAGGGGTCAGGGGTCAAGGGTCAGGGGTCAGGGATAGAGTCAGGGGTCTGGGGTCAGGGGTCAGGGATCAGGGGGTCAGGGGTCAGGGTTAGGGATCAGGGGTCAGGAGTCAGGGGTCAGGGGTCAGAGTCAGGTGTCGGTGGTCAGGGGTCAGGAGTCAGGGGTCATGGTTAGCGGTCAGGGGTCAGAGTCACTGTCAGGGGTCATGGTCAGGGGTCATGGTTAGGGGTCAGGGGTCAGGGGTCAGGGGTCAAGGGTCAGGTGTCAGGGGTCAGGGGTGATGGTTAGGGGTCAGGGGTCAGGGGTCAGGCATCAGGCATCAGGGGTTAGGGGTTAGGGTTAGGGATCAGGAGTCAGGGGTCAGGGGTCAGAGTCAGGGATCAGGGGTCAGGGGTCAGAGTCAGGGATCAGGAGTCAGGGGTCAAGGGTCAGGGGTCAGGGATAGAGTCAGGGGTCAGGGGTCAGGGATCAGGGGGTCAGGGGTCAGGGTTAGGGATCAGGGGTCAGGAGTCAGGGGTCAGGGGTCAGAGTCAGGGGTCGGTGGTCAGGGGTCAGGAGTCAGGGGTCATGGTTAGGGGTTAGGGGTCAGAGTCACTGTCAGGGGTCATGGTCAGGGGTCATGGTTAGGGGTCAGGGTTCAGGGGTCAAGGGTCAGGTGTCAGGGGTCAGGGGTGATGGTTAGGGGTCAGGGGTCAGGGGTCAGGGGTCATTGTTAGGGGTCAGGGGTCATGGTTAGGGGTCAGGGGTCAGGGGTCAGGGGTCAGGAGTCAGGGGTCATGGTTAGCGGTCAGGGGTCAGAGTCACTGTCAGGGGTCATGGTCAGGGGTCATGGTTAGGGGTCAGGGTTCAGGGGTCAAGGGTCAGGTGTCAGGGGTCAGGGGTGATGGTTACGGGTCAGGGGTCAGGGGTCAGGCATCAGGCATCAGGGGTTAGGGGTCAGGGTTAGGGATCAGGAGTCAGGGGTCAGGGGTCAGAGTCAGGGATCAGGAGTCAGGGGTCAGGGGTCAGGGGTCAGGGGTCAGGGGTCAGGGGTCAGGGGTCAGGGGTCAGGGGTCAGGGTCATGGTTAGGGGTCAGGGGTCAGGGTCAGGGAATGTGGTCATGGCTAGGGGTCAGCGGTCAGGCTCAGGGTCAGGGGTCATGGGGTTAGGGGTCAGGGGTCAGGGGGTCAAAGGTCAGGGGGTCAGGGGTCAGGGGTCAGGCTTAGGGATCAGGGGTCAGGGTCAGGGGTCAGGGGTCAAAGTTCAGGGGTCATGGTCATGGGTCATGGTCAGGGGTCATTAGTAGGGGTCAGGGGTCAGTGGTCAAGGGTCAGCGTCATGGTCAGGGGTCGGGGTCAGGGTCAGGGGTCAGGGTCAGGTGTCATGGTTAGGGGTCAGGGGTCAGGGGTCAGGGGGTCAGGGTCATGGTTAGGGGTCAGGGGTCAGGGTCTGGGGTCATGGTTAGGGGTCAGGGGTCAGGGGTCAGGGGATCAGGGGTCATGGTTAGGGGTCAGGGGTCAGGGGTCAGGGTCATGGTTAGGGGTCAGGGATCAGGGTCAGGGTCAGGGGTCTGGGGTGAGTGGTCAGAGGTCAGGGGTTAGGGGTCAGTGGTCAGGGGTCAGGGTTAGGGATTAGGGGGCAGGGTCAGGGGTCAAAGGTCAGGGGTCAAAGGTCAGGGGTCAGGGGTCAGGGGTCATTGTTAGGGGTCAGGGGTCAGGGTTAGGGATCAGGGGTCAGGGGTCGGGGGTCAGAGTCAGGGTTAGGGGTCAAAGGTCAGGGGTCATGGTTAGGGGTCAGGGGTCAGGGGTCAGGGGTCAAGGGTCATGGTCTGGGGTGAGTGGTCAGGGGTCAGGGTCATGCTTAGGCGTCAGGGAATGGGGTCATGGTTAGGGGTCAGGGGTCAGGGGTCAGGAGTCAGGGGTCATGGTTAGCGGTCAGGGATCAGAGTCACTGTCAGGGGTCATGGTCAGGGGTCATGGTTAGGGGTCAGGGGTCAGGGGTCAGGGGTCAGGGTCAGGTGTCAGGGGTCAGGGGTGATGGTTAGGGGTCAGGGGTCAGGGGTCAGGCATCAGGCATCAGGGGTTAGGGGTTAGGGTTAGGGATCAGGAGTCAGGGGTCAGGGGTCAGGGGTCAGGGGATCAGGGGTCAGGAGGTCAGGAGTCAGGGGGTCAGGTTCATGGTTAGGGGTCAGGGTCAGGGGTCATGGTTAGGGGTCAGGGGTCAGGGTCAGGGGTCAGGGGTCAGGGGTCAGGGGTCAGGGAATGGTTAGGGGTCAGGGGTCAGGGAATTGGGTCATGGTTCGTGGACAGGGGTCAGGGTCAGGGTCAGGGGTCAGGGTCAGGGGTCATGGTTAGGGGTCAGGGGTCAGGGTCAGGGGTCATGGGTCAGGAGGTCAGGGGTCAAGGGTCAGGGGGTCAGGGGTCAGGGGTCAGGCGTCATGGGTCAGGGGTCAGGGGTCGGGGTCAGGGGTCAAAGATCAGGGGTCAGGGTCAGGGGTCAGGGGTCGGGGTCAGGGGTCAAAGATCAGGGGTCAGGGTCAGGGGTCAGGGGTCAAGGGAATGGGGCCATGGTTAGGGGTCAGGGGTCAGGGGTCAGAGTCAGGGGTCGGTGGTCAGGGGTCAGGAGTCAGGGTTAGGGATCAGGGGGCAGGGTGAGGGGTCAAAGGTCAGGGGTCAGGGTTAGGGGTCAGGGGTCAGGGGTCAGGGGTCATGGTTAGGGGTTAGGGGTCAGGGGTCAGGAGTCAGGGGTCATGGTTAGCGGTCAGGGGTCAGAGTCACTGTCAGGGGTCATGGTCAGGGGTCATGGTTAGGGGTCAGGGTTCAGGGGTCAAGGGTCAGGTGTCAGGGGTCAGGGGTGATGGTTAGGGGTCAGGGGTCAGGGGGTCAGGGGTCAGGGGGTCAGGGTTAGGGATCAGGGGTCAGGGTCAGGGGTCAGGGGTCAAAGGTCAGGGGTCATGGTCATGGGTCATGGTCAGGGGTCATTAGTAGGGGTCAGGGGTCAGTGGTCAAGGGTCAGCGTCATGGTCAGGGGTCGGGGTCAGGGTCAGGGGTCAGGGTCAGGTGTCATGGTTAGGGGTCTGGGGTCAGGGGTCAGGGGGTCAGGGTCATGGTTAGGGGTCAGGGGTCAGGGTCTGGGGTCATGGTTAGGGGTCAGGGGTCAGGGGATCAGGGGTCATGGTTAGGGGTCAGGGGTCAGGGTCATGGTTAGGGGTCAGGGATCAGGGTCAGGGTCAGGGGTCTGGGGTGAGTGGTCAGAGGTCAGGGGTTAGGGGTCAGGGGTCAGAGTCAGGGGTCAGGGGTCAGTGGTCAGGGGTCAGGGTTAGGGATTAGGGGGCAGGGTCAGGGGTCAAAGGTCAGGGGTCAAAGGTCAGGGGTCAGGGGTCATTGTTAGGGGTCAGGGGTCATGGTTAGGGGTCAGGGGTCAGGGGTCAGGAGGTCAGGGGGTCAGGGGTCATGGCTAGGGGTCAGGGGTCAAGGGTCAGGGGTCAGGGATAGAGTCAGGGGTCTGGGGTCAGGGGTCAGGGATCAGGGGGTCAGGGGTCAGGGTTAGGGATCAGGGGTCAGGGGTCGGGGGTCAGGGTCAGGGTCAGTGGTCAAAGGTCAGGGGTCATGGTTAGGGGTCAGGGGTCAGGGGTCAAGGGTCAGGGGTCAAGGGTCATGGTCTGGGGTGAGTGGTCAGGGGTCAGGGTCATGGTTAGGCGTCAGGGAATGGGGTCATGGTTAGGGGTCAGGGGTCAGGAGTCAGGGGTCAGGGGTCATGGTTAGCGGTCAGGGATCAGAGTCACTGTCAGGGGTCATGGCCAGGGGTCATGGTTAGGGGTCAGGGGTCAGGGGTCAGGGGTCAAGGGTCAGGTGTCAGGGGGTCAGGGGTGATGGTTAGGGGTCAGGGGTCAGGGGTCAGGCATCAGGCATCAGGGGTTAGGGGTTAGGGTTAGGGATCAGGAGTCAGGGGTCAGGGGTCAGAGTCAGGGATCAGGGGTCAGGGGTCAGAGTCAGGGATCAGGAGTCTGGGGTCAAGGGTCAGGGGTCAGGGGTCAGGGGTCAAAGGTCAGGGGTCATTGTCATAGGTCAGGGGTCATTAATAGGGGTCAGGGGTCAGGGGTCAAGGGTCAGGGTCGTGGTTAGGGGTCAGGGGTCGGGGTCAGGGAATGGGGTCATGGTTAGGGGTCAGCGGTCAGGCTCAGGCTCAGGGGTCATGGTTAGGGGTCAGGGGTCAGGGGGTCAGGGGTCAGGGTCATGGTTAGGGGTCAGGGGTCAGGGTCTGGGGTCATGGTTAGGGGTCAGGGGTTAGGGGTCATGGTTAGGGGTCAGGGGTCTGGGGTCAAGGGTCAGGGGTCAGGGGATCAGGGGTCAGGAGGTCAGGAGTCAGGGGGTCAGGTTCATGGTCAGGGGTCAGGGTCAGGGGTCATGGTTAGGGGTCAGGGGTCAGGGTCAGGGGTCAGGAGGTCAGGGGTCAAGGGTCAGGGGGTCAGGGGTCAGGGGTCAGGGGTCAGGCGTCAGGGGTCAGGGGTCAGGGGTCGGGGTCAGGGGTCAAAGATCAGGGGTCAGGGTCAGGGGTCAAAGGTCAGGTGTCAGGGTCAGGAGTCAGGGGTCAGGGGTCAAGGGAATGGGGCCATGGTTAGGGGTCAGGGGTCAGGGGTCAGAGTCAGGGGTCGGTGGTCAGGGGTCAGTAGTCAGGGTTAGGGATCAGGGGGCAGGGTGAGGGGTCAAAGGTCAGGGGTCAGGGTTAGGGGTCAGGGGTCGGGGTCAGGGGTCATGGTTAGGTGTTAGGGGTTAGGGGTCAGGAGTCAGGGGTCATGGTTAGCGGTCAGGGGTCAGAGTCACTGTCAGGGGTCATGGTCAGGGGTCATGGTTAGGGGTCAGGGTTCAGGGGTCAAGGGTCAGGTGTCAAGGGTCAGGGGTGATGGTTAGGGGTCAGGGGTCAGGGGTCAGGGGTCATTGTTAGGGGTCAGGGGTCATGGTTAGGGGTCAGCGGTCAGGGGTCAGGGGTCAGGAGTCAGGGGTCATGGTTAGCGGTCATGGTTAGGGGTCAGGGGTCAGGGTCTGGGGTCATGGTTAGGGGTCAGGGGTTAGGGGTCATGGTTAGGGGTCAGGGGTCTGGGGTCAAGGGTCAGGGGTCAGGGGATCAGGTGTCAGGAGGTCAGGAGTCAAGGGGTCAGGTTCATGGTTAGGGGTCAGGGTCAGGGGTCATGGTTAGGGGTCAGGGGTCAGGGTCAGGGGTCAGGGGTCATGGTTAGGGGTCAGGGGTCAGGGTCATGGTTTGGGGTCAGGGTCAGGGATCAGGGGTCAGCTGTCTGGGGTGAGTGGTCGGGGGTCAGAGTCAGGGATCAGGGGTCAGGGGTCAGGGGTCAGGGGTCAGGGGTCATGGTTAGGGGTCAAAGGTCAGGGGTCATTGTCATGGGTCAGGGGTCATTAATAGGGGTCAGGGGTCAGGGGTCAAGGGTCAGGGTCGTGGTTGGGGGTCAGGGGTCAGGGAATGGGGTCATGGTTAGGGGTCAGCGGTCAGGCTCAGGGTCAGGGGTCATGGTTAGGGGTCAGGGGTCAGGGGGTCAGGGGTCAGGGGGTCAGGGGTCAGGGGTCATGGTTAGGGATCAGGGGTCAGGGTCAGGGGTCAGGGGTCAAAGTTCAGGGGTCATGGTCATGGGTCATGGTCAGGGGTCATTAGTAGGGGTCAGGGGTCAGTGGTCAAGGGTCAGTGTCATGGTCAGGGGTCGGGGTCAGGGTCAGGGGTCAGGGTCAGGTGTCATGGTTAGGGGTCAGGGGTCAGGGGTCAGGGGGTCAGGGTCATGGTTAGGGGTCAGGGGTCAGGGTCTGGGGTCATGGTTAGGGGTCAGCGGTCAGGGTCTGAATCAGGGGTCATGGTTAGGGGTCAGGGGTCAGGGTCATGGTTAGGGGTCAAGGATCAGGGATCAGGGTCAGGGTCAGGGGTCTGGGGTGAGTGGTCAGAGGTCAGGGGTTAGGGGTCAGGGGTCAGAGTCAGGGGTCAGGGTTCAGTGGTCAGGGGTCAGGGTTAGGTATTGGGGGCAGGGTCAGGGGTCAAAGGTCAGGGGTCAGGGGTCATTGTTAGGGGTCAGGGGTCATGGTTAGGGGTCAGGGGTCAGGGGTCAGGAGGTCAGGGGGTCAGGGGTCATGGCTAGGGGTCAGGGGTCAAGGGTCAGGGGTCAGGGATAGAGTCAGGGGTCTGGGGTCAGGGGTCAGGGATCAGGGGGTCAGGGGTCAGGGTTAGGGATCAGGGGTCAGGAGTCAGGGGTCAGGGGTCAGAGTCAGGGGTCGGTGGTCAGGGGTCAGGAGTCAGGGGTCATGGTTAGCGGTCAGGGGTCAGAGTCACTGTCAGGGGTCATGGTCAGGGGTCATGGTTAGGGGTCAGGGGTCAGGGGTCAGGGGTCAAGGGTCAGGTATCAGGGGTCAGGGGTGATGGTTAGGGGTCAGGGGTCAGGGGTCAGGCATCAGGCATCAGGGGTTAGGGGTTAGGGTTAGGGATCAGGAGTCAGGGGTCAGGGGTCAGAGTCAGGGATCAGGGGTCAGGGGTCAGAGTCAGGGATCAGGAGTCTGGGGTCAAGGGTCAGGGGTCAGGGGTCAGGGGTCAAAGGTCAGGGGTCATTGTCATAGGTCAGGGGTCATTAATAGGGGTCAGGGGTCAGGGGTCAAGGGTCAGGGTCGTGGTTAGGGGTCAGGGGTCGGGGTCAGAGAATGGGGTCATGGTTAGGGGTCAGCGGTCAGGCTCAGGCTCAGGGGTCATGGTTAGTGGTCAGGCGTCAGGGGTCGGGGTCAGGGGTCAAAGATCAGGGGTCAGGGTCAGGGGTCAGGGGTCGGGGTCAGGGGTCAAAGATCAGGGGTCAGGGTCAGGGGTCAGGGGTCAAGGGAATGGGGCCATGGTTAGGGGTCAGGGGTCAGGGGTCAGAGTCAGGGGTCGGTGGTCAGGGGTCAGGAGTCAGGGTTAGGGATCAGGGGGCAGGGTGAGGGGTCAAAGGTCAGGGGTCAGGGTAAGGGGTCAGGGGTCAGGGGTCAGGGGTCATGGTTAGGGGTTAGGGGTCAGGGGTCAGGAGTCAGGGGTCATGGTTAGCGGTCAGGGGTCAGAGTCACTGTCAGGGGTCATGGTCAGGGGTCATGGTTAGGGGTCAGGGTTCAGGGGTCAAGGGTCAGGTGTCAGGGGTCAGGGGTGATGGTTAGGGGTCAGGGGTCAGGGGGTCAGGGGTCAGGGGGTCAGGGTTAGGGATCAGGGGTCAGGGTCAGGGGTCAGGGGTCAAAGGTCAGGGGTCATGGTCATGGGTCATGGTCAGGGGTCATTAGTAGGGGTCAGGGGTCAGTGGTCAAGGGTCAGCGTCATGGTCAGGGGTCGGGGTCAGGGTCAGGGGTCAGGGTCAGGTGTCATGGTTAGGGGTCTGGGGTCAGGGGTCAGGGGGTCAGGGTCATGGTTAGGGGTCAGGGGTCAGGGTCTGGGGTCATGGTTAGGGGTCAGGGGTCAGGGGATCAGGGGTCATGGTTAGGGGTCAGGGGTCAGGGTCATGGTTAGGGGTCAGGGATCAGGGTCAGGTTCAGGGGTCTGGGGTGAGTGGTCAGAGGTCAGGGGTTAGGGGTCAGGGGTCAGAGTCAGGGGTCAGGGGTCAGTGGTCAGGGGTCAGGGTTAGGGATTAGGGGGCAGGGTCAGGGGTCAAAGGTCAGGGGTCAAAGGTCAGGGGTCAGGGTCATTGTTAGGGGTCAGGGGTCATGGTTAGGGGTCAGGGGTCAGGGGTCAGGAGGTCAGGGGTCATGGCTAGGGGTCAGGGGTCAAGGGTCAGGGGTCAGGGATAGAGTCAGGGGTCTGGGGTCAGGGGTCAGGGATCAGGGGGTCAGGGGTCAGGGTTAGGGATCAGGGGTCAGGGGTCGGGGGTCAGGGTCAGGGTCAGGGGTCAAAGGTCAGGGGTCATGGTTAGGGGTCAGGGGTCAGGGGTCAAGGGTCAGGGGTCAAGGGTCATGGTCTGGGGTGAGTGGTCAGGGGTCAGGGTCATGGTTAGGCGTCAGGGAATGGGGTCATGGTTAGGGGTCAGGGGTCAGGAGTCAGGGGTCATGGTTAGCGGTCAGGGATCAGAGTCACTGTCAGGGGTCATGGTCAGGGGTCATGGTTAGGGGTCAGGGGTCAGGGGTCAGGGGTCAGGGTCAGGTGTCAGGGGTCAGGGGTGATGGTTAGGGGTCAGGGGTCAGGGGTCAGGCATCAGGCATCAGGGGTTAGGGGTTAGGGTTAGGGATCAGGAGTCAGGGGTCAGGGGATCAGGGGTCAGGAGGTCAGGAGTCAGGGGGTCAGGTTCATGGTTAGGGGTCAGGGTCAGGGGTCATGGTTAGGGGTCAGGGGTCAGGGTCTGGGGTCAGGGGTCAGGGGTCAGGGAATGGTTAGGGGTCAGGGGTCAGGGAATTGGGTCATGGTTCGTGGACAGGGGTCAGGGTCAGGGTCAGGGGTCAGGGTCAGGGGTCATGGTTAGGGGTCAGGGGTCAGGGTCAGGGGTCAGGGGTCAGGAGGTCAGGGGTCAAGGGTCAGGGGGTCAGGGGTCAGGGGTCAGGCGTCATGGGTCAGGGGTCAGGGGTCGGGGTCAGGGGTCAAAGATCAGGGGTCAGGGTCAGGGGTCAGGGGTCGGGGTCAGGGGTCAAAGATCAGGGGTCAGGGTCAGGGGTCAGGGGTCAAGGGAATGGGGCCATGGTTAGGGGTCAGGGGTCAGGGGTCAGAGTCAGGGGTCGGTGGTCAGGGGTCAGGAGTCAGGGTTAGGGATCAGGGGGCATGGTGAGGGGTCAAAGGTCAGGGGTCAGGGTTAGGGGTCAGGGGTCAGGGGTCAGGGGTCATGGTTAGGGGTTAGGGGTCAGGGGTCAGGAGTCAGGGGTCATGGTTAGCGGTCAGGGGTCAGAGTCACTGTCAGGGGTCATGGTCAGGGGTCATGGTTAGGGGTCAGGGTTCAGGGGTCAAGGGTCAGGTGTCAGGGGTCAGGGGTGATGGTTAGGGGTCAGGGGTCAGGGGGTCAGGGGTCAGGGGGTCAGGGTTAGGGATCTGGGGTCAGGGTCAGGGGTCAGGGGTCAAAGGTCAGGGGTCATGGTCATGGGTCATGGTCAGGGGTCATTAGTAGGGGTCAGGGGTCAGTGGTCAAGGGTCAGCGTCATGGTCAGGGGTCGGGGTCAGGGTCAGGGGTCAGGGTCAGGTGTCATGGTTAGGGGTCTGGGGTCAGGGGTCAGGGGGTCAGGGTCATGGTTAGGGGTCAGGGGTCAGGGTCTGGGGTCATGGTTAGGGGTCAGGGGTCAGGGGATCAGGGGTCATGGTTAGGGGTCAGGGGTCAGGGTCATGGTTAGGGATCAGGGTCAGGGTCAGGGGTCTGGGGTGAGTGGTCAGAGGTCAGGGGTTAGGGGTCAGGGGTCAGAGTCAGGGGTCAGGGGTCAGTGGTCAGGGGTCAGGGTTAGGGATTAGGGGGCAGGGTCAGGGGTCAAAGGTCAGGGGTCAAAGGTCAGGGGTCAGGGGTCATTGTTAGGGGTCAGGGGTCATGGTTAGGGGTCAGGGGTCAGGGGTCAGGAGGTCAGGGGGTCAGGGGTCATGGCTAGGGGTCAGGGGTCAAGGGTCAGGGGTCAGGGATAGAGTCAGGGGTCTGGGGTCAGGGGTCAGGGATCAGGGGGTCAGGGGTCAGGGTTAGGGATCAGGGGTCAGGGGTCGGGGGTCAGGGTCAGGGTCAGGGGTCAAAGGTCAGGGGTCATGGTTAGGGGTCAGGGGTCAGGGGTCAAGGGTCAGGGGTCAAGGGTCATGGTCTGGGGTGAGTGGTCAGGGGTCAGGGTCATGGTTAGGCGTCAGGGAATGGGGTCATGGTTAGGGGTCAGGGGTCAGGGGTCATGGTTAGCGGTCAGGGGTCAGGGGTCAGGGGTCAAGGGTCAGGTGTCAGGGGTCAGGGGTGATGGTTAGGGGTCAGGGGTCAGGGGTCAGGCATCAGGCATCAGGGGTTAGGGGTTAGGGTTAGGGATCAGGAGTCAGGGGTCAGGGGTCAGAGTCAGGGATCAGGGGTCAGGGGTCAGAGTCAGGGATCAGGAGTCTGGGGTCAAGGGTCAGGGGTCAGGGGTCAGGGGTCAAAGGTCAGGGGTCATTGTCATAGGTCAGGGGTCATTAATAGGGGTCAGGGGTCAGGGGTCAAGGGTCAGGGTCGTGGTTAGGGGTCAGGGGTCGGGGTCAGGGAATGGGGTCATGGTTAGGGGTCAGCGGTCAGGCTCAGGCTCAGGGGTCATGGTTAGGGGTCAGGGGTCAGGGGGTCAGGGGTCAGGGGGTATGGGGTTAGGGTCATGTTTAGGGGTCAGGGGTCAGGGTCTGGGGTCATGGTTAGGGGTCAGGGGTTAGGGGTCATGGTTAGGGGTCAGGGGTCTGGGGTCAAGGGTCAGGGGTCAGGGGATCAGGGGTCAGGAGGTCAGGAGTCAGGGGGTCAGGTTCATGGTTAGGGGTCAGGGTCAGGGGTCATGGTTAGGGGTCAGGGGTCAGGGTCAGGGGTCAGGGGTCAGGGGTCAGGGAATGGTTAGGGGTCAGGGGTCAGGGAATTGGGTCATGGTTCGTGGACAGGGGTCAGGGTCAGGGTCAGGGGTCAGGGTCAGGGGTCATGGTTAGGGGTCAGGGGTCAGGGTCAGGGGTCAGGGGTCAGGAGGTCAGGGGTCAAGGGTCAGGGGGTCAGGGGTCAGGGGTCAGGCGTCATGGGTCAGGGGTCAGGGGTCGGGGTCAGGGGTCAAAGATCAGGGGTCAGGGTCAGGGGTCAGGGGTCGGGGTCAGGGGTCAAAGATCAGGGGTCAGGGTCAGGGGTCAGGGGTCAAGGGAATGGGGCCATGGTTAGGGGTCAGGGGTCAGGGGTCAGAGTCAGGGGTCGGTGGTCAGGGGTCAGGAGTCAGGGTTAGGGATCAGGGGGCAGGGTGAGGGGTCAAAGGTCAGGGGTCAGGGTTAGGGGTCAGGGGTCAGGGGTCAGGGGTCATGGTTAGGGGTTAGGGGTCAGGGGTCAGGAGTCAGGGGTCATGGTTAGCGGTCAGGGGTCAGAGTCACTGTCAGGGGTCATGGTCAGGGGTCATGGTTAGGGGTCAGGGTTCAGGGGTCAAGGGTCAGGTGTCAGGGGTCAGGGGTGATGGTTAGGGGTCAGGGGTCAGGGGGTCAGGGGTCAGGGGGTCAGGGTTAGGGATCAGGGGTCAGGGTCAGGGGTCAGGGGTCAAAGGTCAGGGGTCATGGTCATGGGTCATGGTCAGGGGTCATTAGTAGGGGTCAGGGGTCAGTGGTCAAGGGTCAGCGTCATGGTCAGGGGTCGGGGTCAGGGTCAGGGGTCAGGGTCAGGTGTCATGGTTAGGGGTCTGGGGTCAGGGGTCAGGGGGTCAGGGTCATGGTTAGGGGTCAGGGGTCAGGGTCTGGGGTCATGGTTAGGGGTCAGGGGTCAGGGGATCAGGGGTCATGGTTAGGGGTCAGGGGTCAGGGTCATGGTTAGGGGTCAGGGATCAGGGTCAGGGTCAGGGGTCTGGGGTGAGTGGTCAGAGGTCAGGGGTTAGGGGTCAGGGGTCAGAGTCAGGGGTCAGGGGTCAGTGGTCAGGGGTCAGGGTTAGGGATTAGGGGGCAGGGTCAGGGGTCAAAGGTCAGGGGTCAAAGGTCAGGGGTCAGGGGTCATTGTTAGGGGTCAGGGGTCATGGTTAGGGGTCAGGGGTCAGGGGTCAGGAGGTCAGGGGGTCAGGGGTCATGGCTAGGGGTCAGGGGTCAAGGGTCAGGGGTCAGGGATAGAGTCAGGGGTCTGGGGTCAGGGGTCAGGGATCAGGGGGTCAGGGGTCAGGGTTAGGGATCAGGGGTCAGGGGTCGGGGGTCAGGGTCAGGGTCAGTGGTCAAAGGTCAGGGGTCATGGTTAGGGGTCAGGGGTCAGGGGTCAAGGGTCAGGGGTCAAGGGTCATGGTCTGGGGTGAGTGGTCAGGGGTCAGGGTCATGGTTAGGCGTCAGGGAATGGGGTCATGGTTAGGGGTCAGGGGTCAGGAGTCAGGGGTCAGGGGTCATGGTTAGCGGTCAGGGATCAGAGTCACTGTCAGGGGTCATGGCCAGGGGTCATGGTTAGGGGTCAGGGGTCAGGGGTCAGGGGTCAAGGGTCAGGTGTCAGGGGTCAGGGGTGATGGTTAGGGGTCAGGGGTCAGGGGTCAGGCATCAGGCATCAGGGGTTAGGGGTTAGGGTTAGGGATCAGGAGTCAGGGGTCAGGGGTCAGAGTCAGGGATCAGGGGTCAGGGGTCAGAGTCAGGGATCAGGAGTCTGGGGTCAAGGGTCAGGGGTCAGGGGTCAGGGGTCAAAGGTCAGGGGTCATTGTCATAGGTCAGGGGTCATTAATAGGGGTCAGGGGTCAGGGGTCAAGGGTCAGGGTCGTGGTTAGGGGTCAGGGGTCGGGGTCAGGGAATGGGGTCATGGTTAGGGGTCAGCGGTCAGGCTCAGGCTCAGGGGTCATGGTTAGGGGTCAGGGGTCAGGGGGTCAGGGGTCAGGGTCATGGTTAGGGGTCAGGGGTCAGGGTCTGGGGTCATGGTTAGGGGTCAGGGGTTAGGGGTCATGGTTAGGGGTCAGGGGTCTGGGGTCAAGGGTCAGGGGTCAGGGGATCAGGGGTCAGGAGGTCAGGAGTCAGGGGGTCAGGTTCATGGTCAGGGGTCAGGGTCAGGGGTCATGGTTAGGGGTCAGGGGTCAGGGTCAGGGGTCAGGAGGTCAGGGGTCAAGGGTCAGGGGGTCAGGGGTCAGGGGTCAGGGGTCAGGCGTCAGGGGTCAGGGGTTAGGGGTCGGGGTCAGGGGTCAAAGATCAGGGGTCAGGGTCAGGGGTCAAAGGTCAGGTGTCAGGGTCAGGAGTCAGGGGTCAGGGGTCAAGGGAATGGGGCCATGGTTAGGGGTCAGGGGTCAGGGGTCAGAGTCAGGGGTCGGTGGTCAGGGGTCAGTAGTCAGGGTTAGGGATCAGGGGGCAGGGTGAGGGGTCAAAGGTCAGGGGTCAGGGTTAGGGGTCAGGGGTCGGGGTCAGGGGTCATGGTTAGGTGTTAGGGGTTAGGGGTCAGGAGTCAGGGGTCATGGTTAGCGGTCAGGGGTCAGAGTCACTGTCAGGGGTCATGGTCAGGGGTCATGGTTAGGGGTCAGGGTTCAGGGGTCAAGGGTCAGGTGTCAAGGGTCAGGGGTGATGGTTAGGGGTCAGGGGTCAGGGGTCAGGGGTCATTGTTAGGGGTCAGGGGTCATGGTTAGGGGTCAGGGGTCAGGGGTCAGGGGTCAGGAGTCAGGGGTCATGGTTAGCGGTCATGGTTAGGGGTCAGGGGTCAGGGTCTGGGGTCATGGTTAGGGGTCAGGGGTTAGGGGTCATGGTTAGGGGTCAGGGGTCTGGGGTCAAGGGTCAGGGGTCAGGGGATCAGGTGTCAGGAGGTCAGGAGTCAAGGGGTCAGGTTCATGGTTAGGGGTCAGGGTCAGGGGTCATGGTTAGGGGTCAGGGGTCAGGGTCAGGGGTCAGGGGTCATGGTTAGGGGTCAGGGGTCAGGGTCATGGTTTGGGGTCAGGGTCAGGGATCAGGGGTCAGCTGTCTGGGGTGAGTGGTCGGGGGTCAGAGTCAGGGATCAGGGGTCAGGGGTCAGGGGTCAGGGGTCAGGGGTCAGGGGTCATGGTTAGGGGTCAAAGGTCAGGGGTCATTGTCATGGGTCAGGGGTCATTAATAGGGGTCAGGGGTCAGGGGTCAAGGGTCAGGGTCGTGGTTGGGGGTCAGGGGTCAGGGAATGGGGTCATGGTTAGGGGTCAGCGGTCAGGCTCAGGGTCAGGGGTCATGGTTAGGGGTCAGGGGTCAGGGGGTCAGGGGTCAGGGGGTCAGGGGTCAGGGGGTCAGGGGTCAGGGGTCATGGTTAGGGATCAGGGGTCAGGGTCAGGGGTCAGGGGTCAAAGTTCAGGGGTCATGGTCATGGGTCATGGTCAGGGGTCATTAGTAGGGGTCAGGGGTCAGTGGTCAAGGGTCAGTGTCATGGTCAGGGGTCGGGGTCAGGGTCAGGGGTCAGGGTCAGGTGTCATGGTTAGGGGTCAGGGGTCAGGGGTCAGGGGGTCAGGGTCATGGTTAGGGGTCAGGGGTCAGGGTCTGGGGTCATGGTTAGGGGTCAGCGGTCAGGGTCTGAATCAGGGGTCATGGTTAGGGGTCAGGGGTCAGGGTCATGGTTAGGGGTCAAGGATCAGGGATCAGGGTCAGGGTCAGGGGTCTGGGGTGAGTGGTCAGAGGTCAGGGGTTAGGGGTCAGGGGTCAGAGTCAGGGGTCAGGGTTCAGTGGTCAGGGGTCAGGGTTAGGTATTGGGGGCAGGGTCAGGGGTCAAAGGTCAGGGGTCAGGGGTCATTGTTAGGGGTCAGGGGTCATGGTTAGGGGTCAGGGGTCAGGGGTCAGGAGGTCAGGGGGTCAGGGGTCATGGCTAGGGGTCAGGGGTCAAGGGTCAGGGGTCAGGGATAGAGTCAGGGGTCTGGGGTCAGGGGTCAGGGATCAGGGGGTCAGGGGTCAGGGTTAGGGATCAGGGGTCAGGAGTCAGGGGTCAGGGGTCAGAGTCAGGGGTCGGTGGTCAGGGGTCAGGAGTCAGGGGTCATGGTTAGCGGTCAGGGGTCAGAGTCACTGTCAGGGGTCATGGTCAGGGGTCATGGTTAGGGGTCAGGGGTCAGGGGTCAGGGGTCAAGGGTCAGGTGTCAGGGGTCAGGGGTGATGGTTAGGGGTCAGGGGTCAGGGGTCAGGCATCAGGCATCAGGGGTTAGGGGTTAGGGTTAGGGATCAGGAGTCAGGGGTCAGGGGTCAGAGTCAGGGATCAGGGGTCAGGGGTCAGAGTCAGGGATCAGGAGTCAGGGGTCAAGGGTCAGGGGTCAGGGATAGAGTCAGGGGTCAGGGGTCAGGGATCAGGGGGTCAGGGGTCAGGGTTAGGGATCAGGGGTCAGGAGTCAGGGGTCAGGGGTCAGAGTCAGGGGTCGGTGGTCAGGGGTCAGGAGTCAGGGGTCATGGTTAGGGGTTAGGGGTCAGGGGTCAGGAGTCAGGGGTCATGCTTAGCGGTCAGGGGTCAGAGTCACTGTCAGGGGTCATGGTCAGGGGTCATGGTTAGGGGTCAGGGTTCAGGGGTCAAGGGTCAGGTGTCAGGGGTCAGGGGTGATGGTTAGGGGTCAGGGGTCAGGGGGTCAGGGGTCAGGGGGTCAGGGTTAGGGATCAGGGGTCATGGTCAGGGGTGATGGTTAGGGGTCAGGGGTCAGGGGTCAGGGGTCAGGGGTCAGGTGTCAGGGGTCAGGGGTGATGGTTAGGGGTCAGGGGTCAGGGGTCAGGCATCAGGCATCAGGGGTTAGGGGTTAGGGTTAGGGATCAGGAGTCAGGGGTCAGGGGTCAGAGTCAGGGATCAGGGGTCAGGGGTCAGAGTCAGGGATCAGGAGTCTGGGGTCAAGGGTCAGGGGTCAGGGGTCAGGGGTCAAAGGTCAGGGGTCATTGTCATAGGTCAGGGGTCATTAATAGGGGTCAGGGGTCAGGGGTCAAGGGTAGGGTCGTGGTTAGGGGTCAGGGGTCGGGGTCAGGGAATGGGGTCATGGTTAGGGGTCAGCGGTCAGGCTCAGGCTCAGGGGTCATGGTTAGGGGTCAGGGGTCAGGGGGTCAGGGGTCAGGGTCATGGTTAGGGGTCAGGGGTCAGGGTCTGGGGTCATGGTTAGGGGTCAGGGGTTAGGGGTCATGGTTAGGGGTCAGGGGTCTGGGGTCAAGGGTCAGGGGTCAGGGGATCAGGGGTCAGGAGGTCAGGAGTCAGGGGGTCAGGTTCATGGTCAGGGGTCAGGGTCAGGGGTCATGGTTAGGGGTCAGGGGTCAGGGTCAGGGGTCAGGAGGTCAGGGGTCAAGGGTCAGGGGGTCAGGGGTCAGGGGTCAGGCGTCAGGGGTCAGGGGTCGGGGTCAGGGGTCAAAGATCAGGGGTCAGGGCCAGGGGTCAAAGGTCAGGTGTCAGGGTCAGGAGTCAGGGGTCAGGGGTCAAGGGAATGGGGCCATGGTTAGGGGTCAGGGGTCAGGGGTCAGAGTCAGGGGTCGGTGGTCAGGGGTCAGCAGTCAGGGTTAGGGATCAGGGGGCAGGGTGAGGGGTCAAAGGTCAGGGGTCAGGGTTAGGGGTCAGGGGTCAGGGGTCAGGGGTCAGGGGATCAGGGGTCATGGTTAGGGGTCAGGGGTCAGGGGTCAGGGTCATGGTTAGGGGTCAGGGATCAGGGTCAGGGTCAGGGGTCTGGGGTGAGTGGTCAGAGGTCAGGGGTTAGGGGTCAGTGGTCAGGGGTCAGGGTTAGGGATTAGGGGGCAGGGTCAGGGGTCAAAGGTCAGGGGTCAAAGGTCAGGGGTCAGGGGTCAGGGGTCATTGTTAGGGGTCAGGGGTCAGGGTTAGGGATCAGGGGTCAGGGGTCGGGGGTCAGGGGTCAGAGTCAGGGGTCAAAGGTCAGGGGTCATGGTTAGGGGTCAGGGGTCAGGGGTCAAGGGTCATGGTCTGGGGTGAGTGGTCAGGGGTCAGGGTCATGGTTAGGCGTCAGGGAATGGGGTCATGGTTAGGGGTTAGGGGTCAGGGGTCAGGAGTCAGGGGTCATGCTTAGCGGTCAGGGGTCAGAGTCACTGTCAGGGGTCATGGTCAGGGGTCATGGTTAGGGGTCAGGGTTCAGGGGTCAAGGGTCAGGTGTCAGGGGTCAGGGGTGATGGTTAGGGGTCAGGGGTCAGGGGGTCAGGGGTCAGGGGGTCAGGGTTAGGGATCAGGGGTCATGGTCAGGGGTGATGGTTAGGGGTCAGGGGTCAGGGGTCAGGGGTCAAGGGTCAGGTGTCAGGGGTCAGGGGTGATGGTTAGGGGTCAGGGGTCAGGGGTCAGGCATCAGGCATCAGGGGTTAGGGGTTAGGGTTAGGGATCAGGAGTCAGGGGTCAGGGGTCAGAGTCAGGGATCAGGGGTCAGGGGTCAGAGTCAGGGATCAGGAGTCTGGGGTCAAGGGTCAGGGGTCAGGGGTCAGGGGTCAAAGGTCAGGGGTCATTGTCATAGGTCAGGGGTCATTAATAGGGGTCAGGGGTCAGGGGTCAAGGGTCAGGGTCGTGGTTAGGGGTCAGGGGTCGGGGTCAGGGAATGGGGTCATGGTTAGGGGTCAGCGGTCAGGCTCAGGCTCAGGGGTCATGGTTAGGGGTCAGGGGTCAGGGGGTCAGCTGTCAGGGTCATGGTTAGGGGTCAGGGGTCAGGGTCTGGGGTCATGGTTAGGGGTCAGGGGTTAGGGGTCATGGTTAGGGGTCAGGGGTCTGGGGTCAAGGGTCAGGGGTCAGGGGATCAGGGGTCAGGAGGTCAGGAGTCAGGGGGTCAGGTTCATGGTCAGGGGTCAGGGTCAGGGGTCATGGTTAGGGGTCAGGGGTCAGGGTCTGGGGTCAGGAGGTCAGGGGTCAAGGGTCAGGGGGTCAGGGGTCAGGGGTCAGGCGTCAGGGGTCAGGGGTCGGGGTCAGGGGTCAAAGATCAGGGGTCAGGGGTCAGGGTCATGGTTAGGGGTCAGGGATCAGGGTCAGGGTCAGGGGTCTGGGGTGAGTGGTCAGAGGTCAGGGGTTAGGGGTCATTGGTCAGGGGTCAGGGTTAGGGATTAGGGGGCAGGGTCAGGGGTCAAAGGTCAGGGGTCAAAGGTCAGGGGTCAGGGGTCAGGGGTCATTGTTAGGGGTCAGGGGTCAGGGTTAGGGATCAGGGGTCAGGGGTTAGGGGTCAGGGGTCAGAGTCAGGGGTCAGGGTTCAGTGGTCAGGGGTCAGGGTTAGGTATTGGGGGCAGGGTCAGGGGTCAAAGGTCAGGGGTCAGGGGTCATTGTTAGGGGTCAGGGGTCATGGTTAGGGGTCAGGGGTCAGGGGTCAGGAGGTCAGGGGGTCAGGGGTCATGGCTAGGGGTCAGGGGTCAAGGGTCAGGGGTCAGGGATAGAGTCAGGGGTCTGGGGTCAGGGGTCAGGGATCAGGGGGTCAGGGGTCAGGGTTAGGGATCAGGGGTCAGGAGTCAGGGGTCAGGGGTCAGAGTCAGGGGTCGGTGGTCAGGGGTCAGGAGTCAGGGGTCATGGTTAGCGGTCAGGGGTCAGAGTCACTGTCAGGGGTCATGGTCAGGGGTCATGGTTAGGGGTCAGGGGTCAGGGGTCAGGGGTCAAGGGTCAGGTGTCAGGGGTCAGGGGTGATGGTTAGGGGTCAGGGGTCAGGGGTCAGGCATCAGGCATCAGGGGTTAGGGGTTAGGGTTAGGGATCAGGAGTCAGGGGTCAGGGGTCAGAGTCAGGGATCAGGGGTCAGGGGTCAGAGTCAGGGATCAGGAGTCAGGGGTCAAGGGTCAGGGGTCAGGGATAGAGTCAGGGGTCAGGGGTCAGGGATCAGGGGGTCAGGGGTCAGGGTTAGGGATCAGGGGTCAGGAGTCAGGGGTCAGGGGTCAGAGTCAGGGGTCGGTGGTCAGGGGTCAGGAGTCAGGGGTCATGGTTAGGGGTTAGGGGTCAGGGGTCAGGAGTCAGGGGTCATGCTTAGCGGTCAGGGGTCAGAGTCACTGTCAGGGGTCATGGTCAGGGGTCATGGTTAGGGGTCAGGGTTCAGGGGTCAAGGGTCAGGTGTCAGGGGTCAGGGGTGATGGTTAGGGGTCAGGGGTCAGGGGGTCAGGGGTCAGGGGGTCAGGGTTAGGGATCAGGGGTCATGGTCAGGGGTGATGGTTAGGGGTCAGGGGTCAGGGGTCAGGGGTCAAGGGTCAGGTGTCAGGGGTCAGGGGTGATGGTTAGGGGTCAGGGGTCAGGGGTCAGGCATCAGGCATCAGGGGTTAGGGGTTAGGGTTAGGGATCAGGAGTCAGGGGTCAGGGGTCAGAGTCAGGGATCAGGGGTCAGGGGTCAGAGTCAGGGATCAGGAGTCTGGGGTCAAGGGTCAGGGGTCAGGGGTCAGGGGTCAAAGGTCAGGGGTCATTGTCATGGGTCAGGGGTCATTAATAGGGGTCAGGGGTCAGGGGTCAAGGGTAGGGTCGTGGTTAGGGGTCAGGGGTCGGGGTCAGGGAATGGGGTCATGGTTAGGGGTCAGCGGTCAGGCTCAGGCTCAGGGGTCATGGTTAGGGGTCAGGGGTCAGGGGGTCAGGGGTCAGGGTCATGGTTAGGGGTCAGGGGTCAGGGTCTGGGGTCATGGTTAGGGGTCAGGGGTTAGGGGTCATGGTTAGGGGTCAGGGGTCTGGGGTCAAGGGTCAGGGGTCAGGGGATCAGGGGTCAGGAGGTCAGGAGTCAGGGGGTCAGGTTCATGGTCAGGGGTCAGGGTCAGGGGTCATGGTTAGGGGTCAGGGGTCAGGGGTCAGGGGTCAGGAGGTCAGGGGTCAAGGGTCAGGGGGTCAGGGGTCAGGGGTCAGGCGTCAGGGGTCAGGGGTCGGGGTCAGGGGTCAAAGATCAGGGGTCAGGGCCAGGGGTCAAAGGTCAGGTGTCAGGGTCAGGAGTCAGGGGTCAGGGGTCAAGGGAATGGGGCCATGGTTAGGGGTCAGGGGTCAGGGGTCAGAGTCAGGGGTCGGTGGTCAGGGGTCAGGAGTCAGGGTTAGGGATCAGGGGGCAGGGTGAGGGGTCAAAGGTCAGGGGTCAGGGTTAGGGGTCAGGGGTCAGGGGTCAGGGGTCATGGTTAGGTGTTAGGGGTCAGGGGTCAGGAGTCAGGGGTCATGGTTAGCGGTCAGGGGTCAGAGTCACTGTCAGGGGTCATGGTCAGGGGTCATGGTTAGGGGTCAGGGTTCAGGGGTCAAGGGTCAGGTGTCAGGGGTCAGGGGTGATGGTTAGGGGTCAGGGGTCAGGGGTCAGGGGTCATTGTTAGGGGTCAGGGGTCATGGTTAGGGGTCAGGGGTCAGGGGTCAGGGGTCAGGAGTCAGGGGTCATGGTTAGCGGTCAGGGGTCAGAGTCACTGTCAGGGGTCATGGTCAGGGGTCATGGTTAGGGGTCAGGGTTCAGGGGTCAAGGGTCAGGTGTCAGGGGTCAGGGGTGATGGTTACGGGTCAGGGGTCAGGGGTCAGGCATCAGGCATCAGGGGTTAGGGGTCAGGGTTAGGGATCAGGAGTCAGGGGTCAGGGGTCAGAGTCAGGGATCAGGAGTCAGGGGTCAGGGGTCAGGGGTCAGGGGTCAGGGGTCAGGGGTCAGGGGTCAGGGTCATGGTTAGGGGTCAGGGGTCAGGGTCAGGGAATGTGGTCATGGCTAGGGGTCAGCGGTCAGGCTCCGGGTCAGGGGTCATGGGGTTAGGGGTCAGGGGTCAGGGGGTCAAAGGTCAGAGGGTCAGGGGTCAGGGGTCAGGCTTAGGGATCAGGGGTCAGGGTCAGGGGGTCAGGGTCAGGGGTCAGGGGTCAAAGTTCAGGGGTCATGGTCATGGGTCATGGTCAGGGGTCATTAGTAGGGGTCAGGGGTCAGTGGTCAAGGGTCAGCGTCATGGTCAGGGGTCGGGGTCAGGGTCAGGGGTCAGGGTCAGGTGTCATGGTTAGGGGTCAGGGGTCAGGGGTCAGGGGGTCAGGGTCATGGTTAGGGGTCAGGGGTCAGGGTCTGGGGTCATGGTTAGGGGTCAGGGGTCAGGGGTCAGGGGATCAGGGGTCATGGTTAGGGGTCAGGGGTCAGGGGTCAGGGTCATGGTTAGGGGTCAGGGATCAGGGTCAGGGTCAGGGGTCTGGGGTGAGTGGTCAGAGGTCAGGGGTTAGGGGTCAGTGGTCAGGGGTCAGGGTTAGGGATTAGGGGGCAGGGTCAGGGGTCAAAGGTCAGGGGTCAAAGGTCAGGGGTCAGGGGTCAAGGGTCAGGTGTCAGGGGTCAGGGTCAGGGTTAGGGGTCAAAGGTCAGGGGTCATGGTTAGGGGTCAGGGGTCAGGGGTCAAGGGTCATGGTCTGGGGTGAGTGGTCAGGGGTCAGGGTCATGGTTAGGCGTCAGGGAATGGGGTCATGGTTAGGGGTCAGGGGTCAGGGGTCAGGAGTCAGGGGTCATGGTTAGCGGTCAGGGATCAGAGTCACTGTCAGGGGTCATGGTCAGGGGTCATGGTTAGGGGTCAGGGGTCAGGGGTCAGGGGTCAGGGTCAGGTGTCAGGGGTCAGGGGTGATGGTTAGGGGTCAGGGGTCAGGGGTCAGGCATCAGGCATCAGGGGTTAGGGGTTAGGGTTAGGGATCAGGAGTCAGGGGTCAGGGGTCAGAGTCAGGGATCAGGGGTCAGGGGTCAGAGTCAGGGATCAGGAATCTGGGGTCAAGGGTCAGGGGTCAGGGGTCAGGGGTCAAAGGTCAGGGGTCATTGTCATAGGTCAGGGGTCATTAATAGGGGTCAGGGGTCAGGGGTCAAGGGTCAGGGTCGTGGTTAGGGGTCAGGGGTCGGGGTCAGGGAATGGGGTCATGGTTAGGGGTCAGCGGTCAGGCTCAGGCTCAGGGGTCATGGTTAGGGGTCAGGGGTCAGGGGGTCAGGGGTCAGGGGGTATGGGGTTAGGGTCATGGTTAGGGGTCAGGGGTCAGGGTCTGGGGTCATGGTCAGGGGTCAGGGGTTAGGGGTCATGGTTAGGGGTCAGGGGTCTGGGGTCAAGGGTCAGGGGTCAGGGGATCAGGGGTCAGGAGGTCAGGAGTCAGGGGGTCAGGTTCATGGTTAGGGGTCAGGGTCAGGGGTCATGGTTAGGGGTCAGGGGTCAGGGTCATGGGTCAGGGGTCAGGGGTCAGGGAATGGTTAGGGGTCAGGGGTCAGGGAATTGGGTCATGGTTAGTGGTCAGGGGTCAGGGTCAGGGGTCAGGGGTCATGGTTAGGGGTCAGGGGTCAGGGTCATGGTTTGGGGTCAGGGTCAGGGATCAGGGGTCAGCTGTCTGGGGTGAGTGGTCGGGGGTCAGAGTCAGGGATCAGGGGTCAGGGGTCAGGGGTCAGGGGTCAGGGGTCAGGGGTCAGGGGTCAGGGGTCATGGTTAGGGGTCAAAGGTCAGGGGTCATTGTCATGGGTCAGGGGTCATTAATAGGGGTCAGGGGTCAGGGGTCAAGGGTCAGGGTCGTGGTTAGGGGTCAGGGGTCAGGGAATGGGGTCATGGTTAGGGGTCAGCGGTCAGGCTCAGGGTCAGGGGTCATGGTTAGGGGTCAGGGGTCAGGGTCTGAATCAGGGGTCATGGTTAGGGGTCAGGGGTCAGGGTCATGGTTAGGGGTCAAGGATCAGGGATCAGGGTCAGGGTCAGGGGTCTGGGGTGAGTGGTCAGAGGTCAGGGGTTAGGGGTCAGGGGTCAGAGTCAGGGGTCAGGGTTCAGTGGTCAGGGGTCAGGGTTAGGTATTAGGGGGCAGGGTCAGGGGTCAAAGGTCAGGGGTCAGGGGTCATTTTTAGGGTTCAGGGGTCATGGTTAGGGGTCAGGGGTCAGGGGTCAGGAGGTATGGGGGTCAGGGGTCATGGCTAGGGGTCAGGGGTCAAGGGTCAGGGGTCAGGGATAGAGTCAGGGGTCTGGGGTCAGGGGTCAGGGATCAGGGGGTCAGGGGTCACGGTTAGGGATCAGGGGTCAGGAGTCAGGGGTCAGGGGTCAGAGTCAGGGGTCGGTGGTCAGGGGTCAGGAGTCAGGGGTCATGGTTAGCAGTCAGGGGTCAGAGTCACTGTCAGGGGTCATGGTCAGGGGTCATGGTTAGGGGTTAGGGGTCAGGGGTCAGGGGTCAAGGGTCAGGTGTCAGGGGTCAGGGGTGATGGTTAGGGGTTAGGGGTCAGGGGTCAGGGGTCAGGCATCAGGCATCAGGGGTTAGGGGTTAGGGTTAGGGATCAGGAGTCAGGGGTCAGGGGTCAGAGTCAGGGATCAGGGGTCAGGGGTCAGAGTCAGGGATCAGGAGTCAGGGGTCAAGGGTCAGGGGTCAGGGATAGAGTCAGGGGTCAGGGGTCAGGGATCAGGGGGTCAGGGGTCAGGGTTAGGGATCAGGGGTCAGGAGTCAGGGGTCAGGGGTCAGAGTCAGGGGTCGGTGGTCAGGGGTCAGGGTTAGGGATCAGGGGTCGGGGGTCAGGGTCAGGGTCAGGGGTCAAAGGTCAGGGGTCATGGTTAGGGGTCAGGGGTCAGGGGTCAAGGGTCAGGGGTCAAGGGTCATGGTCTGGGGTGAGTGGTCAGGGGTCAGGGTCATGGTTAGGCGTCAGGGAATGGGGTCATGGTTAGGGGTCAGGGGTCAGGGGTCAGGAGTCAGGGGTCATGGTTAGCGGTCAGGGATCAGAGTCACTGTCAGGGGTCATGGTCAGGGGTCATGGTTAGGGGTCAGGGGTCAGGGGTCAGGGGTCAAGGGTCAGGTGTCAGGGGTCAGGGGTGATGGTTAGGGGTCAGGGGTCAGGGGTCAGGCATCAGGCATCAGGGGTTAGGGGTTAGGGTTAGGGATCAGGAGTCAGGGGTCAGGGGTCAGAGTCAGGGATCAGGGGTCAGGGGTCAGAGTCAGGGATCAGGAGTCTGGGGTCAAGGGTCAGGGGTCAGGGGTCAGGGGTCAAAGGTCAGGGGTCATTGTCATAGGTCAGGGGTCATTAATAGGGGTCAGGGGTCAGGGGTCAAGGGTCAGGGTCGTGGTTAGGGGTCAGGGGTCGGGGTCAGAGAATGGGGTCATGGTTAGGGGTCAGCGGTCAGGCTCAGGCTCAGGGGTCATGGTTAGTGGTCAGGCGTCAGGGGTCGGGGTCAGGGGTCAAAGATCAGGGGTCAGGGTCAGGGGTCAGGGGTCGGGGTCAGGGGTCAAAGATCAGGGGTCAGGGTCAGGGGTCAGGGGTCAAGGGAATGGGGCCATGGTTAGGGGTCAGGGGTCAGGGGTCAGAGTCAGGGGTCGGTGGTCAGGGGTCAGGAGTCAGGGTTAGGGATCAGGGGGCAGGGTGAGGGGTCAAAGGTCAGGGGTCAGGGTAAGGGGTCAGGGGTCAGGGGTCAGGGGTCATGGTTAGGGGTTAGGGGTCAGGGGTCAGGAGTCAGGGGTCATGGTTAGCGGTCAGGGGTCAGAGTCACTGTCAGGGGTCATGGTCAGGGGTCATGGTTAGGGGTCAGGGTTCAGGGGTCAAGGGTCAGGTGTCAGGGGTCAGGGGTGATGGTTAGGGGTCAGGGGTCAGGGGGTCAGGGGTCAGGGGGTCAGGGTTAGGGATCAGGGGTCAGGGTCAGGGGTCAGGGGTCAAAGGTCAGGGGTCATGGTCATGGGTCATGGTCAGGGGTCATTAGTAGGGGTCAGGGGTCAGTGGTCAAGGGTCAGCGTCATGGTCAGGGGTCGGGGTCAGGGTCAGGGGTCAGGGTCAGGTGTCATGGTTAGGGGTCTGGGGTCAGGGGTCAGGGGTCAGGGGGTCAGGGTCATGGTTAGGGGTCAGGGGTCAGGGTCTGGGGTCATGGTTAGGGGTCAGGGGTCAGGGGATCAGGGGTCATGGTTAGGGGTCAGGGGTCAGGGTCATGGTTAGGGGTCAGGGATCAGGGTCAGGTTCAGGGGTCTGGGGTGAGTGGTCAGAGGTCAGGGGTTAGGGGTCAGGGGTCAGAGTCAGGGGTCAGGGGTCAGTGGTCAGGGGTCAGGGTTAGGGATTAGGGGGCAGGGTCAGGGGTCAAAGGTCAGGGGTCAAAGGTCAGGGGTCAGGGTCATTGTTAGGGGTCAGGGGTCATGGTTAGGGGTCAGGGGTCAGGGGTCAGGAGGTCAGGGGTCATGGCTAGGGGTCAGGGGTCAAGGGTCAGGGGTCAGGGATAGAGTCAGGGGTCTGGGGTCAGGGGTCAGGGATCAGGGGGTCAGGGGTCAGGGTTAGGGATCAGGGGTCAGGGGTCGGGGGTCAGGGTCAGGGTCAGGGGTCAAAGGTCAGGGGTCATGGTTAGGGGTCAGGGGTCAGGGGTCAAGGGTCAGGGGTCAAGGGTCATGGTCTGGGGTGAGTGGTCAGGGGTCAGGGTCATGGTTAGGCGTCAGGGAATGGGGTCATGGTTAGGGGTCAGGGGTCAGGAGTCAGGGGTCATGGTTAGCGGTCAGGGATCAGAGTCACTGTCAGGGGTCATGGCCAGGGGTCATGGTTAGGGGTCAGGGGTCAGGGGTCAGGGGTCAAGGGTCAGGTGTCAGGGGTCAGGGGTGATGGTTAGGGGTCAGGGGTCAGGGGTCAGGCATCAGGCATCAGGGGTTAGGGGTTAGGGTTAGGGATCAGGAGTCAGGGGTCAGGGGTCAGAGTCAGGGATCAGGGGTCAGGGGTCAGAGTCAGGGATCAGGAGTCTGGGGTCAAGGGTCAGGGGTCAGGGGTCAGGGGTCAAAGGTCAGGGGTCATTGTCATAGGTCAGGGGTCATTAATAGGGGTCAGGGGTCAGGGGTCAAGGGTCAGGGTCGTGGTTAGGGGTCAGGGGTCGGGGTCAGGGAATGGGGTCATGGTTAGGGGTCAGCGGTCAGGCTCAGGCTCAGGGGTCATGGTTAGGGGTCAGGGGTCAGGGGGTCAGGGGTCAGGGTCATGGTTAGGGGTCAGGGGTCAGGGTCTGGGGTCATGGTTAGGGGTCAGGGGTTAGGGGTCATGGTTAGGGGTCAGGGGTCTGGGGTCAAGGGTCAGGGGTCAGGGGATCAGGGGTCAGGAGGTCAGGAGTCAGGGGGTCAGGTTCATGGTCAGGGGTCAGGGTCAGGGGTCATGGTTAGGGGTCAGGGGTCAGGGTCAGGGGTCAGGAGGTCAGGGGTCAAGGGTCAGGGGGTCAGGGGTCAGGGGTCAGGGGTCAGGCGTCAGGGGTCAGGGGTCAGGGGTCGGGGTCAGGGGTCAAAGATCAGGGGTCAGGGTCAGGGGTCAAAGGTCAGGTGTCAGGGTCAGGAGTCAGGGGTCAGGGGTCAAGGGAATGGGGCCATGGTTAGGGGTCAGGGGTCAGGGGTCAGAGTCAGGGGTCGGTGGTCAGGGGTCAGTAGTCAGGGTTAGGGATCAGGGGGCAGGGTGAGGGGTCAAAGGTCAGGGGTCAGGGTTAGGGGTCAGGGGTCAGGGGTCAGGGGTCATGGTTAGGTGTTAGGGGTCAGGGGTCAGGAGTCAGGGGTCATGGTTAGCGGTCAGGGGTCAGAGTCACTGTCAGGGGTCATGGTCAGGGGTCATGGTTAGGGGTCAGGGTTCAGGGGTCAAGGGTCAGGTGTCAAGGGTCAGGGGTGATGGTTAGGGGTCAGGGGTCAGGGGTCAGGGGTCATTGTTAGGGGTCAGGGGTCATGGTTAGGGGTCAGGGGTCAGGGGTCAGGAGTCAGGGGTCATGGTTAGCGGTCAGGGGTCAGAGTCACTGTCAGGGGTCATGGTCAGGGGTCATGGTTAGGGGTCAGGGTTCAGGGGACAAGGGTCAGGTGTCAGGGGTCAGGGGTGATGGTTACGGGTCAGGGGTCAGGGGTCAGGCATCAGGCATCAGGGGTTAGGGGTCAGGGTTAGGGATCAGGAGTCAGGGGTCAGGGGTCAGAGTCAGGGATCAGGAGTCAGGGGTCAGGGGTCAGGGGTCAGGGGTCAGGGGTCAGGGGTCAGGGGTCAGGGGTCAGGGGTCAGGGTCATGGTTAGGGGTCAATTGTCAGAGTCACTGTCAGGGGTCATGGTCAGGGGTCATGGTTAGGGGTCAGGGTTCAGGGGTCAAGGGTCAGGTGTCAGGGGTCAGGGGTGATGGTTACGGGTCAGGGGTCAGGCATCAGGCATCAGGGGTTAGGGGTCAAGGGTTAGGGATCAGGAGTCAGGGGTCAGGGGTCAGGGGTCAGGGGTCAGGGTCATGGTTAGGGGTCAATTGTCAGAGTCACTGTCAGGGGTCATGGTCAGGGGTCATGGTTAGGGGTCAGGGTTCAGGGGTCAAGGGTCAGGTGTCAGGGGTCAGGGGTGATGGTTACGGGTCAGGGGTCAGGCATCAGGCATCAGGGGTTAGGGGTCAAGGGTTAGGGATCAGGAGTCAGGGGTCAGGGGTCAGAGTCAGGGATCAGGAGTCAGGGGTCAGGGGTCAGGGGTCAGGGGTCAGGGGTCAGGGGTCAGGGGTGATGGTTACGGGTCAGGGGTCAGGCATCAGGCATCAGGGGTTAGGGGTCAGGGTTAGGGATCAGGAGTCAGGGGTCAGGGGTCAGAGTCAGGGATCAGGGGTCAGAGGTCAGGGGTCAGGGGTCAGGGGTCAGGGGTCAGGGGTCAGGGGTCAGGGTCATGGTTAGGGGTCAGGGGTCAGGGTCAGGGAATGTGGTCATGGCTAGGGGTCAGCGGTCAGGCTCAGGGTCAGGGGTCATGGGGTTAGGGGTCAGGGGTCAGGGGGTCAAAGGTCAGGGGGTCAGGGGTCAGGGGTCAGGCTTAGGGATCAGGGGTCAGGGTCAGGGGTCAGGGGTCAAAGTTCAGGGGTCATGGTCATGGGTCATGGTCAGGGGTCATTAGTAGGGGTCAGGGGTCAGTGGTCAAGGGTCAGCGTCATGGTCAGGGGTCGGGGTCAGGGTCAGGGGTCAGGGTCAGGTGTCATGGTTAGGGGTCAGGGGTCAGGGGTCAGGGGGTCAGGGTCATGGTTAGGGGTCAGGGGTCAGGGTCTGGGGTCATGGTTAGGGGTCAGGGGTCAGGGGTCAGGGGATCAGGGGTCATGGTTAGGGGTCAGGGGTCAGGAGTCAAAGGTCAGGGGTCAAAGGTCAGGGGTCAGGGGTCAGGGGTCATTGTTAGGGGTCAGGGGTCAGGGTTAGGGATCAGGGGTCAGGGGTCGGGGGTCAGGGTCAGGGTTAGGGGTCAAAGGTCAGGGGTCATGGTTAGGGGGTCAGGGGTCAGGGGTCAAGGGTCATGGTCTGGGGTGAGTGGTCAGGGGTCAGGGTCATGGTTAGGCGTCAGGGAATGGGGTCATGGTTAGGGGTCAGGGGTCAGGGGTCAGGAGTCAGGGGTCATGGTTAGCGGTCAGGGATCAGAGTCACTGTCAGGGGTCATGGTCAGGGGTCATGGTTAGGGGTCAGGGGTCAGGGGTCAGGGGTCAGGGTCAGGTGTCAGGGGTCAGGGGTGATGGTTAGGGGTCAGGGGTCAGGGGTCAGGCATCAGGCATCAGGGGTTAGGGGTTAGGGTTAGGGATCAGGAGTCAGGGGTCAGGGGTCAGAGTCAGGGATCAGGGGTCAGGGGTCAGAGTCAGGGATCAGGAGTCTGGGGTCAAGGGTCAGGGGTCAGGGGTCAGGGGTCAAAGGTCAGGAGTCATTGTCATAGGTCAGGGGTCATTAATAGGGGTCAGGGGTCAGGGGTCAAGGGTCAGGGTCGTGGTTAGGGGTCAGGGGTCGGGGTCAGGGAATGGGGTCATGGTTAGGGGTCAGCGGTCAGGCTCAGGCTCAGGGGTCATGGTTAGGGGTCAGGGGTCAGGGGGTCAGGGGTCAGGGGGTATGGGGTTAGGGTCATGGTCAGGGGTCGGGGTCAGGGTCAGGGGTCAGGGTCAGGTGTCATGGTTAGGGGTCAGGGGTCAGGGGTCAGGGGGTCAGGGTCATGGTTAGGGGTCAGGGGTCAGGGTCTGGGGTCATGGTTAGGGGTCAGGGGTCAGGGGTCAGGGGATCAGGGGTCATGGTTAGGGGTCAGGGGTCAGGGGTCAGGGTCATGGTTAGGGGTCAGGGATCAGGGTCAGGGTCAGGGGTCTGGGGTGAGTGGTCAGAGGTCAGGGGTTAGGGGTCAGTGGTCAGGGGTCAGGGTTAGGGATTAGGGGGCAGGGTCAGGGGTCAAAGGTCAGGGGTCAAAGGTCAGGGGTCAGGGGTCAGGGGTCATTGTTAGGGGTCAGGGGTCAGGGTTAGGGATCAGGGGTCAGGGGTCGGGGGTCAGGGTCAGGGTTAGGGGTCAAAGGTCAGGGGTCATGGTTAGGGGTCAGGGGTCAGGGGTCAAGGGTCATGGTCTGGGGTGAGTGGTCAGGGGTCAGGGTCATGGTTAGGCGTCAGGGAATGGGGTCATGGTTAGGGGTCAGGGGTCAGGAGTCAGGGGTCATGGTTAGCGGTCAGGGATCAGAGTCACTGTCAGGGGTCATGGTCAGGGGTCATGGTTAGGGGTCAGGGGTCAGGGGTCAGGGGTCAGGGTCAGGTGTCAGGGGTCAGGGGTGATGGTTAGGGGTCAGGGGTCAGGGGTCAGGCATCAGGCATCAGGGGTTAGGGGTTAGGGTTAGGGATCAGGAGTCAGGGGTCAGGGGTCAGAGTCAGGGATCAGGGGTCAGGGGTCAGAGTCAGGGATCAGGAGTCTGGGGTCAAGGGTCAGGGGTCAGGGGTCACGGGTCAAAGGTCAGGGGTCATTGTCATGGGTCAGGGGTCATTAATAGGGGTCAGGGGTCAGGGGTCAAGGGTCAGGGTCGTGGTTAGGGGTCAGGGGTCGGGGTCAGGGAATGGGGTCATGGTTAGGGGTCAGCGGTCAGGCTCAGGCTCAGGGGTCATGGTTAGGGGTCAGGGGTCAGGGGGTCAGGGGTCAGGGGGTATGGGGTTAGGGTCATGGTTAGGGGTCAGGGGTCAGGGTCTGGGGTCATGGTTAGGGGTCAGGGGTTAGGGGTCATGGTTAGGGGTCAGGGGTCTGGGGTCAAGGGTCAGGGGTCAGGGGATCAGGGGTCAGGAGGTCAGGAGTCAGGGGGTCAGGTTCATGGTTAGGGGTCAGGGTCAGGGGTCATGGTTAGGGGTCAGGGGTCAGGGTCAGGGGTCAGGGGTCATGGTTAGGGGTCAGGGGTCAGGGTCATGGTTTGGGGTCAGGGTCAGGGATCAGGGGTCAGGGGTCAGGGGTCAGGGGTCAGGGGTCAGGGGTCAGGGGTCAGGGGTCAGGGGTCAAAGGTCAGGGGTCATTGTCATGGGTCAGGGGTCATTAATAGGGGTCAGGGGTCAGGGGTCAAGGGTCAGGGTCGTGGTTAGGGGTCAGGGGTCAGGGAATGGGGTCATGGTTAGGGGTCAGCGGTCAGGCTCAGGGTCAGGGGTCATGGTTAGGGGTCAGGGGTCAGGGGGTCAGGGGTCAGGGGGTCAGGGGTCAGGGGTCATGGTTAGGGATCAGGGGTCAGGGTCAGGGTCAGGGGTCAAAGTTCAGGGGTCATGGTCATGGGTCATGGTCAGGGGTCATTAGTAGGGGTCAGGGGTCAGTGGTCAAGGGTCAGCGTCATGGTCAGGGGTCGGGGTCAGGGTCAGGGGTCAGGGTCAGGTGTCATGGTTAGGGGTCAGGGGTCAGGGGTCAGGGGGTCAGGGTCATGGTTAGGGGTCAGGGGTCAGGGTCAGGGGTCATGGTTAGGGGTCAGGGGTCAGGGTCTGAATCAGGGGTCATGGTTAGGGGTCAGGGGTCAGGGTCATGGTTAGGGGTCAAGGATCAGGGATCAGGGTCAGGGTCAGGGGTCTGGGGTGAGTGGTCAGAGGTCAGGGGTTAGGGGTCAGGGGTCAGAGTCAGGGGTCAGGGTTCAGTGGTCAGGGGTCAGGGTTAGGTATTAGGGGGCAGGGTCAGGGGTCAAAGGTCAGGGGTCAGGGGTCATTGTTAGGGGTCAGGGGTCATGGTTAGGGGTCAGGGGTCAGGGGTCAGGAGGTCAGGGGGTCAGGGGTCATGGCTAGGGGTCAGGGGTCAAGGGTCAGGGGTCAGGGATAGAGTCAGGGGTCTGGGGTCAGGGGTCAGGGATCAGGGGGTCAGGGGTCAGGGTTAGGGATCAGGGGTCAGGAGTCAGGGGTCAGGGGTCAGAGTCAGGGGTCGGTGGTCAGGGGTCAGGAGTCAGGGGTCATGGTTAGCGGTCAGGGGTCAGAGTCACTGTCAGGGGTCATGGTCAGGGGTCATGGTTAGGGGTCAGGGGTCAGGGGTCAGGGGTCAGGGGTCAAGGGTCAGGTGTCAGGGGTCAGGGGTGATGGTTAGGGGTCAGGGGTCAGGGGTCAGGCATCAGGCATCAGGGGTTAGGCGTTAGGGTTAGGGATCAGGAGTCAGGGGTCAGGGGTCAGAGTCAGGGATCAGGGGTCAGGGGTCAGAGTCAGGGATCAGGAGTCAGGGGTCAAGGGTCAGGGGTCAGGGATAGAGTCAGGGGTCAGGGGTCAGGGATCAGGGGGTCAGGGGTCAGGGTTAGGGATCAGGGGTCAGGAGTCAGGGGTCAGGGGTCAGAGTCAGGGGTCGGTGGTCAGGGGTCAGGAGTCAGGGGTCATGGTTAGGGGTTAGGGGTCAGGGGTCAGGAGTCAGGGGTCATGCTTAGCGGTCAGGTGTCAGAGTCACTGTCAGGGGTCATGGTCAGGGGTCATGGTTAGGGGTCAGGGTTCAGGGGTCAAGGGTCAGGTGTCAGGGGTCAGGGGTGATGGTTAGGGGTCAGGGGTCAGGGGGTCAGGGGTCAGGGGGTCAGGGTTAGGGATCAGGGGTCATGGTCAGGGGTGATGGTTAGGGGTCAGGGGTCAGGGGTCAGGGGTCAAGGGTCAGGTGTCAGGGGTCAGGGGTGATGGTTAGGGGTCAGGGGTCAGGGGTCAGGCATCAGGCATCAGGGGTTAGGGGTTAGGGTTAGGGATCAGGAGTCAGGGGTCAGGGGTCAGAGTCAGGGATCAGGGGTCAGGGGTCAGAGTCAGGGATCAGGAGTCTGGGGTCAAGGGTCAGGGGTCAGGGGTCAGGGGTCAAAGGTCAGGGGTCATTGTCATAGGTCAGGGGTCATTAATAGGGGTCAGGGGTCAGGGGTCAAGGGTCAGGGTCGTGGTTAGGGGTCAGGGGTCGGGGTCAGGGAATGGGGTCATGGTTAGGGGTCAGCGGTCAGGCTCAGGCTCAGGGGTCATGGTTAGGGGTCAGGGGTCAGGGGGTCAGGGGTCAGGGTCATGGTTAGGGGTCAGGGGTCAGGGTCTGGGGTCATGGTTAGGGGTCAGGGGTTAGGGGTCATGGTTAGGGGTCAGGGGTCTGGGGTCAAGGGTCAGGGGTCAGGGGATCAGGGGTCAGGAGGTCAGGAGTCAGGGGGTCAGGTTCATGGTCAGGGGTCAGGGTCAGGGGTCATGGTTAGGGGTCAGGGGTCAGGGTCAGGGGTCAGGAGGTCAGGGGTCAAGGGTCAGGGGGTCAGGGGTCAGGGGTCAGGCGTCAGGGGTCAGGGGTCAGGGGTCGGGGTCAGGGGTCAAAGATCAGGGGTCAGGGTCAGGGGTCAAAGGTCAGGTGTCAGGGTCAGGAGTCAGGGGTCAGGGGTCAAGGGAATGGGGCCGTGGTTAGGGGTCAGGGGTCAGGGGTCAGAGTCAGGGGTCGGTGGTCAGGGGTTAGTAGTCAGGGTTAGGGATCAGGGGGCAGGGTGAGGGGTCAAAGGTCAGGGGTCAGGGTTAGGGGTCAGGGGTCAGGGGTCAGGGGTCATGGTTAGGTGTTAGGGGTCAGGGGTCAGGAGTCAGGGGTCATGGTTAGCGGTCAGGGGTCAGAGTCACTGTCAGGGGTCATGGTCAGGGGTCATGGTTAGGGGTCAGGGTTCAGGGGTCAAGGGTCAGGTGTCAAGGGTCAGGGGTGATGGTTAGGGGTCAGGGGTCAGGGGTCAGGGGTCATTGTTAGGGGTCAGGGGTCATGGTTAGGGGTCAGGGGTCAGGGGTCAGGGGTCAGGAGTCAGGGGTCATGGTTAGCGGTCAGGGGTCAGAGTCACTGTCAGGGGTCATGGTCAGGGGTCATGGTTAGGGGTCAGGGTTCAGGGGTCAAGGGTCAGGTGTCAGGGGTCAGGGGTGATGGTTACGGGTCAGGGGTCAGGGGTCAGGCATCAGGCATCAGGGGTTAGGGGTCAGGGTTAGGGATCAGGAGTCAGGGGTCAGGGGTCAGAGTCAGGGATCAGGAGTCAGGGGTCAGGGGTCAGGGGTCAGGGGTCAGGGGTCAGGGGTCAGGGGTCAGGGGTCAGGGGTCAGGGGTCAGGGGTCAGGGGTCAGGGTCATGGTTAGGGGTCAGGGGTCAGGGTCAGGGAATGTGGTCATGGCTAGGGGTCAGCGGTCAGGCTCAGGGTCAGGGGTCATGGGGTTAGGGGTCAGGGGTCAGGGGGTCAAAGGTCAGGGGGTCAGGGGTCAGGGGTCAGGCTTAGGGATCAGGGGTCAGGGTCAGGGGTCAGGGGTCAAAGTTCAGGGGTCATGGTCATGGGTCATGGTCAGGGGTCATTAGTAGGGGTCAGGGGTCAGTGGTCAAGGGTCAGCGTCATGGTCAGGGGTCGGGGTCAGGGTCAGGGGTCAGGGTCAGGTGTCATGGTTAGGGGTCAGGGGTCAGGGGTCAGGGGGTCAGGGTCATGGTTAGGGGTCAGGGGTCAGGGTCTGGGGTCATGGTTAGGGGTCAGGGGTCAGGGGTCAGGGGATCAGGGGTCATGGTTAGGGGTCAGGGGTCAGGGGTCAGGGTCATGGTTAGGGGTCAGGGATCAGGGTCAGGGTCAGGGGTCTGGGGTGAGTGGTCAGAGGTCAGGGGTTAGGGGTCAGTGGTCAGGGGTCAGGGTTAGGGATTAGGGGGCAGGGTCAGGGGTCAAAGGTCAGGGGTCAAAGGTCAGGGGTCAGGGGTCAGGGGTCATTGTTAGGGGTCAGGGGTCAGGGTTAGGGATCAGGGGTCAGGGGTCGGGGGTCAGGGTCAGGGTTAGGGGTCAAAGGTCAGGGGTCATGGTTAGGGGTCAGGGGTCAGGGGTCAAGGGTCATGGTCTGGGGTGAGTGGTCAGGGGTCAGGGTCATGGTTAGGCGTCAGGGAATGGGGTCATGGTTAGGGGTCAGGGGTCAGGGGTCAGGAGTCAGGGGTCATGGTTAGCGGTCAGGGATCAGAGTCACTGTCAGGGGTCATGGTCAGGGGTCATGGTTAGGGGTCAGGGGTCAGGGGTCAGGGGTCAGGGTCAGGTGTCAGGGGTCAGGGGTGATGGTTAGGGGTCAGGGGTCAGGGGTCAGGCATCAGGCATCAGGGGTTAGGGGTTAGGGTTAGGGATCAGGAGTCAGGGGTCAGGGGTCAGAGTCAGGGATCAGGGGTCAGGGGTCAGAGTCAGGGATCAGGAGTCTGGGGTCAAGGGTCAGGGGTCAGGGGTCAGGGGTCAAAGGTCAGGGGTCATTGTCATAGGTCAGGGGTCATTAATAGGGGTCAGGGGTCAGGGGTCAAGGGTCAGGGTCGTGGTTAGGGGTCAGGGGTCGGGGTCAGGGAATGGGGTCATGGTTAGGGGTCAGCGGTCAGGCTCAGGCTCAGGGGTCATGGTTAGGGGTCAGGGGTCAGGGGGTCAGGGGTCAGGGGGTATGGGGTTAGGGTCATGGTTAGGGGTCAGGGGTCAGGGTCTGGGGTCATGGTTAGGGGTCAGGGGTTAGGGGTCATGGTTAGGGGTCAGGGGTCAGGGGTCAAGGGTCAGGGGTCAGGGGATCAGGGGTCAGGAGGTCAGGAGTCAGGGGGTCAGGTTCATGGTTAGGGGTCAGGGTCAGGGGTCATGGTTAGGGGTCAGGGGTCAGGGTCAGGGGTCAGGGGTCAGGGGTCAGGGAATGGTTAGGGGTCAGGGGTCAGGGAATTGGGTCATGGTTAGTGGTCAGGGGTCAGGGTCAGGGGTCAGGGGTCATGGTTAGGGGTCAGGGGTCAGGGTCATGGTTTGGGGTCAGGGTCAGGGATCAGGGGTCAGCTGTCTGGGGTGAGTGGTCGGGGGTCAGAGTCAGGGATCAGGGGTCAGGGGTCAGGGGTCAGGGGTCAGGGGTCAGGGGTCAGGGGTCAGGGGTCAGGGGTCAGGGGTCAGGGGTCATGGTTAGGGGTCAAAGGTCAGGGGTCATTGTCATGGATCAGGGGTCATTAATAGGGGTCAGGGGTCTGGGGTCAAGGGTCAGGGGATCAGGGGTCAGGAGGTCAGGAGTCAGGGGGTCAGGTTCATGGTCAGGGGTCAGGGTCAGGGGTCATGGTTAGGGGTCAGGGGTCAGGGTCAGGGGTCAGGAGGTCAGGGGTCAAGGGTCAGGGGGTCAGGGGTCAGGGGTCAGGCGTCAGGGGTCAGGGGTCAGGGGTCGGGGTCAGGGGTCAAAGATCAGGGGTCAGGGTCAGGGGTCAAAGGTCAGGTGTCAGGGTCAGGAGTCAGGGGTCAGGGGTCAAGGGAATGGGGCCGTGGTTAGGGGTCAGGGGTCAGGGGTCAGAGTCAGGGGTCGGTGGTCAGGGGTTAGTAGTCAGGGTTAGGGATCAGGGGGCAGGGTGAGGGGTCAAAGGTCAGGGGTCAGGGTTAGGGGTCAGGGGTCAGGGGTCAGGGGTCATGGTTAGGTGTTAGGGGTCAGGGGTCAGGAGTCAGGGGTCATGGTTAGCGGTCAGGGGTCAGAGTCACTGTCAGGGGTCATGGTCAGGGGTCATGGTTAGGGGTCAGGGTTCAGGGGTCAAGGGTCAGGTGTCAAGGGTCAGGGGTGATGGTTAGGGGTCAGGGGTCAGGGGTCAGGGGTCATTGTTAGGGGTCAGGGGTCATGGTTAGGGGTCAGGGGTCAGGGGTCAGGGGTCAGGAGTCAGGGGTCATGGTTAGCGGTCAGGGGTCAGAGTCACTGTCAGGGGTCATGGTCAGGGGTCATGGTTAGGGGTCAGGGTTCAGGGGTCAAGGGTCAGGTGTCAGGGGTCAGGGGTGATGGTTACGGGTCAGGGGTCAGGGGTCAGGCATCAGGCATCAGGGGTTAGGGGTCAGGGTTAGGGATCAGGAGTCAGGGGTCAGGGGTCAGAGTCAGGGATCAGGAGTCAGGGGTCAGGGGTCAGGGGTCAGGGGTCAGGGGTCAGGGGTCAGGGGTCAGGGGTCAGGGGTCAGGGGTCAGGGGTCAGGGGTCAGGGTCATGGTTAGGGGTCAGGGGTCAGGGTCAGGGAATGTGGTCATGGCTAGGGGTCAGCGGTCAGGCTCAGGGTCAGGGGTCATGGGGTTAGGGGTCAGGGGTCAGGGGGTCAAAGGTCAGGGGGTCAGGGGTCAGGGGTCAGGCTTAGGGATCAGGGGTCAGGGTCAGGGGTCAGGGGTCAAAGTTCAGGGGTCATGGTCATGGGTCATGGTCAGGGGTCATTAGTAGGGGTCAGGGGTCAGTGGTCAAGGGTCAGCGTCATGGTCAGGGGTCGGGGTCAGGGTCAGGGGTCAGGGTCAGGTGTCATGGTTAGGGGTCAGGGGTCAGGGGTCAGGGGGTCAGGGTCATGGTTAGGGGTCAGGGGTCAGGGTCTGGGGTCATGGTTAGGGGTCAGGGGTCAGGGGTCAGGGGATCAGGGGTCATGGTTAGGGGTCAGGGGTCAGGGGTCAGGGTCATGGTTAGGGGTCAGGGATCAGGGTCAGGGTCAGGGGTCTGGGGTGAGTGGTCAGAGGTCAGGGGTTAGGGGTCAGTGGTCAGGGGTCAGGGTTAGGGATTAGGGGGCAGGGTCAGGGGTCAAAGGTCAGGGGTCAAAGGTCAGGGGTCAGGGGTCAGGGGTCATTGTTAGGGGTCAGGGGTCAGGGTTAGGGATCAGGGGTCAGGGGTCGGGGGTCAGGGTCAGGGTTAGGGGTCAAAGGTCAGGGGTCATGGTTAGGGGTCAGGGGTCAGGGGTCAAGGGTCATGGTCTGGGGTGAGTGGTCAGGGGTCAGGGTCATGGTTAGGCGTCAGGGAATGGGGTCATGGTTAGGGGTCAGGGGTCAGGGGTCAGGAGTCAGGGGTCATGGTTAGCGGTCAGGGATCAGAGTCACTGTCAGGGGTCATGGTCAGGGGTCATGGTTAGGGGTCAGGGGTCAGGGGTCAGGGGTCAGGGTCAGGTGTCAGGGGTCAGGGGTGATGGTTAGGGGTCAGGGGTCAGGGGTCAGGCATCAGGCATCAGGGGTTAGGGGTTAGGGTTAGGGATCAGGAGTCAGGGGTCAGGGGTCAGAGTCAGGGATCAGGGGTCAGGGGTCAGAGTCAGGGATCAGGAGTCTGGGGTCAAGGGTCAGGGGTCAGGGGTCAGGGGTCAAAGGTCAGGGGTCATTGTCATAGGTCAGGGGTCATTAATAGGGGTCAGGGGTCAGGGGTCAAGGGTCAGGGTCGTGGTTAGGGGTCAGGGGTCGGGGTCAGGGAATGGGGTCATGGTTAGGGGTCAGCGGTCAGGCTCAGGCTCAGGGGTCATGGTTAGGGGTCAGGGGTCAGGGGGTCAGGGGTCAGGGGGTATGGGGTTAGGGTCATGGTTAGGGGTCAGGGGTCAGGGTCTGGGGTCATGGTTAGGGGTCAGGGGTTAGGGGTCATGGTTAGGGGTCAGGGGTCAGGGTCAGGGGTCAGGGGTCAGGGGTCAGGGAATGGTTAGGGGTCAGGGGTCAGGGAATTGGGTCATGGTTAGTGGTCAGGGGTCAGGGTCAGGGGTCAGGGGTCATGGTTAGGGGTCAGGGGTCAGGGTCATGGTTTGGGGTCAGGGTCAGGGATCAGGGGTCAGCTGTCTGGGGTGAGTGGTCGGGGGTCAGAGTCAGGGATCAGGGGTCAGGGGTCAGGGGTCAGGGGTCAGGGGTCAGGGGTCAGGGGTCAGGGGTCAGGGGTCAGGGGTCAGGGGTCATGGTTAGGGGTCAAAGGTCAGGGGTCATTGTCATGGATCAGGGGTCATTAATAGGGGTCAGGGGTCAGGGGTCAAGGGTCAGGGTCGTGGTTAGGGGTCAGGGGTCAGGGAATGGGGTCATGGTTAGGGGTCAGCGGTCAGGCTCAGGGTCAGGGGTCATGGTTAGGGGTCAGGGGTCAGGGTCCGAATCAGGGGTCATGGTTAGGGGTCAGGGGTCAGGGTCATGGTTAGGGGTCAAGGATCAGGGATCAGGGTCAGGGTCAGGGGTCTGGGGTGAGTGGTCAGAGGTCAGGGGTTAGGGGTCAGGGGTCAGAGTCAGGGGTCAGGGTTCAGTGGTCAGGGGTCAGGGTTAGGTATTAGGGGGCAGGGTCAGGGGTCAAAGGTCAGGGGTCAGGGGTCATTGTTAGGGGTCAGGGGTCATGGTTAGGGGTCAGGGGTCAGGGGTCAGGAGGTCAGGGGGTCAGGGGTCATGGCTAGGGGTCAGGGGTCAAGGGTCAGGGGTCAGGGATAGAGTCAGGGGTCTGGGGTCAGGGGTCAGGGATCAGGGGGTCAGGGGTCAGGGTTAGGGATCAGGGGTCAGGAGTCAGGGGTCAGGGGTCAGAGTCAGGGGTCGGTGGTCAGGGGTCAGGAGTCAGGGGTCATGGTTAGCGGTCAGGGGTCAGAGTCACTGTCAGGGGTCATGGTCAGGGGTCATGGTTAGGGGTCAGGGGTCAGGGGTCAGGGGTCAAGGGTCAGGTGTCAGGGGTCAGGGGTGATGGTTAGGGGTCAGGGGTCAGGGGTCAGGCATCAGGCATCAGGGGTTAGGGGTTAGGGTTAGGGATCAGGAGTCAGGGGTCAGGGGTCAGAGTCAGGGATCAGGGGTCAGGGGTCAGAGTCAGGGATCAGGAGTCAGGGGTCAAGGGTCAGGGGTCAGGGATAGAGTCAGGGGTCAGGGGTCAGGGATCAGGGGGTCAGGGGTCAGGGTTAGGGATCAGGGGTCAGGAGTCAGGGGTCAGGGGTCAGAGTCAGGGGTCGGTGGTCAGGGGTCAGGAGTCAGGGGTCATGGTTAGGGGTTAGGGGTCAGAGTCACTGTCAGGGGTCATGGTCAGGGGTCATGGTTAGGGGTCAGGGTTCAGGGGTCAAGGGTCAGGTGTCAGGGGTCAGGGGTGATGGTTAGGGGTCAGGGGTCAGGGGTCAGGGGTCATTGTTAGGGGTCAGGGGTCATGGTTAGGGGTCAGGGGTCAGGGGTCAGGGGTCAGGAGTCAGGGGTCATGGTTAGCGGTCAGGGGTCAGAGTCACTGTCAGGGGTCATGGTCAGGGGTCATGGTTAGGGGTCAGGGTTCAGGGGTCAAGGGTCAGGTGTCAGGGGTCAGGGGTGATGGTTACGGGTCAGGGGTCAGGGGTCAGGCATCAGGCATCAGGGGTTAGGGGTCAGGGTTAGGGATCAGGAGTCAGGGGTCAGGGGTCAGAGTCAGGGATCAGGAGTCAGGGGTCAGGGGTCAGGGGTCAGGGGTCAGGGGTCAGGGGTCAGGGGTCAGGTGTCAGGGTCATGGTTAGGGGTCAGGGGTCAGGGTCAGGGAATGTGGTCATGGCTAGGGGTCAGCGGTCAGGCTCAGGGTCAGGGGTCATGGGGTTAGGGGTCAGGGGTCAGGGGGTCAAAGGTCAGGGGGTCAGGGGTCAGGGGTCAGGCTTAGGGATCAGGGGTCAGGGTCAGGGGTCAGGGGTCAAAGTTCAGGGGTCATGGTCATGGGTCATGGTCAGGGGTCATTAGTAGGGGTCAGGGGTCAGTGGTCAAGGGTCAGCGTCATGGTCAGGGGTCGGGGTCAGGGTCAGGGGTCAGGGTCAGGTGTCATGGTTAGGGGTCAGGGGTCAGGGGTCAGGGGGTCAGGGTCATGGTTAGGGGTCAGGGGTCAGGGTCTGGGGTCATGGTTAGGGGTCAGGGGTCAGGGGTCAGGGGATCAGGGGTCATGGTTAGGGGTCAGGGGTCAGGGGTCAGGGTCATGGTTAGGGGTCAGGGATCAGGGTCAGGGTCAGGGGTCTGGGGTGAGTGGTCAGAGGTCAGGGGTTAGGGGTCAGTGGTCAGGGGTCAGGGTTAGGGATTAGGGGGCAGGGTCAGGGGTCAAAGGTCAGGGGTCAAAGGTCAGGGGTCAGGGGTCAGGGGTCATTGTTAGGGGTCAGGGGTCAGGGTTAGGGATCAGGGGTCAGGGGTCGGGGGTCAGAGTCAGGGTTAGGGGTCAAAGGTCAGGGGTCATGGTTAGGGGTCAGGGGTCAGGGGTCAGGGGTCAAGGGTCATGGTCTGGGGTGAGTGGTCAGGGGTCAGGGTCATGCTTAGGCGTCAGGGAATGGGGTCATGGTTAGGGGTCAGGGGTCAGGGGTCAGGAGTCAGGGGTCATGGTTAGCGGTCAGGGATCAGAGTCACTGTCAGGGGTCATGGTCAGGGGTCATGGTTAGGGGTCAGGGGTCAGGGGTCAGGGGTCAGGGTCAGGTGTCAGGGGTCAGGGGTGATGGTTAGGGGTCAGGGGTCAGGGGTCAGGCATCAGGCATCAGGGGTTAGGGGTTAGGGTTAGGGATCAGGAGTCAGGGGTCAGGGGATCAGGGGTCAGGAGGTCAGGAGTCAGGGGGTCAGGTTCATGGTTAGGGGTCAGGGTCAGGGGTCATGGTTAGGGGTCAGGGGTCAGGGTCAGGGGTCAGGGGTCAGGGGTCAGGGAATGGTTAGGGGTCAGGGGTCAGGGAATTGGGTCATGGTTCGTGGACAGGGGTCAGGGTCAGGGTCAGGGGTCAGGGTCAGGGGTCATGGTTAGGGGTCAGGGGTCAGGGTCAGGGGTCAGGGGTCAGGAGGTCAGGGGTCAAGGGTCAGGGGGTCAGGGGTCAGGGGTCAGGCGTCATGGGTCAGGGGTCAGGGGTCGGGGTCAGGGGTCAAAGATCAGGGGTCAGGGTCAGGGGTCAGGGGTCGGGGTCAGGGGTCAAAGATCAGGGGTCAGGGTCAGGGGTCAGGGGTCAAGGGAATGGGGCCATGGTTAGGGGTCAGGGGTCAGGGGTCAGAGTCAGGGGTCGGTGGTCAGGGGTCAGGAGTCAGGGTTAGGGATCAGGGGGCAGGGTGAGGGGTCAAAGGTCAGGGGTCAGGGTTAGGGGTCAGGGGTCAGGGGTCAGGGGTCATGGTTAGGGGTTAGGGGTCAGGGGTCAGGAGTCAGGGGTCATGGTTAGCGGTCAGGGGTCAGAGTCACTGTCAGGGGTCATGGTCAGGGGTCATGGTTAGGGGTCAGGGTTCAGGGGTCAAGGGTCAGGTGTCAGGGGTCAGGGGTGATGGTTAGGGGTCAGGGGTCAGGGGGTCAGGGGTCAGGGGGTCAGGGTTAGGGATCAGGGGTCAGGGTCAGGGGTCAGGGGTCAAAGGTCAGGGGTCATGGTCATGGGTCATGGTCAGGGGTCATTAGTAGGGGTCAGGGGTCAGTGGTCAAGGGTCAGCGTCATGGTCAGGGGTCGGGGTCAGGGTCAGGGGTCAGGGTCAGGTGTCATGGTTAGGGGTCTGGGGTCAGGGGTCAGGGGGTCAGGGTCATGGTTAGGGGTCAGGGGTCAGGGTCTGGGGTCATGGTTAGGGGTCAGGGGTCAGGGGATCAGGGGTCATGGTTAGGGGTCAGGGGTCAGGGTCATGGTTAGGGGTCAGGGATCAGGGTCAGGGTCAGGGGTCTGGGGTGAGTGGTCAGAGGTCAGGGGTTAGGGGTCAGGGGTCAGAGTCAGGGGTCAGGGGTCAGTGGTCAGGGGTCAGGGTTAGGGATTAGGGGGCAGGGTCAGGGGTCAAAGGTCAGGGGTCAAAGGTCAGGGGTCAGGGGTCATTGTTAGGGGTCAGGGGTCATGGTTAGGGGTCAGGGGTCAGGGGTCAGGAGGTCAGGGGGTCAGGGGTCATGGCTAGGGGTCAGGGGTCAAGGGTCAGGGGTCAGGGATAGAGTCAGGGGTCTGGGGTCAGGGGTCAGGGATCAGGGGGTCAGGGGTCAGGGTTAGGGATCAGGGGTCAGGGGTCGGGGGTCAGGGTCAGGGTCAGGGGTCAAAGGTCAGGGGTCATGGTTAGGGGTCAGGGGTCAGGGGTCAAGGGTCAGGGGTCAAGGGTCATGGTCTGGGGTGAGTGGTCAGGGGTCAGGGTCATGGTTAGGCGTCAGGGAATGGGGTCATGGTTAGGGGTCAGGGGTCAGGGGTCATGGTTAGCGGTCAGGGGTCAGGGGTCAGGGGTCAAGGGTCAGGTGTCAGGGGTCAGGGGTGATGGTTAGGGGTCAGGGGTCAGGGGTCAGGCATCAGGCATCAGGGGTTAGGGGTTAGGGTTAGGGATCAGGAGTCAGGGGTCAGGGGTCAGAGTCAGGGATCAGGGGTCAGGGGTCAGAGTCAGGGATCAGGAGTCTGGGGTCAAGGGTCAGGGGTCAGGGGTCAGGGGTCAAAGGTCAGGGGTCATTGTCATAGGTCAGGGGTCATTAATAGGGGTCAGGGGTCAGGGGTCAAGGGTCAGGGTCGTGGTTAGGGGTCAGGGGTCGGGGTCAGGGAATGGGGTCATGGTTAGGGGTCAGCGGTCAGGCTCAGGCTCAGGGGTCATGGTTAGGGGTCAGGGGTCAGGGGGTCAGGGGTCAGGGGGTATGGGGTTAGGGTCATGTTTAGGGGTCAGGGGTCAGGGTCTGGGGTCATGGTTAGGGGTCAGGGGTTAGGGGTCATGGTTAGGGGTCAGGGGTCTGGGGTCAAGGGTCAGGGGTCAGGGGATCAGGGGTCAGGAGGTCAGGAGTCAGGGGGTCAGGTTCATGGTTAGGGGTCAGGGTCAGGGGTCATGGTTAGGGGTCAGGGGTCAGGGTCAGGGGTCAGGGGTCAGGGGTCAGGGAATGGTTAGGGGTCAGGGGTCAGGGAATTGGGTCATGGTTCGTGGACAGGGGTCAGGGTCAGGGTCAGGGGTCAGGGTCAGGGGTCATGGTTAGGGGTCAGGGGTCAGGGTCAGGGGTCAGGGGTCAGGAGGTCAGGGGTCAAGGGTCAGGGGGTCAGGGGTCAGGGGTCAGGCGTCATGGGTCAGGGGTCAGGGGTCGGGGTCAGGGGTCAAAGATCAGGGGTCAGGGTCAGGGGTCAGGGGTCGGGGTCAGGGGTCAAAGATCAGGGGTCAGGGTCAGGGGTCAGGGGTCAAGGGAATGGGGCCATGGTTAGGGGTCAGGGGTCAGGGGTCAGAGTCAGGGGTCGGTGGTCAGGGGTCAGGAGTCAGGGTTAGGGATCAGGGGGCAGGGTGAGGGGTCAAAGGTCAGGGGTCAGGGTTAGGGGTCAGGGGTCAGGGGTCAGGGGTCATGGTTAGGGGTTAGGGGTCAGGGGTCAGGAGTCAGGGGTCATGGTTAGCGGTCAGGGGTCAGAGTCACTGTCAGGGGTCATGGTCAGGGGTCATGGTTAGGGGTCAGGGTTCAGGGGTCAAGGGTCAGGTGTCAGGGGTCAGGGGTGATGGTTAGGGGTCAGGGGTCAGGGGGTCAGGGGTCAGGGGGTCAGGGTTAGGGATCAGGGGTCAGGGTCAGGGGTCAGGGGTCAAAGGTCAGGGGTCATGGTCATGGGTCATGGTCAGGGGTCATTAGTAGGGGTCAGGGGTCAGTGGTCAAGGGTCAGCGTCATGGTCAGGGGTCGGGGTCAGGGTCAGGGGTCAGGGTCAGGTGTCATGGTTAGGGGTCTGGGGTCAGGGGTCAGGGGGTCAGGGTCATGGTTAGGGGTCAGGGGTCAGGGTCTGGGGTCATGGTTAGGGGTCAGGGGTCAGGGGATCAGGGGTCATGGTTAGGGGTCAGGGGTCAGGGTCATGGTTAGGGGTCAGGGATCAGGGTCAGGGTCAGGGGTCTGGGGTGAGTGGTCAGAGGTCAGGGGTTAGGGGTCAGGGGTCAGAGTCAGGGGTCAGGGGTCAGTGGTCAGGGGTCAGGGTTAGGGATTAGGGGGCAGGGTCAGGGGTCAAAGGTCAGGGGTCAAAGGTCAGGGGTCAGGGGTCATTGTTAGGGGTCAGGGGTCATGGTTAGGGGTCAGGGGTCAGGGGTCAGGAGGTCAGGGGGTCAGGGGTCATGGCTAGGGGTCAGGGGTCAAGGGTCAGGGGTCAGGGATAGAGTCAGGGGTCTGGGGTCAGGGGTCAGGGATCAGGGGGTCAGGGGTCAGGGTTAGGGATCAGGGGTCAGGGGTCGGGGGTCAGGGTCAGGGTCAGTGGTCAAAGGTCAGGGGTCATGGTTAGGGGTCAGGGGTCAGGGGTCAAGGGTCAGGGGTCAAGGGTCATGGTCTGGGGTGAGTGGTCAGGGGTCAGGGTCATGGTTAGGCGTCAGGGAATGGGGTCATGGTTAGGGGTCAGGGGTCAGGAGTCAGGGGTCAGGGGTCATGGTTAGCGGTCAGGGATCAGAGTCACTGTCAGGGGTCATGGCCAGGGGTCATGGTTAGGGGTCAGGGGTCAGGGGTCAGGGGTCAAGGGTCAGGTGTCAGGGGTCAGGGGTGATGGTTAGGGGTCAGGGGTCAGGGGTCAGGCATCAGGCATCAGGGGTTAGGGGTTAGGGTTAGGGATCAGGAGTCAGGGGTCAGGGGTCAGAGTCAGGGATCAGGGGTCAGGGGTCAGAGTCAGGGATCAGGAGTCTGGGGTCAAGGGTCAGGGGTCAGGGGTCAGGGGTCAAAGGTCAGGGGTCATTGTCATAGGTCAGGGGTCATTAATAGGGGTCAGGGGTCAGGGGTCAAGGGTCAGGGTCGTGGTTAGGGGTCAGGGGTCGGGGTCAGGGAATGGGGTCATGGTTAGGGGTCAGCGGTCAGGCTCAGGCTCAGGGGTCATGGTTAGGGGTCAGGGGTCAGGGGGTCAGGGGTCAGGGTCATGGTTAGGGGTCAGGGGTCAGGGTCTGGGGTCATGGTTAGGGGTCAGGGGTTAGGGGTCATGGTTAGGGGTCAGGGGTCTGGGGTCAAGGGTCAGGGGTCAGGGGATCAGGGGTCAGGAGGTCAGGAGTCAGGGGGTCAGGTTCATGGTCAGGGGTCAGGGTCAGGGGTCATGGTTAGGGGTCAGGGGTCAGGGTCAGGGGTCAGGAGGTCAGGGGTCAAGGGTCAGGGGGTCAGGGGTCAGGGGTCAGGGGTCAGGCGTCAGGGGTCAGGGGTCAGGGGTCGGGGTCAGGGGTCAAAGATCAGGGGTCAGGGTCAGGGGTCAAAGGTCAGGTGTCAGGGTCAGGAGTCAGGGGTCAGGGGTCAAGGGAATGGGGCCATGGTTAGGGGTCAGGGGTCAGGGGTCAGAGTCAGGGGTCGGTGGTCAGGGGTCAGTAGTCAGGGTTAGGGATCAGGGGGCAGGGTGAGGGGTCAAAGGTCAGGGGTCAGGGTTAGGGGTCAGGGGTCAGGGTCAGGGGTCATGGTTAGGTGTTAGGGGTTAGGGGTCAGGAGTCAGGGGTCATGGTTAGCGGTCAGGGGTCAGAGTCACTGTCAGGGGTCATGGTCAGGGGTCATGGTTAGGGGTCAGGGTTCAGGGGTCAAGGGTCAGGTGTCAAGGGTCAGGGGTGATGGTTAGGGGTCAGGGGTCAGGGGTCAGGGGTCATTGTTAGGGGTCAGGGGTCATGGTTAGGGGTCAGGGGTCAGGGGTCAGGGGTCAGGAGTCAGGGGTCATGGTTAGCGGTCATGGTTAGGGGTCAGGGGTCAGGGTCTGGGGTCATGGTTAGGGGTCAGGGGTTAGGGGTCATGGTTAGGGGTCAGGGGTCTGGGGTCAAGGGTCAGGGGTCAGGGGATCAGGTGTCAGGAGGTCAGGAGTCAAGGGGTCAGGTTCATGGTTAGGGGTCAGGGTCAGGGGTCATGGTTAGGGGTCAGGGGTCAGGGTCAGGGGTCAGGGGTCATGGTTAGGGGTCAGGGGTCAGGGTCATGGTTTGGGGTCAGGGTCAGGGATCAGGGGTCAGCTGTCTGGGGTGAGTGGTCGGGGGTCAGAGTCAGGGATCAGGGGTCAGGGGTCAGGGGTCAGGGGTCAGGGGTCAGGGGTCATGGTTAGGGGTCAAAGGTCAGGGGTCATTGTCATGGGTCAGGGGTCATTAATAGGGGTCAGGGGTCAGGGGTCAAGGGTCAGGGTCGTGGTTGGGGGTCAGGGGTCAGGGAATGGGGTCATGGTTAGGGGTCAGCGGTCAGGCTCAGGGTCAGGGGTCATGGTTAGGGGTCAGGGGTCAGGGGGTCAGGGGTCAGGGGGTCAGGGGTCAGGGGTCATGGTTAGGGATCAGGGGTCAGGGTCAGGGGTCAGGGGTCAAAGTTCAGGGGTCATGGTCATGGGTCATGGTCAGGGGTCATTAGTAGGGGTCAGGGGTCAGTGGTCAAGGGTCAGTGTCATGGTCAGGGGTCGGGGTCAGGGTCAGGGGTCAGGGTCAGGTGTCATGGTTAGGGGTCAGGGGTCAGGGGTCAGGGGGTCAGGGTCATGGTTAGGGGTCAGGGGTCAGGGTCTGGGGTCATGGTTAGGGGTCAGCGGTCAGGGTCTGAATCAGGGGTCATGGTTAGGGGTCAGGGGTCAGGGTCATGGTTAGGGGTCAAGGATCAGGGATCAGGGTCAGGGTCAGGGGTCTGGGGTGAGTGGTCAGAGGTCAGGGGTTAGGGGTCAGGGGTCAGAGTCAGGGGTCAGGGTTCAGTGGTCAGGGGTCAGGGTTAGGTATTGGGGGCAGGGTCAGGGGTCAAAGGTCAGGGGTCAGGGGTCATTGTTAGGGGTCAGGGGTCATGGTTAGGGGTCAGGGGTCAGGGGTCAGGAGGTCAGGGGGTCAGGGGTCATGGCTAGGGGTCAGGGGTCAAGGGTCAGGGGTCAGGGATAGAGTCAGGGGTCTGGGGTCAGGGGTCAGGGATCAGGGGGTCAGGGGTCAGGGTTAGGGATCAGGGGTCAGGAGTCAGGGGTCAGGGGTCAGAGTCAGGGGTCGGTGGTCAGGGGTCAGGAGTCAGGGGTCATGGTTAGCGGTCAGGGGTCAGAGTCACTGTCAGGGGTCATGGTCAGGGGTCATGGTTAGGGGTCAGGGGTCAGGGGTCAGGGGTCAAGGGTCAGGTGTCAGGGGTCAGGGGTGATGGTTAGGGGTCAGGGGTCAGGGGTCAGGCATCAGGCATCAGGGGTTAGGGGTTAGGGTTAGGGATCAGGAGTCAGGGGTCAGGGGTCAGAGTCAGGGATCAGGGGTCAGGGGTCAGAGTCAGGGATCAGGAGTCAGGGGTCAAGGGTCAGGGGTCAGGGATAGAGTCAGGGGTCAGGGGTCAGGGATCAGGGGGTCAGGGGTCAGGGTTAGGGATCAGGGGTCAGGAGTCAGGGGTCAGGGGTCAGAGTCAGGGGTCGGTGGTCAGGGGTCAGGAGTCAGGGGTCATGGTTAGGGGTTAGGGGTCAGGGGTCAGGAGTCAGGGGTCATGCTTAGCGGTCAGGGGTCAGAGTCACTGTCAGGGGTCATGGTCAGGGGTCATGGTTAGGGGTCAGGGTTCAGGGGTCAAGGGTCAGGTGTCAGGGGTCAGGGGTGATGGTTAGGGGTCAGGGGTCAGGGGGTCAGGGGTCAGGGGGTCAGGGTTAGGGATCAGGGGTCATGGTCAGGGGTGATGGTTAGGGGTCAGGGGTCAGGGGTCAGGGGTCAAGGGTCAGGTGTCAGGGGTCAGGGGTGATGGTTAGGGGTCAGGGGTCAGGGGTCAGGCATCAGGCATCAGGGGTTAGGGGTTAGGGTTAGGGATCAGGAGTCAGGGGTCAGGGGTCAGAGTCAGGGATCAGGGGTCAGGGGTCAGAGTCAGGGATCAGGAGTCTGGGGTCAAGGGTCAGGGGTCAGGGGTCAGGGGTCAAAGGTCAGGGGTCATTGTCATAGGTCAGGGGTCATTAATAGGGGTCAGGGGTCAGGGGTCAAGGGTAGGGTCGTGGTTAGGGGTCAGGGGTCGGGGTCAGGGAATGGGGTCATGGTTAGGGGTCAGCGGTCAGGCTCAGGCTCAGGGGTCATGGTTAGGGGTCAGGGGTCAGGGGGTCAGGGGTCAGGGTCATGGTTAGGGGTCAGGGGTCAGGGTCTGGGGTCATGGTTAGGGGTCAGGGGTTAGGGGTCATGGTTAGGGGTCAGGGGTCTGGGGTCAAGGGTCAGGGGTCAGGGGATCAGGGGTCAGGAGGTCAGGAGTCAGGGGGTCAGGTTCATGGTCAGGGGTCAGGGTCAGGGGTCATGGTTAGGGGTCAGGGGTCAGGGTCAGGGGTCAGGAGGTCAGGGGTCAAGGGTCAGGGGGTCAGGGGTCAGGGGTCAGGCATCAGGGGTCAGGGGTCGGGGTCAGGGGTCAAAGATCAGGGGTCAGGGCCAGGGGTCAAAGGTCAGGTGTCAGGGTCAGGAGTCAGGGGTCAGGGGTCAAGGGAATGGGGCCATGGTTAGGGGTCAGGGGTCAGGGGTCAGAGTCAGGGGTCGGTGGTCAGGGGTCAGCAGTCAGGGTTAGGGATCAGGGGGCAGGGTGAGGGGTCAAAGGTCAGGGGTCAGGGTTAGGGGTCAGGGGTCAGGGGTCAGGGGTCAGGGGATCAGGGGTCATGGTTAGGGGTCAGGGGTCAGGGGTCAGGGTCATGGTTAGGGGTCAGGGATCAGGGTCAGGGTCAGGGGTCTGGGGTGAGTGGTCAGAGGTCAGGGGTTAGGGGTCAGTGGTCAGGGGTCAGGGTTAGGGATTAGGGGGCAGGGTCAGGGGTCAAAGGTCAGGGGTCAAAGGTCAGGGGTCAGGGGTCAGGGGTCATTGTTAGGGGTCAGGGGTCAGGGTTAGGGATCAGGGGTCAGGGGTCGGGGGTCAGGGGTCAGAGTCAGGGGTCAAAGGTCAGGGGTCATGGTTAGGGGTCAGGGGTCAGGGGTCAAGGGTCATGGTCTGGGGTGAGTGGTCAGGGGTCAGGGTCATGCTTAGGCGTCAGGGAATGGGGTCATGGTTAGGGGTTAGGGGTCAGGGGTCAGGAGTCAGGGGTCATGCTTAGCGGTCAGGGGTCAGAGTCACTGTCAGGGGTCATGGTCAGGGGTCATGGTTAGGGGTCAGGGTTCAGGGGTCAAGGGTCAGGTGTCAGGGGTCAGGGGTGATGGTTAGGGGTCAGGGGTCAGGGGGTCAGGGGTCAGGGGGTCAGGGTTAGGGATCAGGGGTCATGGTCAGGGGTGATGGTTAGGGGTCAGGGGTCAGGGGTCAGGGGTCAAGGGTCAGGTGTCAGGGGTCAGGGGTGATGGTTAGGGGTCAGGGGTCAGGGGTCAGGCATCAGGCATCAGGGGTTAGGGGTTAGGGTTAGGGATCAGGAGTCAGGGGTCAGGGGTCAGAGTCAGGGATCAGGGGTCAGGGGTCAGAGTCAGGGATCAGGAGTCTGGGGTCAAGGGTCAGGGGTCAGGGGTCAGGGGTCAAAGGTCAGGGGTCATTGTCATAGGTCAGGGGTCATTAATAGGGGTCAGGGGTCAGGGGTCAAGGGTCAGGGTCGTGGTTAGGGGTCAGGGGTCGGGGTCAGGGAATGGGGTCATGGTTAGGGGTCAGCGGTCAGGCTCAGGCTCAGGGGTCATGGTTAGGGGTCAGGGGTCAGGGGGTCAGCTGTCAGGGTCATGGTTAGGGGTCAGGGGTCAGGGTCTGGGGTCATGGTTAGGGGTCAGGGGTTAGGGGTCATGGTTAGGGGTCAGGGGTCTGGGGTCAAGGGTCAGGGGTCAGGGGATCAGGGGTCAGGAGGTCAGGAGTCAGGGGGTCAGGTTCATGGTCAGGGGTCAGGGTCAGGGGTCATGGTTAGGGGTCAGGGGTCAGGGTCTGGGGTCAGGAGGTCAGGGGTCAAGGGTCAGGGGGTCAGGGGTCAGGGGTCAGGCGTCAGGGGTCAGGGGTCGGGGTCAGGGGTCAAAGATCAGGGGTCAGGGCCAGGGGTCAAAGGTCAGGTGTCAGGGTCAGGAGTCAGGGGTCAGGGGTCAAGGGAATGGGGCCATGGTTAGGGGTCAGGGGTCAGGGGTCAGAGTCAGGGGTCGGTGGTCAGGGGTCAGCAGTCAGGGTTAGGGATCAGGGGGCAGGGTGAGGGGTCAAAGGTCAGGGGTCAGGGTTAGGGGTCAGGGGTCAGGGGTCAGGGGTCATGGTTAGGGGTTAGGGGTCAGGGGTCAGGAGTCAGGGGTCATGGTTAGCGGTCAGGGGTCAGAGTCACTGTCAGGGGTCATGGTCAGGGGTCATGGTTAGGGGTCAGGGTTCAGGGGTCAAGGGTCAGGTGTCAGGGGTCAGGGGTGATGGTTAGGGGTCAGGGGTCAGGGGGTCAGGGGTCATTGTTAGGGGTCAGGGGTCATGGTTAGGGGTCAGGGGTCAGGGGTCAGGGGTCAGGAGTCAGGGGTCATGGTTAGCGGTCAGGGGTCAGAGTCACTGTCAGGGGTCATGGTCAGGGGTCATGGTTAGGGGTCAGGGTTCAGGGGTCAAGGGTCAGGTGTCAGGGGTCAGGGGTGATGGTTACGGGTCAGGGGTCAGGGGTCAGGCATCAGGCATCAGGGGTTAGGGGTCAGGGTTAGGGATCAGGAGTCAGGGGTCAGGGGTCAGAGTCAGGGATCAGGAGTCAGGGGTCAGGGGTCAGGGGTCAGGGGTCAGGGGTCAGGGGTCAGGGGTCAGGGGTCAGGGTCATGGTTAGGGGTCAGGGGTCAGGGTCAGGGAATGTGGTCATGGCTAGGGGTCAGCGGTCAGGCTCAGGGTCAGGGGTCATGGGGTTAGGGGTCAGGGGTCAGGGGGTCAAAGGTCAGGGGGTCAGGGGTCAGGGGTCATGCTTAGGGATCAGGGGTCAGGGTCAGGGGTCAGGGGTCAAAGTTCAGGGGTCATGGTCATGGGTCATGGTCAGGGGTCATTAGTAGGGGTCAGGGGTCAGTGGTCAAGGGTCAGCGTCATGGTCAGGGGTCGGGGTCAGGGTCAGGGGTCAGGGTCAGGTGTCATGGTTAGGGGTCAGGGGTCAGGGGTCAGGGGGTCAGGGTCATGGTTAGGGGTCAGGGGTCAGGGTCTGGGGTCATGGTTAGGGGTCAGGGGTCAGGGGTCAGGGGATCAGGGGTCATGGTTAGGGGTCAGGGGTCAGGGGTCAGGGTCATGGTTAGGGGTCAGGGATCAGGGTCAGGGTCAGGGGTCTGGGGTGAGTGGTCAGAGGTCAGGGGTTAGGGGTCATTGGTCAGGGGTCAGGGTTAGGGATTAGGGGGCAGGGTCAGGGGTCAAAGGTCAGGGGTCAAAGGTCAGGGGTCAGGGGTCAGGGGTCATTGTTAGGGGTCAGGGGTCAGGGTTAGGGATCAGGGGTCAGGGGTTAGGGGTCAGGGGTCAGAGTCAGGGGTCAGGGTTCAGTGGTCAGGGGTCAGGGTTAGGTATTGGGGGCAGGGTCAGGGGTCAAAGGTCAGGGGTCAGGGGTCATTGTTAGGGGTCAGGGGTCATGGTTAGGGGTCAGGGGTCAGGGGTCAGGAGGTCAGGGGGTCAGGGGTCATGGCTAGGGGTCAGGGGTCAAGGGTCAGGGGTCAGGGATAGAGTCAGGGGTCTGGGGTCAGGGGTCAGGGATCAGGGGGTCAGGGGTCAGGGTTAGGGATCAGGGGTCAGGAGTCAGGGGTCAGGGGTCAGAGTCAGGGGTCGGTGGTCAGGGGTCAGGAGTCAGGGGTCATGGTTAGCGGTCAGGGGTCAGAGTCACTGTCAGGGGTCATGGTCAGGGGTCATGGTTAGGGGTCAGGGGTCAGGGGTCAGGGGTCAAGGGTCAGGTGTCAGGGGTCAGGGGTGATGGTTAGGGGTCAGGGGTCAGGGGTCAGGCATCAGGCATCAGGGGTTAGGGGTTAGGGTTAGGGATCAGGAGTCAGGGGTCAGGGGTCAGAGTCAGGGATCAGGGGTCAGGGGTCAGAGTCAGGGATCAGGAGTCAGGGGTCAAGGGTCAGGGGTCAGGGATAGAGTCAGGGGTCAGGGGTCAGGGATCAGGGGGTCAGGGGTCAGGGTTAGGGATCAGGGGTCAGGAGTCAGGGGTCAGGGGTCAGAGTCAGGGGTCGGTGGTCAGGGGTCAGGAGTCAGGGGTCATGGTTAGGGGTTAGGGGTCAGGGGTCAGGAGTCAGGGGTCATGCTTAGCGGTCAGGGGTCAGAGTCACTGTCAGGGGTCATGGTCAGGGGTCATGGTTAGGGGTCAGGGTTCAGGGGTCAAGGGTCAGGTGTCAGGGGTCAGGGGTGATGGTTAGGGGTCAGGGGTCAGGGGGTCAGGGGTCAGGGGGTCAGGGTTAGGGATCAGGGGTCATGGTCAGGGGTGATGGTTAGGGGTCAGGGGTCAGGGGTCAGGGGTCAAGGGTCAGGTGTCAGGGGTCAGGGGTGATGGTTAGGGGTCAGGGGTCAGGGGTCAGGCATCAGGCATCAGGGGTTAGGGGTTAGGGTTAGGGATCAGGAGTCAGGGGTCAGGGGTCAGAGTCAGGGATCAGGGGTCAGGGGTCAGAGTCAGGGATCAGGAGTCTGGGGTCAAGGGTCAGGGGTCAGGGGTCAGGGGTCAAAGGTCAGGGGTCATTGTCATAGGTCAGGGGTCATTAATAGGGGTCAGGGGTCAGGGGTCAAGGGTAGGGTCGTGGTTAGGGGTCAGGGGTCGGGGTCAGGGAATGGGGTCATGGTTAGGGGTCAGCGGTCAGGCTCAGGCTCAGGGGTCATGGTTAGGGGTCAGGGGTCAGGGGGTCAGGGGTCAGGGTCATGGTTAGGGGTCAGGGGTCAGGGTCTGGGGTCATGGTTAGGGGTCAGGGGTTAGGGGTCATGGTTAGGGGTCAGGGGTCTGGGGTCAAGGGTCAGGGGTCAGGGGATCAGGGGTCAGGAGGTCAGGAGTCAGGGGGTCAGGTTCATGGTCAGGGGTCAGGGTCAGGGGTCATGGTTAGGGGTCAGGGGTCAGGGGTCAGGGGTCAGGAGGTCAGGGGTCAAGGGTCAGGGGGTCAGGGGTCAGGGGTCAGGCGTCAGGGGTCAGGGGTCGGGGTCAGGGGTCAAAGATCAGGGGTCAGGGCCAGGGGTCAAAGGTCAGGTGTCAGGGTCAGGAGTCAGGGGTCAGGGGTCAAGGGAATGGGGCCATGGTTAGGGGTCAGGGGTCAGGGGTCAGAGTCAGGGGTCGGTGGTCAGGGGTCAGGAGTCAGGGTTAGGGATCAGGGGGCAGGGTGAGGGGTCAAAGGTCAGGGGTCAGGGTTAGGGGTCAGGGGTCAGGGGTCAGGGGTCATGGTTAGGTGTTAGGGGTCAGGGGTCAGGAGTCAGGGGTCATGGTTAGCGGTCAGGGGTCAGAGTCACTGTCAGGGGTCATGGTCAGGGGTCATGGTTAGGGGTCAGGGTTCAGGGGTCAAGGGTCAGGTGTCAGGGGTCAGGGGTGATGGTTAGGGGTCAGGGGTCAGGGGTCAGGGGTCATTGTTAGGGGTCAGGGGTCATGGTTAGGGGTCAGGGGTCAGGGGTCAGGGGTCAGGAGTCAGGGGTCATGGTTAGCGGTCAGGGGTCAGAGTCACTGTCAGGGGTCATGGTCAGGGGTCATGGTTAGGGGTCAGGGTTCAGGGGTCAAGGGTCAGGTGTCAGGGGTCAGGGGTGATGGTTACGGGTCAGGGGTCAGGGGTCAGGCATCAGGCATCAGGGGTTAGGGGTCAGGGTTAGGGATCAGGAGTCAGGGGTCAGGGGTCAGAGTCAGGGATCAGGAGTCAGGGGTCAGGGGTCAGGGGTCAGGGGTCAGGGGTCAGGGGTCAGGGGTCAGGGGTCAGGGTCATGGTTAGGGGTCAGGGGTCAGGGTCAGGGAATGTGGTCATGGCTAGGGGTCAGCGGTCAGGCTCCGGGTCAGGGGTCATGGGGTTAGGGGTCAGGGGTCAGGGGGTCAAAGGTCAGAGGGTCAGGGGTCAGGGGTCAGGCTTAGGGATCAGGGGTCAGGGTCAGGGGTCAGGGGTCAAAGTTCAGGGGTCATGGTCATGGGTCATGGTCAGGGGTCATTAGTAGGGGTCAGGGGTCAGTGGTCAAGGGTCAGCGTCATGGTCAGGGGTCGGGGTCAGGGTCAGGGGTCAGGGTCAGGTGTCATGGTTAGGGGTCAGGGGTCAGGGGTCAGGGGGTCAGGGTCATGGTTAGGGGTCAGGGGTCAGGGTCTGGGGTCATGGTTAGGGGTCAGGGGTCAGGGGTCAGGGGATCAGGGGTCATGGTTAGGGGTCAGGGGTCAGGGGTCAGGGTCATGGTTAGGGGTCAGGGATCAGGGTCAGGGTCAGGGGTCTGGGGTGAGTGGTCAGAGGTCAGGGGTTAGGGGTCAGTGGTCAGGGGTCAGGGTTAGGGATTAGGGGGCAGGGTCAGGGGTCAAAGGTCAGGGGTCAAAGGTCAGGGGTCAGGGGTCAGGGGTCATTGTTAGGGGTCAGGGGTCAGGGTTAGGGATCAGGGGTCAGGGGTCGGGGGTCAGGGTCAGGGTTAGGGGTCAAAGGTCAGGGGTCATGGTTAGGGGTCAGGGGTCAAGGGTCATGGTCTGGGGTGAGTGGTCAGGGGTCAGGGTCATGGTTAGGCGTCAGGGAATGGGGTCATGGTTAGGGGTCAGGGGTCAGGGGTCAGGAGTCAGGGGTCATGGTTAGCGGTCAGGGATCAGAGTCACTGTCAGGGGTCATGGTCAGGGGTCATGGTTAGGGGTCAGGGGTCAGGGGTCAGGGGTCAGGGTCAGGTGTCAGGGGTCAGGGGTGATGGTTAGGGGTCAGGGGTCAGGGGTCAGGCATCAGGCATCAGGGGTTAGGGGTTAGGGTTAGGGATCAGGAGTCAGGGGTCAGGGGTCAGAGTCAGGGATCAGGGGTCAGGGGTCAGAGTCAGGGATCAGGAATCTGGGGTCAAGGGTCAGGGGTCAGGGGTCAGGGGTCAAAGGTCAGGGGTCATTGTCATAGGTCAGGGGTCATTAATAGGGGTCAGGGGTCAGGGGTCAAGGGTCAGGGTCGTGGTTAGGGGTCAGGGGTCGGGGTCAGGGAATGGGGTCATGGTTAGGGGTCAGCGGTCAGGCTCAGGCTCAGGGGTCATGGTTAGGGGTCAGGGGTCAGGGGGTCAGGGGTCAGGGGGTATGGGGTTAGGGTCATGGTTAGGGGTCAGGGGTCAGGGTCTGGGGTCATGGTCAGGGGTCAGGGGTTAGGGGTCATGGTTAGGGGTCAGGGGTCTGGGGTCAAGGGTCAGGGGTCAGGGGATCAGGGGTCAGGAGGTCAGGAGTCAGGGGGTCAGGTTCATGGTTAGGGGTCAGGGTCAGGGGTCATGGTTAGGGGTCAGGGGTCAGGGTCATGGGTCAGGGGTCAGGGGTCAGGGAATGGTTAGGGGTCAGGGGTCAGGGAATTGGGTCATGGTTAGTGGTCAGGGGTCAGGGTCAGGGGTCAGGGGTCATGGTTAGGGGTCAGGGGTCAGGGTCATGGTTTGGGGTCAGGGTCAGGGATCAGGGGTCAGCTGTCTGGGGTGAGTGGTCGGGGGTCAGAGTCAGGGATCAGGGGTCAGGGGTCAGGGGTCAGGGGTCAGGGGTCAGGGGTCAGGGGTCAGGGGTCAGGGGTCATGGTTAGGGGTCAAAGGTCAGGGGTCATTGTCATGGGTCAGGGGTCATTAATAGGGGTCAGGGGTCAGGGGTCAAGGGTCAGGGTCGTGGTTAGGGGTCAGGGGTCAGGGAATGGGGTCATGGTTAGGGGTCAGCGGTCAGGCTCAGGGTCAGGGGTCATGGTTAGGGGTCAGGGGTCAGGGTCTGAATCAGGGGTCATGGTTAGGGGTCAGGGGTCAGGGTCATGGTTAGGGGTCAAGGATCAGGGATCAGGGTCAGGGTCAGGGGTCTGGGGTGAGTGGTCAGAGGTCAGGGGTTAGGGGTCAGGGGTCAGAGTCAGGGGTCAGGGTTCAGTGGTCAGGGGTCAGGGTTAGGTATTAGGGGGCAGGGTCAGGGGTCAAAGGTCAGGGGTCAGGGGTCATTTTTAGGGTTCAGGGGTCATGGTTAGGGGTCAGGGGTCAGGGGTCAGGAGGTATGGGGGTCAGGGGTCATGGCTAGGGGTCAGGGGTCAAGGGTCAGGGGTCAGGGATAGAGTCAGGGGTCTGGGGTCAGGGGTCAGGGATCAGGGGGTCAGGGGTCACGGTTAGGGATCAGGGGTCAGGAGTCAGGGGTCAGGGGTCAGAGTCAGGGGTCGGTGGTCAGGGGTCAGGAGTCAGGGGTCATGGTTAGCAGTCAGGGGTCAGAGTCACTGTCAGGGGTCATGGTCAGGGGTCATGGTTAGGGGTTAGGGGTCAGGGGTCAGGGGTCAAGGGTCAGGTGTCAGGGGTCAGGGGTGATGGTTAGGGGTTAGGGGTCAGGGGTCAGGGGTCAGGCATCAGGCATCAGGGGTTAGGGGTTAGGGTTAGGGATCAGGAGTCAGGGGTCAGGGGTCAGAGTCAGGGATCAGGGGTCAGGGGTCAGAGTCAGGGATCAGGAGTCAGGGGTCAAGGGTCAGGGGTCAGGGATAGAGTCAGGGGTCAGGGGTCAGGGATCAGGGGGTTCAGGGGTCAGGGTTAGGGATCAGGGGTCAGGAGTCAGGGGTCAGGGGTCAGAGTCAGGGGTCGGTGGTCAGGGGTCAGGGTTAGGGATCAGGGGTCGGGGGTCAGGGTCAGGGTCAGGGGTCAAAGGTCAGGGGTCATGGTTAGGGGTCAGGGGTCAGGGGTCAAGGGTCAGGGGTCAAGGGTCATGGTCTGGGGTGAGTGGTCAGGGGTCAGGGTCATGGTTAGGCGTCAGGGAATGGGGTCATGGTTAGGGGTCAGGGGTCAGGGGTCAGGAGTCAGGGGTCATGGTTAGCGGTCAGGGATCAGAGTCACTGTCAGGGGTCATGGTCAGGGGTCATGGTTAGGGGTCAGGGGTCAGGGGTCAGGGGTCAAGGGTCAGGTGTCAGGGGTCAGGGGTGATGGTTAGGGGTCAGGGGTCAGGGGTCAGGCATCAGGCATCAGGGGTTAGGGGTTAGGGTTAGGGATCAGGAGTCAGGGGTCAGGGGTCAGAGTCAGGGATCAGGGGTCAGGGGTCAGAGTCAGGGATCAGGAGTCTGGGGTCAAGGGTCAGGGGTCAGGGGTCAGGGGTCAAAGGTCAGGGGTCATTGTCATAGGTCAGGGGTCATTAATAGGGGTCAGGGGTCAGGGGTCAAGGGTCAGGGTCGTGGTTAGGGGTCAGGGGTCGGGGTCAGAGAATGGGGTCATGGTTAGGGGTCAGCGGTCAGGCTCAGGCTCAGGGGTCATGGTTAGTGGTCAGGCGTCAGGGGTCGGGGTCAGGGGTCAAAGATCAGGGGTCAGGGTCAGGGGTCAGGGGTCGGGGTCAGGGGTCAAAGATCAGGGGTCAGGGTCAGGGGTCAGGGGTCAAGGGAATGGGGCCATGGTTAGGGGTCAGGGGTCAGGGGTCAGAGTCAGGGGTCGGTGGTCAGGGGTCAGGAGTCAGGGTTAGGGATCAGGGGGCAGGGTGAGGGGTCAAAGGTCAGGGGTCAGGGTAAGGGGTCAGGGGTCAGGGGTCAGGGGTCATGGTTAGGGGTTAGGGGTCAGGGGTCAGGAGTCAGGGGTCATGGTTAGCGGTCAGGGGTCAGAGTCACTGTCAGGGGTCATGGTCAGGGGTCATGGTTAGGGGTCAGGGTTCAGGGGTCAAGGGTCAGGTGTCAGGGGTCAGGGGTGATGGTTAGGGGTCAGGGGTCAGGGGGTCAGGGGTCAGGGGGTCAGGGTTAGGGATCAGGGGTCAGGGTCAGGGGTCAGGGGTCAAAGGTCAGGGGTCATGGTCATGGGTCATGGTCAGGGGTCATTAGTAGGGGTCAGGGGTCAGTGGTCAAGGGTCAGCGTCATGGTCAGGGGTCGGGGTCAGGGTCAGGGGTCAGGGTCAGGTGTCATGGTTAGGGGTCTGGGGTCAGGGGTCAGGGGTCAGGGGGTCAGGGTCATGGTTAGGGGTCAGGGGTCAGGGTCTGGGGTCATGGTTAGGGGTCAGGGGTCAGGGGATCAGGGGTCATGGTTAGGGGTCAGGGGTCAGGGTCATGGTTAGGGGTCAGGGATCAGGGTCAGGTTCAGGGGTCTGGGGTGAGTGGTCAGAGGTCAGGGGTTAGGGGTCAGGGGTCAGAGTCAGGGGTCAGGGGTCAGTGGTCAGGGGTCAGGGTTAGGGATTAGGGGGCAGGGTCAGGGGTCAAAGGTCAGGGGTCAAAGGTCAGGGGTCAGGGTCATTGTTAGGGGTCAGGGGTCATGGTTAGGGGTCAGGGGTCAGGGGTCAGGAGGTCAGGGGTCATGGCTAGGGGTCAGGGGTCAAGGGTCAGGGGTCAGGGATAGAGTCAGGGGTCTGGGGTCAGGGGTCAGGGATCAGGGGGTCAGGGGTCAGGGTTAGGGATCAGGGGTCAGGGGTCGGGGGTCAGGGTCAGGGTCAGGGGTCAAAGGTCAGGGGTCATGGTTAGGGGTCAGGGGTCAGGGGTCAAGGGTCAGGGGTCAAGGGTCATGGTCTGGGGTGAGTGGTCAGGGGTCAGGGTCATGGTTAGGCGTCAGGGAATGGGGTCATGGTTAGGGGTCAGGGGTCAGGAGTCAGGGGTCATGGTTAGCGGTCAGGGATCAGAGTCACTGTCAGGGGTCATGGCCAGGGGTCATGGTTAGGGGTCAGGGGTCAGGGGTCAGGGGTCAAGGGTCAGGTGTCAGGGGTCAGGGGTGATGGTTAGGGGTCAGGGGTCAGGGGTCAGGCATCAGGCATCAGGGGTTAGGGGTTAGGGTTAGGGATCAGGAGTCAGGGGTCAGGGGTCAGAGTCAGGGATCAGGGGTCAGGGGTCAGAGTCAGGGATCAGGAGTCTGGGGTCAAGGGTCAGGGGTCAGGGGTCAGGGGTCAAAGGTCAGGGGTCATTGTCATAGGTCAGGGGTCATTAATAGGGGTCAGGGGTCAGGGGTCAAGGGTCAGGGTCGTGGTTAGGGGTCAGGGGTCGGGGTCAGGGAATGGGGTCATGGTTAGGGGTCAGCGGTCAGGCTCAGGCTCAGGGGTCATGGTTAGGGGTCAGGGGTCAGGGGGTCAGGGGTCAGGGTCATGGTTAGGGGTCAGGGGTCAGGGTCTGGGGTCATGGTTAGGGGTCAGGGGTTAGGGGTCATGGTTAGGGGTCAGGGGTCTGGGGTCAAGGGTCAGGGGTCAGGGGATCAGGGGTCAGGAGGTCAGGAGTCAGGGGGTCAGGTTCATGGTCAGGGGTCAGGGTCAGGGGTCATGGTTAGGGGTCAGGGGTCAGGGTCAGGGGTCAGGAGGTCAGGGGTCAAGGGTCAGGGGGTCAGGGGTCAGGGGTCAGGGGTCAGGCGTCAGGGGTCAGGGGTCAGGGGTCGGGGTCAGGGGTCAAAGATCAGGGGTCAGGGTCAGGGGTCAAAGGTCAGGTGTCAGGGTCAGGAGTCAGGGGTCAGGGGTCAAGGGAATGGGGCCATGGTTAGGGGTCAGGGGTCAGGGGTCAGAGTCAGGGGTCGGTGGTCAGGGGTCAGTAGTCAGGGTTAGGGATCAGGGGGCAGGGTGAGGGGTCAAAGGTCAGGGGTCAGGGTTAGGGGTCAGGGGTCAGGGGTCAGGGGTCATGGTTAGGTGTTAGGGGTCAGGGGTCAGGAGTCAGGGGTCATGGTTAGCGGTCAGGGGTCAGAGTCACTGTCAGGGGTCATGGTCAGGGGTCATGGTTAGGGGTCAGGGTTCAGGGGTCAAGGGTCAGGTGTCAAGGGTCAGGGGTGATGGTTAGGGGTCAGGGGTCAGGGGTCAGGGGTCATTGTTAGGGGTCAGGGGTCATGGTTAGGGGTCAGGGGTCAGGGGTCAGGAGTCAGGGGTCATGGTTAGCGGTCAGGGGTCAGAGTCACTGTCAGGGGTCATGGTCAGGGGTCATGGTTAGGGGTCAGGGTTCAGGGGTCAAGGGTCAGGTGTCAGGGGTCAGGGGTGATGGTTACGGGTCAGGGGTCAGGGGTCAGGCATCAGGCATCAGGGGTTAGGGGTCAGGGTTAGGGATCAGGAGTCAGGGGTCAGGGGTCAGAGTCAGGGATCAGGAGTCAGGGGTCAGGGGTCAGGGGTCAGGGGTCAGGGGTCAGGGGTCAGGGGTCAGGGGTCAGGGGTCAGGGTCATGGTTAGGGGTCAATTGTCAGAGTCACTGTCAGGGGTCATGGTCAGGGGTCATGGTTAGGGGTCAGGGTTCAGGGGTCAAGGGTCAGGTGTCAGGGGTCAGGGGTGATGGTTACGGGTCAGGGGTCAGGCATCAGGCATCAGGGGTTAGGGGTCAAGGGTTAGGGATCAGGAGTCAGGGGTCAGGGGTCAGAGTCAGGGATCAGGAGTCAGGGGTCAGGGGTCAGGGGTCAGGGGTCAGGGGTCAGGGGTCAGGGGTGATGGTTACGGGTCAGGGGTCAGGCATCAGGCATCAGGGGTTAGGGGTCAGGGTTAGGGATCAGGAGTCAGGGGTCAGGGGTCAGAGTCAGGGATCAGGGGTCAGAGGTCAGGGGTCAGGGGTCAGGGGTCAGGGGTCAGGGGTCAGGGTCATGGTTAGGGGTCAGGGGTCAGGGTCAGGGAATGTGGTCATGGCTAGGGGTCAGCGGTCAGGCTCAGGGTCAGGGGTCATGGGGTTAGGGGTCAGGGGTCAGGGGGTCAAAGGTCAGGGGGTCAGGGGTCAGGGGTCAGGCTTAGGGATCAGGGGTCAGGGTCAGGGGTCAGGGGTCAAAGTTCAGGGGTCATGGTCATGGGTCATGGTCAGGGGTCATTAGTAGGGGTCAGGGGTCAGTGGTCAAGGGTCAGCGTCATGGTCAGGGGTCGGGGTCAGGGTCAGGGGTCAGGGTCAGGTGTCATGGTTAGGGGTCAGGGGTCAGGGGTCAGGGGGTCAGGGTCATGGTTAGGGGTCAGGGGTCAGGGTCTGGGGTCATGGTTAGGGGTCAGGGGTCAGGGGTCAGGGGATCAGGGGTCATGGTTAGGGGTCAGGGGTCAGGAGTCAAAGGTCAGGGGTCAAAGGTCAGGGGTCAGGGGTCAGGGGTCATTGTTAGGGGTCAGGGGTCAGGGTTAGGGATCAGGGGTCAGGGGTCGGGGGTCAGGGTCAGGGTTAGGGGTCAAAGGTCAGGGGTCATGGTTAGGGGGTCAGGGGTCAGGGGTCAAGGGTCATGGTCTGGGGTGAGTGGTCAGGGGTCAGGGTCATGGTTAGGCGTCAGGGAATGGGGTCATGGTTAGGGGTCAGGGGTCAGGGGTCAGGAGTCAGGGGTCATGGTTAGCGGTCAGGGATCAGAGTCACTGTCAGGGGTCATGGTCAGGGGTCATGGTTAGGGGTCAGGGGTCAGGGGTCAGGGGTCAGGGTCAGGTGTCAGGGGTCAGGGGTGATGGTTAGGGGTCAGGGGTCAGGGGTCAGGCATCAGGCATCAGGGGTTAGGGGTTAGGGTTAGGGATCAGGAGTCAGGGGTCAGGGGTCAGAGTCAGGGATCAGGGGTCAGGGGTCAGAGTCAGGGATCAGGAGTCTGGGGTCAAGGGTCAGGGGTCAGGGGTCAGGGGTCAAAGGTCAGGAGTCATTGTCATAGGTCAGGGGTCATTAATAGGGGTCAGGGGTCAGGGGTCAAGGGTCAGGGTCGTGGTTAGGGGTCAGGGGTCGGGGTCAGGGAATGGGGTCATGGTTAGGGGTCAGCGGTCAGGCTCAGGCTCAGGGGTCATGGTTAGGGGTCAGGGGTCAGGGGGTCAGGGGTCAGGGGGTATGGGGTTAGGGTCATGGTCAGGGGTCGGGGTCAGGGTCAGGGGTCAGGGTCAGGTGTCATGGTTAGGGGTCAGGGGTCAGGGGTCAGGGGGTCAGGGTCATGGTTAGGGGTCAGGGGTCAGGGTCTGGGGTCATGGTTAGGGGTCAGGGGTCAGGGGTCAGGGGATCAGGGGTCATGGTTAGGGGTCAGGGGTCAGGGGTCAGGGTCATGGTTAGGGGTCAGGGATCAGGGTCAGGGTCAGGGGTCTGGGGTGAGTGGTCAGAGGTCAGGGGTTAGGGGTCAGTGGTCAGGGGTCAGGGTTAGGGATTAGGGGGCAGGGTCAGGGGTCAAAGGTCAGGGGTCAAAGGTCAGGGGTCAGGGGTCAGGGGTCATTGTTAGGGGTCAGGGGTCAGGGTTAGGGATCAGGGGTCAGGGGTCGGGGGTCAGGGTCAGGGTTAGGGGTCAAAGGTCAGGGGTCATGGTTAGGGGTCAGGGGTCAGGGGTCAAGGGTCATGGTCTGGGGTGAGTGGTCAGGGGTCAGGGTCATGGTTAGGCGTCAGGGAATGGGGTCATGGTTAGGGGTCAGGGGTCAGGAGTCAGGGGTCATGGTTAGCGGTCAGGGATCAGAGTCACTGTCAGGGGTCATGGTCAGGGGTCATGGTTAGGGGTCAGGGGTCAGGGGTCAGGGGTCAGGGTCAGGTGTCAGGGGTCAGGGGTGATGGTTAGGGGTCAGGGGTCAGGGGTCAGGCATCAGGCATCAGGGGTTAGGGGTTAGGGTTAGGGATCAGGAGTCAGGGGTCAGGGGTCAGAGTCAGGGATCAGGGGTCAGGGGTCAGAGTCAGGGATCAGGAGTCTGGGGTCAAGGGTCAGGGGTCAGGGGTCACGGGTCAAAGGTCAGGGGTCATTGTCATGGGTCAGGGGTCATTAATAGGGGTCAGGGGTCAGGGGTCAAGGGTCAGGGTCGTGGTTAGGGGTCAGGGGTCGGGGTCAGGGAATGGGGTCATGGTTAGGGGTCAGCGGTCAGGCTCAGGCTCAGGGGTCATGCTTAGGGGTCAGGGGTCAGGGGGTCAGGGGTCAGGGGGTATGGGGTTAGGGTCATGGTTAGGGGTCAGGGGTCAGGGTCTGGGGTCATGGTTAGGGGTCAGGGGTTAGGGGTCATGGTTAGGGGTCAGGGGTCTGGGGTCAAGGGTCAGGGGTCAGGGGATCAGGGGTCAGGAGGTCAGGAGTCAGGGGGTCAGGTTCATGGTTAGGGGTCAGGGTCAGGGGTCATGGTTAGGGGTCAGGGGTCAGGGTCAGGGGTCAGGGGTCATGGTTAGGGGTCAGGGGTCAGGGTCATGGTTTGGGGTCAGGGTCAGGGATCAGGGGTCAGGGGTCAGGGGTCAGGGGTCAGGGGTCAGGGGTCAGGGGTCAGGGGTCAGGGGTCAGGGGTCAGGGGTCAGGGGTCAAAGGTCAGGGGTCATTGTCATGGGTCAGGGGTCATTAATAGGGGTCAGGGGTCAGGGGTCAAGGGTCAGGGTCGTGGTTAGGGGTCAGGGGTCAGGGAATGGGGTCATGGTTAGGGGTCAGCGGTCAGGCTCAGGGTCAGGGGTCATGGTTAGGGGTCAGGGGTCAGGGGGTCAGGGGTCAGGGGGTCAGGGGTCAGGGGTCATGGTTAGGGATCAGGGGTCAGGGTCAGGGTCAGGGGTCAAAGTTCAGGGGTCATGGTCATGGGTCATGGTCAGGGGTCATTAGTAGGGGTCAGGGGTCAGTGGTCAAGGGTCAGCGTCATGGTCAGGGGTCGGGGTCAGGGTCAGGGGTCAGGGTCAGGTGTCATGGTTAGGGGTCAGGGGTCAGGGGTCAGGGGGTCAGGGTCATGGTTAGGGGTCAGGGGTCAGGGTCAGGGGTCATGGTTAGGGGTCAGGGGTCAGGGTCTGAATCAGGGGTCATGGTTAGGGGTCAGGGGTCAGGGTCATGGTTAGGGGTCAAGGATCAGGGATCAGGGTCAGGGTCAGGGGTCTGGGGTGAGTGGTCAGAGGTCAGGGGTTAGGGGTCAGGGGTCAGAGTCAGGGGTCAGGGTTCAGTGGTCAGGGGTCAGGGTTAGGTATTAGGGGGCAGGGTCAGGGGTCAAAGGTCAGGGGTCAGGGGTCATTGTTAGGGGTCAGGGGTCATGGTTAGGGGTCAGGGGTCAGGGGTCAGGAGGTCAGGGGGTCAGGGGTCATGGCTAGGGGTCAGGGGTCAAGGGTCAGGGGTCAGGGATAGAGTCAGGGGTCTGGGGTCAGGGGTCAGGGATCAGGGGGTCAGGGGTCAGGGTTAGGGATCAGGGGTCAGGAGTCAGGGGTCAGGGGTCAGAGTCAGGGGTCGGTGGTCAGGGGTCAGGAGTCAGGGGTCATGGTTAGCGGTCAGGGGTCAGAGTCACTGTCAGGGGTCATGGTCAGGGGTCATGGTTAGGGGTCAGGGGTCAGGGGTCAGGGGTCAAGGGTCAGGTGTCAGGGGTCAGGGGTGATGGTTAGGGGTCAGGGGTCAGGGGTCAGGCATCAGGCATCAGGGGTTAGGCGTTAGGGTTAGGGATCAGGAGTCAGGGGTCAGGGGTCAGAGTCAGGGATCAGGGGTCAGGGGTCAGAGTCAGGGATCAGGAGTCAGGGGTCAAGGGTCAGGGGTCAGGGATAGAGTCAGGGGTCAGGGGTCAGGGATCAGGGGGTCAGGGGTCAGGGTTAGGGATCAGGGGTCAGGAGTCAGGGGTCAGGGGTCAGAGTCAGGGGTCGGTGGTCAGGGGTCAGGAGTCAGGGGTCATGGTTAGGGGTTAGGGGTCAGGGGTCAGGAGTCAGGGGTCATGCTTAGCGGTCAGGTGTCAGAGTCACTGTCAGGGGTCATGGTCAGGGGTCATGGTTAGGGGTCAGGGTTCAGGGGTCAAGGGTCAGGTGTCAGGGGTCAGGGGTGATGGTTAGGGGTCAGGGGTCAGGGGGTCAGGGGTCAGGGGGTCAGGGTTAGGGATCAGGGGTCATGGTCAGGGGTGATGGTTAGGGGTCAGGGGTCAGGGGTCAGGGGTCAAGGGTCAGGTGTCAGGGGTCAGGGGTGATGGTTAGGGGTCAGGGGTCAGGGGTCAGGCATCAGGCATCAGGGGTTAGGGGTTAGGGTTAGGGATCAGGAGTCAGGGGTCAGGGGTCAGAGTCAGGGATCAGGGGTCAGTGGTCAGAGTCAGGGATCAGGAGTCTGGGGTCAAGGGTCAGGGGTCAGGGGTCAGGGGTCAAAGGTCAGGGGTCATTGTCATAGGTCAGGGGTCATTAATAGGGGTCAGGGGTCAGGGGTCAAGGGTCAGGGTCGTGGTTAGGGGTCAGGGGTCGGGGTCAGGGAATGGGGTCATGGTTAGGGGTCAGCGGTCAGGCTCAGGCTCAGGGGTCATGGTTAGGGGTCAGGGGTCAGGGGGTCAGGGGTCAGGGTCATGGTTAGGGGTCAGGGGTCAGGGTCTGGGGTCATGGTTAGGGGTCAGGGGTTAGGGGTCATGGTTAGGGGTCAGGGGTCTGGGGTCAAGGGTCAGGGGTCAGGGGATCAGGGGTCAGGAGGTCAGGAGTCAGGGGGTCAGGTTCATGGTCAGGGGTCAGGGTCAGGGGTCATGGTTAGGGGTCAGGGGTCAGGGTCAGGGGTCAGGAGGTCAGGGGTCAAGGGTCAGGGGGTCAGGGGTCAGGGGTCAGGCGTCAGGGGTCAGGGGTCAGGGGTCGGGGTCAGGGGTCAAAGATCAGGGGTCAGGGTCAGGGGTCAAAGGTCAGGTGTCAGGGTCAGGAGTCAGGGGTCAGGGGTCAAGGGAATGGGGCCGTGGTTAGGGGTCAGGGGTCAGGGGTCAGAGTCAGGGGTCGGTGGTCAGGGGTTAGTAGTCAGGGTTAGGGATCAGGGGGCAGGGTGAGGGGTCAAAGGTCAGGGGTCAGGGTTAGGGGTCAGGGGTCAGGGGTCAGGGGTCATGGTTAGGTGTTAGGGGTCAGGGGTCAGGAGTCAGGGGTCATGGTTAGCGGTCAGGGGTCAGAGTCACTGTCAGGGGTCATGGTCAGGGGTCATGGTTAGGGGTCAGGGTTCAGGGGTCAAGGGTCAGGTGTCAAGGGTCAGGGGTGATGGTTAGGGGTCAGGGGTCAGGGGTCAGGGGTCATTGTTAGGGGTCAGGGGTCATGGTTAGGGGTCAGGGGTCAGGGGTCAGGGGTCAGGAGTCAGGGGTCATGGTTAGCGGTCAGGGGTCAGAGTCACTGTCAGGGGTCATGGTCAGGGGTCATGGTTAGGGGTCAGGGTTCAGGGGTCAAGGGTCAGGTGTCAGGGGTCAGGGGTGATGGTTACGGGTCAGGGGTCAGGGGTCAGGCATCAGGCATCAGGGGTTAGGGGTCAGGGTTAGGGATCAGGAGTCAGGGGTCAGGGGTCAGAGTCAGGGATCAGGAGTCAGGGGTCAGGGGTCAGGGGTCAGGGGTCAGGGGTCAGGGGTCAGGGGTCAGGGGTCAGGGGTCAGGGTCATGGTTAGGGGTCAGGGGTCAGGGTCAGGGAATGTGGTCATGGCTAGGGGTCAGCGGTCAGGCTCAGGGTCAGGGGTCATGGGGTTAGGGGTCAGGGGTCAGGGGGTCAAAGGTCAGGGGGTCAGGGGTCAGGGGTCAGGCTTAGGGATCAGGGGTCAGGGTCAGGGGTCAGGGGTCAAAGTTCAGGGGTCATGGTCATGGGTCATGGTCAGGGGTCATTAGTAGGGGTCAGGGGTCAGTGGTCAAGGGTCAGCGTCATGGTCAGGGGTCGGGGTCAGGGTCAGGGGTCAGGGTCAGGTGTCATGGTTAGGGGTCAGGGGTCAGGGGTCAGGGGGTCAGGGTCATGGTTAGGGGTCAGGGGTCAGGGTCTGGGGTCATGGTTAGGGGTCAGGGGTCAGGGGTCAGGGGATCAGGGGTCATGGTTAGGGGTCAGGGGTCAGGGGTCAGGGTCATGGTTAGGGGTCAGGGATCAGGGTCAGGGTCAGGGGTCTGGGGTGAGTGGTCAGAGGTCAGGGGTTAGGGGTCAGTGGTCAGGGGTCAGGGTTAGGGATTAGGGGGCAGGGTCAGGGGTCAAAGGTCAGGGGTCAAAGGTCAGGGGTCAGGGGTCAGGGGTCATTGTTAGGGGTCAGGGGTCAGGGTTAGGGATCAGGGGTCAGGGGTCGGGGGTCAGGGTCAGGGTTAGGGGTCAAAGGTCAGGGGTCATGGTTAGGGGTCAGGGGTCAGGGGTCAAGGGTCATGGTCTGGGGTGAGTGGTCAGGGGTCAGGGTCATGGTTAGGCGTCAGGGAATGGGGTCATGGTTAGGGGTCAGGGGTCAGGGGTCAGGAGTCAGGGGTCATGGTTAGCGGTCAGGGATCAGAGTCACTGTCAGGGGTCATGGTCAGGGGTCATGGTTAGGGGTCAGGGGTCAGGGGTCAGGGGTCAGGGTCAGGTGTCAGGGGTCAGGGGTGATGGTTAGGGGTCAGGGGTCAGGGGTCAGGCATCAGGCATCAGGGGTTAGGGGTTAGGGTTAGGGATCAGGAGTCAGGGGTCAGGGGTCAGAGTCAGGGATCAGGGGTCAGGGGTCAGAGTCAGGGATCAGGAGTCTGGGGTCAAGGGTCAGGGGTCAGGGGTCAGGGGTCAAAGGTCAGGGGTCATTGTCATAGGTCAGGGGTCATTAATAGGGGTCAGGGGTCAGGGGTCAAGGGTCAGGGTCGTGGTTAGGGGTCAGGGGTCGGGGTCAGGGAATGGGGTCATGGTTAGGGGTCAGCGGTCAGGCTCAGGCTCAGGGGTCATGGTTAGGGGTCAGGGGTCAGGGGGTCAGGGGTCAGGGGGTATGGGGTTAGGGTCATGGTTAGGGGTCAGGGGTCAGGGTCTGGGGTCATGGTTAGGGGTCAGGGGTTAGGGGTCATGGTTAGGGGTCAGGGGTCTGGGGTCAAGGGTCAGGGGTCAGGGGATCAGGGGTCAGGAGGTCAGGAGTCAGGGGGTCAGGTTCATGGTTAGGGGTCAGGGTCAGGGGTCATGGTTAGGGGTCAGGGGTCAGGGTCAGGGGTCAGGGGTCAGGGGTCAGGGAATGGTTAGGGGTCAGGGGTCAGGGAATTGGGTCATGGTTAGTGGTCAGGGGTCAGGGTCAGGGGTCAGGGGTCATGGTTAGGGGTCAGGGGTCAGGGTCATGGTTTGGGGTCAGGGTCAGGGATCAGGGGTCAGCTGTCTGGGGTGAGTGGTCGGGGGTCAGAGTCAGGGATCAGGGGTCAGGGGTCAGGGGTCAGGGGTCAGGGGTCAGGGGTCAGGGGTCAGGGGTCAGGGGTCAGGGGTCAGGGGTCAGGGGTCAGGGGTCATGGTTAGGGGTCAAAGGTCAGGGGTCATTGTCATGGATCAGGGGTCATTAATAGGGGTCAGGGGTCTGGGGTCAAGGGTCAGGGGATCAGGGGTCAGGAGGTCAGGAGTCAGGGGGTCAGGTTCATGGTCAGGGGTCAGGGTCAGGGGTCATGGTTAGGGGTCAGGGGTCAGGGTCAGGGGTCAGGAGGTCAGGGGTCAAGGGTCAGGGGGTCAGGGGTCAGGGGTCAGGCGTCAGGGGTCAGGGGTCAGGGGTCGGGGTCAGGGGTCAAAGATCAGGGGTCAGGGTCAGGGGTCAAAGGTCAGGTGTCAGGGTCAGGAGTCAGGGGTCAGGGGTCAAGGGAATGGGGCCGTGGTTAGGGGTCAGGGGTCAGGGGTCAGAGTCAGGGGTCGGTGGTCAGGGGTTAGTAGTCAGGGTTAGGGATCAGGGGGCAGGGTGAGGGGTCAAAGGTCAGGGGTCAGGGTTAGGGGTCAGGGGTCAGGGGTCAGGGGTCATGGTTAGGTGTTAGGGGTCAGGGGTCAGGAGTCAGGGGTCATGGTTAGCGGTCAGGGGTCAGAGTCACTGTCAGGGGTCATGGTCAGGGGTCATGGTTAGGGGTCAGGGTTCAGGGGTCAAGGGTCAGGTGTCAAGGGTCAGGGGTGATGGTTAGGGGTCAGGGGTCAGGGGTCAGGGGTCATTGTTAGGGGTCAGGGGTCATGGTTAGGGGTCAGGGGTCAGGGGTCAGGGGTCAGGAGTCAGGGGTCATGGTTAGCGGTCAGGGGTCAGAGTCACTGTCAGGGGTCATGGTCAGGGGTCATGGTTAGGGGTCAGGGTTCAGGGGTCAAGGGTCAGGTGTCAGGGGTCAGGGGTGATGGTTACGGGTCAGGGGTCAGGGGTCAGGCATCAGGCATCAGGGGTTAGGGGTCAGGGTTAGGGATCAGGAGTCAGGGGTCAGGGGTCAGAGTCAGGGATCAGGAGTCAGGGGTCAGGGGTCAGGGGTCAGGGGTCAGGGGTCAGGGGTCAGGGGTCAGGGGTCAGGGGTCAGGGGTCAGGGGTCAGGGGTCAGGGTCATGGTTAGGGGTCAGGGGTCAGGGTCAGGGAATGTGGTCATGGCTAGGGGTCAGCGGTCAGGCTCAGGGTCAGGGGTCATGGGGTTAGGGGTCAGGGGTCAGGGGGTCAAAGGTCAGGGGGTCAGGGGTCAGGGGTCAGGCTTAGGGATCAGGGGTCAGGGTCAGGGGTCAGGGGTCAAAGTTCAGGGGTCATGGTCATGGGTCATGGTCAGGGGTCATTAGTAGGGGTCAGGGGTCAGTGGTCAAGGGTCAGCGTCATGGTCAGGGGTCGGGGTCAGGGTCAGGGGTCAGGGTCAGGTGTCATGGTTAGGGGTCAGGGGTCAGGGGTCAGGGGGTCAGGGTCATGGTTAGGGGTCAGGGGTCAGGGTCTGGGGTCATGGTTAGGGGTCAGGGGTCAGGGGTCAGGGGATCAGGGGTCATGGTTAGGGGTCAGGGGTCAGGGGTCAGGGTCATGGTTAGGGGTCAGGGATCAGGGTCAGGGTCAGGGGTCTGGGGTGAGTGGTCAGAGGTCAGGGGTTAGGGGTCAGTGGTCAGGGGTCAGGGTTAGGGATTAGGGGGCAGGGTCAGGGGTCAAAGGTCAGGGGTCAAAGGTCAGGGGTCAGGGGTCAGGGGTCATTGTTAGGGGTCAGGGGTCAGGGTTAGGGATCAGGGGTCAGGGGTCGGGGGTCAGGGTCAGGGTTAGGGGTCAAAGGTCAGGGGTCATGGTTAGGGGTCAGGGGTCAGGGGTCAAGGGTCATGGTCTGGGGTGAGTGGTCAGGGGTCAGGGTCATGGTTAGGCGTCAGGGAATGGGGTCATGGTTAGGGGTCAGGGGTCAGGGGTCAGGAGTCAGGGGTCATGGTTAGCGGTCAGGGATCAGAGTCACTGTCAGGGGTCATGGTCAGGGGTCATGGTTAGGGGTCAGGGGTCAGGGGTCAGGGGTCAGGGTCAGGTGTCAGGGGTCAGGGGTGATGGTTAGGGGTCAGGGGTCAGGGGTCAGGCATCAGGCATCAGGGGTTAGGGGTTAGGGTTAGGGATCAGGAGTCAGGGGTCAGGGGTCAGAGTCAGGGATCAGGGGTCAGGGGTCAGAGTCAGGGATCAGGAGTCTGGGGTCAAGGGTCAGGGGTCAGGGGTCAGGGGTCAAAGGTCAGGGGTCATTGTCATAGGTCAGGGGTCATTAATAGGGGTCAGGGGTCAGGGGTCAAGGGTCAGGGTCGTGGTTAGGGGTCAGGGGTCGGGGTCAGGGAATGGGGTCATGGTTAGGGGTCAGCGGTCAGGCTCAGGCTCAGGGGTCATGGTTAGGGGTCAGGGGTCAGGGGGTCAGGGGTCAGGGGGTATGGGGTTAGGGTCATGGTTAGGGGTCAGGGGTCAGGGTCTGGGGTCATGGTTAGGGGTCAGGGGTTAGGGGTCATGGTTAGGGGTCAGGGGTCTGGGGTCAAGGGTCAGGGGTCAGGGGATCAGGGGTCAGGAGGTCAGGAGTCAGGGGGTCAGGTTCATGGTTAGGGGTCAGGGTCAGGGGTCATGGTTAGGGGTCAGGGGTCAGGGTCAGGGGTCAGGGGTCAGGGGTCAGGGAATGGTTAGGGGTCAGGGGTCAGGGAATTGGGTCATGGTTAGTGGTCAGGGGTCAGGGTCAGGGGTCAGGGGTCATGGTTAGGGGTCAGGGGTCAGGGTCATGGTTTGGGGTCAGGGTCAGGGATCAGGGGTCAGCTGTCTGGGGTGAGTGGTCGGGGGTCAGAGTCAGGGATCAGGGGTCAGGGGTCAGGGGTCAGGGGTCAGGGGTCAGGGGTCAGGGGTCAGGGGTCAGGGGTCAGGGGTCATGGTTAGGGGTCAAAGGTCAGGGGTCATTGTCATGGATCAGGGGTCATTAATAGGGGTCAGGGGTCAGGGGTCAAGGGTCAGGGTCGTGGTTAGGGGTCAGGGGTCAGGGAATGGGGTCATGGTTAGGGGTCAGCGGTCAGGCTCAGGGTCAGGGGTCATGGTTAGGGGTCAGGGGTCAGGGTCTGAATCAGGGGTCATGGTTAGGGGTCAGGGGTCAGGGTCATGGTTAGGGGTCAAGGATCAGGGATCAGGGTCAGGGTCAGGGGTCTGGGGTGAGTGGTCAGAGGTCAGGGGTTAGGGGTCAGGGGTCAGAGTCAGGGGTCAGGGTTCAGTGGTCAGGGGTCAGGGTTAGGTATTAGGGGGCAGGGTCAGGGGTCAAAGGTCAGGGGTCAGGGGTCATTGTTAGGGGTCAGGGGTCATGGTTAGGGGTCAGGGGTCAGGGGTCAGGAGGTCAGGGGGTCAGGGGTCATGGCTAGGGGTCAGGGGTCAAGGGTCAGGGGTCAGGGATAGAGTCAGGGGTCTGGGGTCAGGGGTCAGGGATCAGGGGGTCAGGGGTCAGGGTTAGGGATCAGGGGTCAGGAGTCAGGGGTCAGGGGTCAGAGTCAGGGGTCGGTGGTCAGGGGTCAGGAGTCAGGGGTCATGGTTAGCGGTCAGGGGTCAGAGTCACTGTCAGGGGTCATGGTCAGGGGTCATGGTTAGGGGTCAGGGGTCAGGGGTCAGGGGTCAAGGGTCAGGTGTCAGGGGTCAGGGGTGATGGTTAGGGGTCAGGGGTCAGGGGTCAGGCATCAGGCATCAGGGGTTAGGGGTTAGGGTTAGGGATCAGGAGTCAGGGGTCAGGGGTCAGAGTCAGGGATCAGGGGTCAGGGGTCAGAGTCAGGGATCAGGAGTCAGGGGTCAAGGGTCAGGGGTCAGGGATAGAGTCAGGGGTCAGGGGTCAGGGATCAGGGGGTCAGGGGTCAGGGTTAGGGATCAGGGGTCAGGAGTCAGGGGTCAGGGGTCAGAGTCAGGGGTCGGTGGTCAGGGGTCAGGAGTCAGGGGTCATGGTTAGGGGTTAGGGGTCAGAGTCACTGTCAGGGGTCATGGTCAGGGGTCATGGTTAGGGGTCAGGGTTCAGGGGTCAAGGGTCAGGTGTCAGGGGTCAGGGGTGATGGTTAGGGGTCAGGGGTCAGGGGTCAGGGGTCATTGTTAGGGGTCAGGGGTCATGGTTAGGGGTCAGGGGTCAGGGGTCAGGGGTCAGGAGTCAGGGGTCATGGTTAGCGGTCAGGGGTCAGAGTCACTGTCAGGGGTCATGGTCAGGGGTCATGGTTAGGGGTCAGGGTTCAGGGGTCAAGGGTCAGGTGTCAGGGGTCAGGGGTGATGGTTACGGGTCAGGGGTCAGGGGTCAGGCATCAGGCATCAGGGGTTAGGGGTCAGGGTTAGGGATCAGGAGTCAGGGGTCAGGGGTCAGAGTCAGGGATCAGGAGTCAGGGGTCAGGGGTCAGGGGTCAGGGGTCAGGGGTCAGGGGTCAGGGGTCAGGTGTCAGGGTCATGGTTAGGGGTCAGGGGTCAGGGTCAGGGAATGTGGTCATGGCTAGGGGTCAGCGGTCAGGCTCAGGGTCAGGGGTCATGGGGTTAGGGGTCAGGGGTCAGGGGGTCAAAGGTCAGGGGGTCAGGGGTCAGGGGTCAGGCTTAGGGATCAGGGGTCAGGGTCAGGGGTCAGGGGTCAAAGTTCAGGGGTCATGGTCATGGGTCATGGTCAGGGGTCATTAGTAGGGGTCAGGGGTCAGTGGTCAAGGGTCAGCGTCATGGTCAGGGGTCGGGGTCAGGGTCAGGGGTCAGGGTCAGGTGTCATGGTTAGGGGTCAGGGGTCAGGGGTCAGGGGGTCAGGGTCATGGTTAGGGGTCAGGGGTCAGGGTCTGGGGTCATGGTTAGGGGTCAGGGGTCAGGGGTCAGGGGATCAGGGGTCATGGTTAGGGGTCAGGGGTCAGGGGTCAGGGTCATGGTTAGGGGTCAGGGATCAGGGTCAGGGTCAGGGGTCTGGGGTGAGTGGTCAGAGGTCAGGGGTTAGGGGTCAGTGGTCAGGGGTCAGGGTTAGGGATTAGGGGGCAGGGTCAGGGGTCAAAGGTCAGGGGTCAGGGGTCAGGGGTCATTGTTAGGGGTCAGGGGTCAGGGTTAGGGATCAGGGGTCAGGGGTCGGGGGTCAGAGTCAGGGTTAGGGGTCAAAGGTCAGGGGTCATGGTTAGGGGTCAGGGGTCAGGGGTCAGGGGTCAAGGGTCATGGTCTGGGGTGAGTGGTCAGGGGTCAGGGTCATGCTTAGGCGTCAGGGAATGGGGTCATGGTTAGGGGTCAGGGGTCAGGGGTCAGGAGTCAGGGGTCATGGTTAGCGGTCAGGGATCAGAGTCACTGTCAGGGGTCATGGTCAGGGGTCATGGTTAGGGGTCAGGGGTCAGGGGTCAGGGGTCAGGGTCAGGTGTCAGGGGTCAGGGGTGATGGTTAGGGGTCAGGGGTCAGGGGTCAGGCATCAGGCATCAGGGGTTAGGGGTTAGGGTTAGGGATCAGGAGTCAGGGGTCAGGGGATCAGGGGTCAGGAGGTCAGGAGTCAGGGGGTCAGGTTCATGGTTAGGGGTCAGGGTCAGGGGTCATGGTTAGGGGTCAGGGGTCAGGGTCAGGGGTCAGGGGTCAGGGGTCAGGGAATGGTTAGGGGTCAGGGGTCAGGGAATTGGGTCATGGTTCGTGGACAGGGGTCAGGGTCAGGGTCAGGGGTCAGGGTCAGGGGTCATGGTTAGGGGTCAGGGGTCAGGGTCAGGGGTCAGGGGTCAGGAGGTCAGGGGTCAAGGGTCAGGGGGTCAGGGGTCAGGGGTCAGGCGTCATGGGTCAGGGGTCAGGGGTCGGGGTCAGGGGTCAAAGATCAGGGGTCAGGGTCAGGGGTCAGGGGTCGGGGTCAGGGGTCAAAGATCAGGGGTCAGGGTCAGGGGTCAAGGGAATGGGGCCATGGTTAGGGGTCAGGGGTCAGGGGTCAGAGTCAGGGGTCGGTGGTCAGGGGTCAGGAGTCAGGGTTAGGGATCAGGGGGCAGGGTGAGGGGTCAAAGGTCAGGGGTCAGGGTTAGGGGTCAGGGGTCAGGGGTCAGGGGTCATGGTTAGGGGTTAGGGGTCAGGGGTCAGGAGTCAGGGGTCATGGTTAGCGGTCAGGGGTCAGAGTCACTGTCAGGGGTCATGGTCAGGGGTCATGGTTAGGGGTCAGGGTTCAGGGGTCAAGGGTCAGGTGTCAGGGGTCAGGGGTGATGGTTAGGGGTCAGGGGTCAGGGGGTCAGGGGTCAGGGGGTCAGGGTTAGGGATCAGGGGTCAGGGTCAGGGGTCAGGGGTCAAAGGTCAGGGGTCATGGTCATGGGTCATGGTCAGGGGTCATTAGTAGGGGTCAGGGGTCAGTGGTCAAGGGTCAGCGTCATGGTCAGGGGTCGGGGTCAGGGTCAGGGGTCAGGGTCAGGTGTCATGGTTAGGGGTCTGGGGTCAGGGGTCAGGGGGTCAGGGTCATGGTTAGGGGTCAGGGGTCAGGGTCTGGGGTCATGGTTAGGGGTCAGGGGTCAGGGGATCAGGGGTCATGGTTAGGGGTCAGGGGTCAGGGTCATGGTTAGGGGTCAGGGATCAGGGTCAGGGTCAGGGGTCTGGGGTGAGTGGTCAGAGGTCAGGGGTTAGGGGTCAGGGGTCAGAGTCAGGGGTCAGGGGTCAGTGGTCAGGGGTCAGGGTTAGGGATTAGGGGGCAGGGTCAGGGGTCAAAGGTCAGGGGTCAAAGGTCAGGGGTCAGGGGTCATTGTTAGGGGTCAGGGGTCATGGTTAGGGGTCAGGGGTCAGGGGTCAGGAGGTCAGGGGGTCAGGGGTCATGGCTAGGGGTCAGGGGTCAAGGGTCAGGGGTCAGGGATAGAGTCAGGGGTCTGGGGTCAGGGGTCAGGGATCAGGGGGTCAGGGGTCAGGGTTAGGGATCAGGGGTCAGGGGTCGGGGGTCAGGGTCAGGGTCAGGGGTCAAAGGTCAGGGGTCATGGTTAGGGGTCAGGGGTCAGGGGTCAAGGGTCAGGGGTCAAGGGTCATGGTCTGGGGTGAGTGGTCAGGGGTCAGGGTCATGGTTAGGCGTCAGGGAATGGGGTCATGGTTAGGGGTCAGGGGTCAGGGGTCATGGTTAGCGGTCAGGGGTCAGGGGTCAGGGGTCAAGGGTCAGGTGTCAGGGGTCAGGGGTGATGGTTAGGGGTCAGGGGTCAGGGGTCAGGCATCAGGCATCAGGGGTTAGGGGTTAGGGTTAGGGATCAGGAGTCAGGGGTCAGGGGTCAGAGTCAGGGATCAGGGGTCAGGGGTCAGAGTCAGGGATCAGGAGTCTGGGGTCAAGGGTCAGGGGTCAGGGGTCAGGGGTCAAAGGTCAGGGGTCATTGTCATAGGTCAGGGGTCATTAATAGGGGTCAGGGGTCAGGGGTCAAGGGTCAGGGTCGTGGTTAGGGGTCAGGGGTCGGGGTCAGGGAATGGGGTCATGGTTAGGGGTCAGCGGTCAGGCTCAGGCTCAGGGGTCATGGTTAGGGGTCAGGGGTCAGGGGGTCAGGGGTCAGGGGGTATGGGGTTAGGGTCATGTTTAGGGGTCAGGGGTCAGGGTCTGGGGTCATGGTTAGGGGTCAGGGGTTAGGGGTCATGGTTAGGGGTCAGGGGTCTGGGGTCAAGGGTCAGGGGTCAGGGGATCAGGGGTCAGGAGGTCAGGAGTCAGGGGGTCAGGTTCATGGTTAGGGGTCAGGGTCAGGGGTCATGGTTAGGGGTCAGGGGTCAGGGTCAGGGGTCAGGGGTCAGGGGTCAGGGAATGGTTAGGGGTCAGGGGTCAGGGAATTGGGTCATGGTTCGTGGACAGGGGTCAGGGTCAGGGTCAGGGGTCAGGGTCAGGGGTCATGGTTAGGGGTCAGGGGTCAGGGTCAGGGGTCAGGGGTCAGGAGGTCAGGGGTCAAGGGTCAGGGGGTCAGGGGTCAGGGGTCAGGCGTCATGGGTCAGGGGTCAGGGGTCGGGGTCAGGGGTCAAAGATCAGGGGTCAGGGTCAGGGGTCAGGGGTCGGGGTCAGGGGTCAAAGATCAGGGGTCAGGGTCAGGGGTCAGGGGTCAAGGGAATGGGGCCATGGTTAGGGGTCAGGGGTCAGGGGTCAGAGTCAGGGGTCGGTGGTCAGGGGTCAGGAGTCAGGGTTAGGGATCAGGGGGCAGGGTGAGGGGTCAAAGGTCAGGGGTCAGGGTTAGGGGTCAGGGGTCAGGGGTCAGGGGTCATGGTTAGGGGTTAGGGGTCAGGGGTCAGGAGTCAGGGGTCATGGTTAGCGGTCAGGGGTCAGAGTCACTGTCAGGGGTCATGGTCAGGGGTCATGGTTAGGGGTCAGGGTTCAGGGGTCAAGGGTCAGGTGTCAGGGGTCAGGGGTGATGGTTAGGGGTCAGGGGTCAGGGGGTCAGGGGTCAGGGGGTCAGGGTTAGGGATCAGGGGTCAGGGTCAGGGGTCAGGGGTCAAAGGTCAGGGGTCATGGTCATGGGTCATGGTCAGGGGTCATTAGTAGGGGTCAGGGGTCAGTGGTCAAGGGTCAGCGTCATGGTCAGGGGTCGGGGTCAGGGTCAGGGGTCAGGGTCAGGTGTCATGGTTAGGGGTCTGGGGTCAGGGGTCAGGGGGTCAGGGTCATGGTTAGGGGTCAGGGGTCAGGGTCTGGGGTCATGGTTAGGGGTCAGGGGTCAGGGGATCAGGGGTCATGGTTAGGGGTCAGGGGTCAGGGTCATGGTTAGGGGTCAGGGATCAGGGTCAGGGTCAGGGGTCTGGGGTGAGTGGTCAGAGGTCAGGGGTTAGGGGTCAGGGGTCAGAGTCAGGGGTCAGGGGTCAGTGGTCAGGGGTCAGGGTTAGGGATTAGGGGGCAGGGTCAGGGGTCAAAGGTCAGGGGTCAAAGGTCAGGGGTCAGGGGTCATTGTTAGGGGTCAGGGGTCATGGTTAGGGGTCAGGGGTCAGGGGTCAGGAGGTCAGGGGGTCAGGGGTCATGGCTAGGGGTCAGGGGTCAAGGGTCAGGGGTCAGGGATAGAGTCAGGGGTCTGGGGTCAGGGGTCAGGGATCAGGGGGTCAGGGGTCAGGGTTAGGGATCAGGGGTCAGGGGTCGGGGGTCAGGGTCAGGGTCAGTGGTCAAAGGTCAGGGGTCATGGTTAGGGGTCAGGGGTCAGGGGTCAAGGGTCAGGGGTCAAGGGTCATGGTCTGGGGTGAGTGGTCAGGGGTCAGGGTCATGGTTAGGCGTCAGGGAATGGGGTCATGGTTAGGGGTCAGGGGTCAGGAGTCAGGGGTCAGGGGTCATGGTTAGCGGTCAGGGATCAGAGTCACTGTCAGGGGTCATGGCCAGGGGTCATGGTTAGGGGTCAGGGGTCAGGGGTCAAGGGTCAGGTGTCAGGGGTCAGGGGTGATGGTTAGGGGTCAGGGGTCAGGGGTCAGGCATCAGGCATCAGGGGTTAGGGGTTAGGGTTAGGGATCAGGAGTCAGGGGTCAGGGGTCAGAGTCAGGGATCAGGGGTCAGGGGTCAGAGTCAGGGATCAGGAGTCAGGGGTCAAGGGTCAGGGGTCAGGGATAGAGTCAGGGGTCAGGGGTCAGGGATCAGGGGGTCAGGGGTCAGGGTTAGGGATCAGGGGTCAGGGGTTAGGGGTCAGGGGTCAGAGTCAGGGGTCAGGGTTCAGTGGTCAGGGGTCAGGGTTAGGTATTGGGGGCAGGGTCAGGGGTCAAAGGTCAGGGGTCAGGGGTCATTGTTAGGGGTCAGGGGTCATGGTTAGGGGTCAGGGGTCAGGGGTCAGGAGGTCAGGGGGTCAGGGGTCATGGCTAGGGGTCAGGGGTCAAGGGTCAGGGGTCAGGGATAGAGTCAGGGGTCTGGGGTCAGGGGTCAGGGATCAGGGGGTCAGGGGTCAGGGTTAGGGATCAGGGGTCAGGAGTCAGGGGTCAGGGGTCAGAGTCAGGGGTCGGTGGTCAGGGGTCAGGAGTCAGGGGTCATGGTTAGCGGTCAGGGGTCAGAGTCACTGTCAGGGGTCATGGTCAGGGGTCATGGTTAGGGGTCAGGGGTCAGGGGTCAGGGGTCAAGGGTCAGGTGTCAGGGGTCAGGGGTGATGGTTAGGGGTCAGGGGTCAGGGGTCAGGCATCAGGCATCAGGGGTTAGGGGTTAGGGTTAGGGATCAGGAGTCAGGGGTCAGGGGTCAGAGTCAGGGATCAGGGGTCAGGGGTCAGAGTCAGGGATCAGGAGTCAGGGGTCAAGGGTCAGGGGTCAGGGATAGAGTCAGGGGTCAGGGGTCAGGGATCAGGGGGTCAGGGGTCAGGGTTAGGGATCAGGGGTCAGGAGTCAGGGGTCAGGGGTCAGAGTCAGGGGTCGGTGGTCAGGGGTCAGGAGTCAGGGGTCATGGTTAGGGGTTAGGGGTCAGGGGTCAGGAGTCAGGGGTCATGCTTAGCGGTCAGGGGTCAGAGTCACTGTCAGGGGTCATGGTCAGGGGTCATGGTTAGGGGTCAGGGTTCAGGGGTCAAGGGTCAGGTGTCAGGGGTCAGGGGTGATGGTTAGGGGTCAGGGGTCAGGGGGTCAGGGGTCAGGGGGTCAGGGTTAGGGATCAGGGGTCATGGTCAGGGGTGATGGTTAGGGGTCAGGGGTCAGGGGTCAGGGGTCAAGGGTCAGGTGTCAGGGGTCAGGGGTGATGGTTAGGGGTCAGGGGTCAGGGGTCAGGCATCAGGCATCAGGGGTTAGGGGTTAGGGTTAGGGATCAGGAGTCAGGGGTCAGGGGTCAGAGTCAGGGATCAGGGGTCAGGGGTCAGAGTCAGGGATCAGGAGTCTGGGGTCAAGGGTCAGGGGTCAGGGGTCAGGGGTCAAAGGTCAGGGGTCATTGTCATAGGTCAGGGGTCATTAATAGGGGTCAGGGGTCAGGGGTCAAGGGTAGGGTCGTGGTTAGGGGTCAGGGGTCGGGGTCAGGGAATGGGGTCATGGTTAGGGGTCAGCGGTCAGGCTCAGGCTCAGGGGTCATGGTTAGGGGTCAGGGGTCAGGGGGTCAGGGGTCAGGGTCATGGTTAGGGGTCAGGGGTCAGGGTCTGGGGTCATGGTTAGGGGTCAGGGGTTAGGGGTCATGGTTAGGGGTCAGGGGTCTGGGGTCAAGGGTCAGGGGTCAGGGGATCAGGGGTCAGGAGGTCAGGAGTCAGGGGGTCAGGTTCATGGTCAGGGGTCAGGGTCAGGGGTCATGGTTAGGGGTCAGGGGTCAGGGGTCAGGGGTCAGGAGGTCAGGGGTCAAGGGTCAGGGGGTCAGGGGTCAGGGGTCAGGCGTCAGGGGTCAGGGGTCGGGGTCAGGGGTCAAAGATCAGGGGTCAGGGCCAGGGGTCAAAGGTCAGGTGTCAGGGTCAGGAGTCAGGGGTCAGGGGTCAAGGGAATGGGGCCATGGTTAGGGGTCAGGGGTCAGGGGTCAGAGTCAGGGGTCGGTGGTCAGGGGTCAGGAGTCAGGGTTAGGGATCAGGGGGCAGGGTGAGGGGTCAAAGGTCAGGGGTCAGGGTTAGGGGTCAGGGGTCAGGGGTCATGGTTAGGTGTTAGGGGTCAGGGGTCAGGAGTCAGGGGTCATGGTTAGCGGTCAGGGGTCAGAGTCACTGTCAGGGGTCATGGTCAGGGGTCATGGTTAGGGGTCAGGGTTCAGGGGTCAAGGGTCAGGTGTCAGGGGTCAGGGGTGATGGTTAGGGGTCAGGGGTCAGGGGTCAGGGGTCATTGTTAGGGGTCAGGGGTCATGGTTAGGGGTCAGGGGTCAGGGGTCAGGGGTCAGGAGTCAGGGGTCATGGTTAGCGGTCAGGGGTCAGAGTCACTGTCAGGGGTCATGGTCAGGGGTCATGGTTAGGGGTCAGGGTTCAGGGGTCAAGGGTCAGGTGTCAGGGGTCAGGGGTGATGGTTACGGGTCAGGGGTCAGGGGTCAGGCATCAGGCATCAGGGGTTAGGGGTCAGGGTTAGGGATCAGGAGTCAGGGGTCAGGGGTCAGAGTCAGGGATCAGGAGTCAGGGGTCAGGGGTCAGGGGTCAGGGGACAGGGGTCAGGGGTCAGGGGTCAGGGGTCAGGGGTCAGGGTCATGGTTAGGGGTCAGGGTTCAGGGTCAGGGAATGTGGTCATGGCTAGGGGTCAGCGGTCAGGCTCCGGGTCAGGGGTCATGGGGTTAGGGGTCAGGGGTCAGGGGGTCAAAGGTCAGAGGGTCAGGGGTCAGGGGTCAGGCTTAGGGATCAGGGGTCAGGGTCAGGGGTCAGGGGTCAAAGTTCAGGGGTCATGGTCATGGGTCATGGTCAGGGGTCATTAGTAGGGGTCAGGGGTCAGTGGTCAAGGGTCAGCGTCATGGTCAGGGGTCGGGGTCAGGGTCAGGGGTCAGGGTCAGGTGTCATGGTTAGGGGTCAGGGGTCAGGGGTCAGGGGGTCAGGGTCATGGTTAGGGGTCAGGGGTCAGGGTCTGGGGTCATGGTTAGGGGTCAGGGGTCAGGGGTCAGGGGATCAGGGGTCATGGTTAGGGGTCAGGGGTCAGGGGTCAGGGTCATGGTTAGGGGTCAGGGATCAGGGTCAGGGTCAGGGGTCTGGGGTGAGTGGTCAGAGGTCAGGGGTTAGGGGTCAGTGGTCAGGGGTCAGGGTTAGGGATTAGGGGGCAGGGTCAGGGGTCAAAGGTCAGGGGTCAAAGGTCAGGGGTCAGGGGTCAGGGGTCATTGTTAGGGGTCAGGGGTCAGGGTTAGGGATCAGGGGTCAGGGGTCGGGGGTCAGGGTCAGGGTTAGGGGTCAAAGGTCAGGGGTCATGGTTAGGGGTCAGGGGTCAAGGGTCATGGTCTGGGGTGAGTGGTCAGGGGTCAGGGTCATGGTTAGGCGTCAGGGAATGGGGTCATGGTTAGGGGTCAGGGGTCAGGGGTCAGGAGTCAGGGGTCATGGTTAGCGGTCAGGGATCAGAGTCACTGTCAGGGGTCATGGTCAGGGGTCATGGTTAGGGGTCAGGGGTCAGGGGTCAGGGGTCAGGGTCAGGTGTCAGGGGTCAGGGGTGATGGTTAGGGGTCAGGGGTCAGGGGTCAGGCATCAGGCATCAGGGGTTAGGGGTTAGGGTTAGGGATCAGGAGTCAGGGGTCAGGGGTCAGAGTCAGGGATCAGGGGTCAGGGGTCAGAGTCAGGGATCAGGAATCTGGGGTCAAGGGTCAGGGGTCAGGGGTCAGGGGTCAAAGGTCAGGGGTCATTGTCATAGGTCAGGGGTCATTAATAGGGGTCAGGGGTCAGGGGTCAAGGGTCAGGGTCGTGGTTAGGGGTCAGGGGTCGGGGTCAGGGAATGGGGTCATGGTTAGGGGTCAGCGGTCAGGCTCAGGCTCAGGGGTCATGGTTAGGGGTCAGGGGTCAGGGGGTCAGGGGTCAGGGGGTATGGGGTTAGGGTCATGGTTAGGGGTCAGGGGTCAGGGTCTGGGGTCATGGTCAGGGGTCAGGGGTTAGGGGTCATGGTTAGGGGTCAGGGGTCTGGGGTCAAGGGTCAGGGGTCAGGGGATCAGGGGTCAGGAGGTCAGGAGTCAGGGGGTCAGGTTCATGGTTAGGGGTCAGGGTCAGGGGTCATGGTTAGGGGTCAGGGGTCAGGGTCATGGGTCAGGGGTCAGGGGTCAGGGAATGGTTAGGGGTCAGGGGTCAGGGAATTGGGTCATGGTTAGTGGTCAGGGGTCAGGGTCAGGGGTCAGGGGTCATGGTTAGGGGTCAGGGGTCAGGGTCATGGTTTGGGGTCAGGGTCAGGGATCAGGGGTCAGCTGTCTGGGGTGAGTGGTCGGGGGTCAGAGTCAGGGATCAGGGGTCAGGGGTCAGGGGTCAGGGGTCAGGGGTCAGGGGTCAGGGGTCAGGGGTCAGGGGTCATGGTTAGGGGTCAAAGGTCAGGGGTCATTGTCATGGGTCAGGGGTCATTAATAGGGGTCAGGGGTCAGGGGTCAAGGGTCAGGGTCGTGGTTAGGGGTCAGGGGTCAGGGAATGGGGTCATGGTTAGGGGTCAGCGGTCAGGCTCAGGGTCAGGGGTCATGGTTAGGGGTCAGGGGTCAGGGTCTGAATCAGGGGTCATGGTTAGGGGTCAGGGGTCAGGGTCATGGTTAGGGGTCAAGGATCAGGGATCAGGGTCAGGGTCAGGGGTCTGGGGTGAGTGGTCAGAGGTCAGGGGTTAGGGGTCAGGGGTCAGAGTCAGGGGTCAGGGTTCAGTGGTCAGGGGTCAGGGTTAGGTATTAGGGGGCAGGGTCAGGGGTCAAAGGTCAGGGGTCAGGGGTCATTTTTAGGGTTCAGGGGTCATGGTTAGGGGTCAGGGGTCAGGGGTCAGGAGGTATGGGGGTCAGGGGTCATGGCTAGAGTTCAGGGGTCAAGGGTCAGGGGTCAGGGATAGAGTCAGGGGTCTGGGGTCAGGGGTCAGGGATCAGGGGGTCAGGGGTCACGGTTAGGGATCAGGGGTCAGGAGTCAGGGGTCAGGGGTCAGAGTCAGGGGTCGGTGGTCAGGGGTCAGGAGTCAGGGGTCATGGTTAGCAGTCAGGGGTCAGAGTCACTGTCAGGGGTCATGGTCAGGGGTCATGGTTAGGGGTTAGGGGTCAGGGGTCAGGGGTCAAGGGTCAGGTGTCAGGGGTCAGGGGTGATGGTTAGGGGTTAGGGGTCAGGGGTCAGGGGTCAGGCATCAGGCATCAGGGGTTAGGGGTTAGGGTTAGGGATCAGGAGTCAGGGGTCAGGGGTCAGAGTCAGGGATCAGGGGTCAGGGGTCAGAGTCAGGGATCAGGAGTCAGGGGTCAAGGGTCAGGGGTCAGGGATAGAGTCAGGGGTCAGGGGTCAGGGATCAGGGGGTCAGGGGTCAGGGTTAGGGATCAGGGGTCAGGAGTCAGGGGTCAGGGGTCAGAGTCAGGGGTCGGTGGTCAGGGGTCAGGGTTAGGGATCAGGGGTCGGGGGTCAGGGTCAGGGTCAGGGGTCAAAGGTCAGGGGTCATGGTTAGGGGTCAGGGGTCAGGGGTCAAGGGTCAGGGGTCAAGGGTCATGGTCTGGGGTGAGTGGTCAGGGGTCAGGGTCATGGTTAGGCGTCAGGGAATGGGGTCATGGTTAGGGGTCAGGGGTCAGGGGTCAGGAGTCAGGGGTCATGGTTAGCGGTCAGGGATCAGAGTCACTGTCAGGGGTCATGGTCAGGGGTCATGGTTAGGGGTCAGGGGTCAGGGGTCAGGGGTCAAGGGTCAGGTGTCAGGGGTCAGGGGTGATGGTTAGGGGTCAGGGGTCAGGGGTCAGGCATCAGGCATCAGGGGTTAGGGGTTAGGGTTAGGGATCAGGAGTCAGGGGTCAGGGGTCAGAGTCAGGGATCAGGGGTCAGGGGTCAGAGTCAGGGATCAGGAGTCTGGGGTCAAGGGTCAGGGGTCAGGGGTCAGGGGTCAAAGGTCAGGGGTCATTGTCATAGGTCAGGGGTCATTAATAGGGGTCAGGGGTCAGGGGTCAAGGGTCAGGGTCGTGGTTAGGGGTCAGGGGTCGGGGTCAGAGAATGGGGTCATGGTTAGGGGTCAGCGGTCAGGCTCAGGCTCAGGGGTCATGGTTAGTGGTCAGGCGTCAGGGGTCGGGGTCAGGGGTCAAAGATCAGGGGTCAGGGTCAGGGGTCAGGGGTCGGGGTCAGGGGTCAAAGATCAGGGGTCAGGGTCAGGGGTCAGGGGTCAAGGGAATGGGGCCATGGTTAGGGGTCAGGGGTCAGGGGTCAGAGTCAGGGGTCGGTGGTCAGGGGTCAGGAGTCAGGGTTAGGGATCAGGGGGCAGGGTGAGGGGTCAAAGGTCAGGGGTCAGGGTAAGGGGTCAGGGGTCAGGGGTCAGGGGTCATGGTTAGGGGTTAGGGGTCAGGGGTCAGGAGTCAGGGGTCATGGTTAGCGGTCAGGGGTCAGAGTCACTGTCAGGGGTCATGGTCAGGGGTCATGGTTAGGGGTCAGGGTTCAGGGGTCAAGGGTCAGGTGTCAGGGGTCAGGGGTGATGGTTAGGGGTCAGGGGTCAGGGGGTCAGGGGTCAGGGGGTCAGGGTTAGGGATCAGGGGTCAGGGTCAGGGGTCAGGGGTCAAAGGTCAGGGGTCATGGTCATGGGTCATGGTCAGGGGTCATTAGTAGGGGTCAGGGGTCAGTGGTCAAGGGTCAGCGTCATGGTCAGGGGTCGGGGTCAGGGTCAGGGGTCAGGGTCAGGTGTCATGGTTAGGGGTCTGGGGTCAGGGGTCAGGGGTCAGGGGGTCAGGGTCATGGTTAGGGGTCAGGGGTCAGGGTCTGGGGTCATGGTTAGGGGTCAGGGGTCAGGGGATCAGGGGTCATGGTTAGGGGTCAGGGGTCAGGGTCATGGTTAGGGGTCAGGGATCAGGGTCAGGTTCAGGGGTCTGGGGTGAGTGGTCAGAGGTCAGGGGTTAGGGGTCAGGGGTCAGAGTCAGGGGTCAGGGGTCAGTGGTCAGGGGTCAGGGTTAGGGATTAGGGGGCAGGGTCAGGGGTCAAAGGTCAGGGGTCAAAGGTCAGGGGTCAGGGTCATTGTTAGGGGTCAGGGGTCATGGTTAGGGGTCAGGGGTCAGGGGTCAGGAGGTCAGGGGTCATGGCTAGGGGTCAGGGGTCAAGGGTCAGGGGTCAGGGATAGAGTCAGGGGTCTGGGGTCAGGGGTCAGGGATCAGGGGGTCAGGGGTCAGGGTTAGGGATCAGGGGTCAGGGGTCGGGGGTCAGGGTCAGGGTCAGGGGTCAAAGGTCAGGGGTCATGGTTAGGGGTCAGGGGTCAGGGGTCAAGGGTCAGGGGTCAAGGGTCATGGTCTGGGGTGAGTGGTCAGGGGTCAGGGTCATGGTTAGGCGTCAGGGAATGGGGTCATGGTTAGGGGTCAGGGGTCAGGAGTCAGGGGTCATGGTTAGCGGTCAGGGATCAGAGTCACTGTCAGGGGTCATGGCCAGGGGTCATGGTTAGGGGTCAGGGGTCAGGGGTCAGGGGTCAAGGGTCAGGTGTCAGGGGTCAGGGGTGATGGTTAGGGGTCAGGGGTCAGGGGTCAGGCATCAGGCATCAGGGGTTAGGGGTTAGGGTTAGGGATCAGGAGTCAGGGGTCAGGGGTCAGAGTCAGGGATCAGGGGTCAGGGGTCAGAGTCAGGGATCAGGAGTCTGGGGTCAAGGGTCAGGGGTCAGGGGTCAGGGGTCAAAGGTCAGGGGTCATTGTCATAGGTCAGGGGTCATTAATAGGGGTCAGGGGTCAGGGGTCAAGGGTCAGGGTCGTGGTTAGGGGTCAGGGGTCGGGGTCAGGGAATGGGGTCATGGTTAGGGGTCAGCGGTCAGGCTCAGGCTCAGGGGTCATGGTTAGGGGTCAGGGGTCAGGGGGTCAGGGGTCAGGGTCATGGTTAGGGGTCAGGGGTCAGGGTCTGGGGTCATGGTTAGGGGTCAGGGGTTAGGGGTCATGGTTAGGGGTCAGGGGTCTGGGGTCAAGGGTCAGGGGTCAGGGGATCAGGGGTCAGGAGGTCAGGAGTCAGGGGGTCAGGTTCATGGTCAGGGGTCAGGGTCAGGGGTCATGGTTAGGGGTCAGGGGTCAGGGTCAGGGGTCAGGAGGTCAGGGGTCAAGGGTCAGGGGGTCAGGGGTCAGGGGTCAGGGGTCAGGCGTCAGGGGTCAGGGGTCAGGGGTCGGGGTCAGGGGTCAAAGATCAGGGGTCAGGGTCAGGGGTCAAAGGTCAGGTGTCAGGGTCAGGAGTCAGGGGTCAGGGGTCAAGGGAATGGGGCCATGGTTAGGGGTCAGGGGTCAGGGGTCAGAGTCAGGGGTCGGTGGTCAGGGGTCAGTAGTCAGGGTTAGGGATCAGGGGGCAGGGTGAGGGGTCAAAGGTCAGGGGTCAGGGTTAGGGGTCAGGGGTCAGGGGTCAGGGGTCATGGTTAGCGGTCAGGGGTCAGAGTCACTGTCAGGGGTCATGGTCAGGGGTCATGGTTAGGGGTCAGGGTTCAGGGGTCAAGGGTCAGGTGTCAAGGGTCAGGGGTGATGGTTAGGGGTCAGGGGTCAGGGGTCAGGGGTCAGGGGTCATTGTTAGGGGTCAGGGGTCATGGTTAGGGGTCAGGGGTCAAGGGTCAGGAGTCAGGGGTCATGGTTAGCGGTCAGGGGTCAGAGTCACTGTCAGGGGTCATGGTCAGGGGTCATGGTTAGGGGTCAGGGTTCAGGGGTCAAGGGTCAGGTGTCAGGGGTCAGGGGTGATGGTTACGGGTCAGGGGTCAGGGGTCAGGCATCAGGCATCAGGGGTTAGGGGTCAGGGTTAGGGATCAGGAGTCAGGGGTCAGGGGTCAGAGTCAGGGATCAGGAGTCAGGGGTCAGGGGTCAGGGGTCAGGGGTCAGGGGTCAGGGGTCAGGGGTCAGGGGTCAGGGGTCAGGGGTCAGGGGTCAGGGTCATGGTTAGGGGTCAATTGTCAGAGTCACTGTCAGGGGTCATGGTCAGGGGTCATGGTTAGGGGTCAGGGTTCAGGGGTCAAGGGTCAGGTGTCAGGGGTCAGGGGTGATGGTTACGGGTCAGGGGTCAGGCATCAGGCATCAGGGGTTAGGGGTCAAGGGTTAGGGATCAGGAGTCAGGGGTCAGGGGTCAGAGTCAGGGATCAGGAGTCAGGGGTCAGGGGTCAGGGGTCAGGGGTCAGGGGTCAGGGGTGATGGTTACGGGTCAGGGGTCAGGCATCAGGCATCAGGGGTTAGGGGTCAGGGTTAGGGATCAGGAGTCAGGGGTCAGGGGTCAGAGTCAGGGATCAGGGGTCAGAGGTCAGGGGTCAGGGGTCAGGGGTCAGGGGTCAGGGGTCAGGGTCATGGTTAGGGGTCAGGGGTCAGGGTCAGGGAATGTGGTCATGGCTAGGGGTCAGCGGTCAGGCTCAGGGTCAGGGGTCATGGGGTTAGGGGTCAGGGGTCAGGGGGTCAAAGGTCAGGGGGTCAGGGGTCAGGGGTCAGGCTTAGGGATCAGGGGTCAGGGTCAGGGGTCAGGGGTCAAAGTTCAGGGGTCATGGTCATGGGTCATGGTCAGGGGTCATTAGTAGGGGTCAGGGGTCAGTGGTCAAGGGTCAGCGTCATGGTCAGGGGTCGGGGTCAGGGTCAGGGGTCAGGGTCAGGTGTCATGGTTAGGGGTCAGGGGTCAGGGGTCAGGGGGTCAGGGTCATGGTTAGGGGTCAGGGGTCAGGGTCTGGGGTCATGGTTAGGGGTCAGGGGTCAGGGGTCAGGGGATCAGGGGTCATGGTTAGGGGTCAGGGGTCAGGAGTCAAAGGTCAGGGGTCAAAGGTCAGGGGTCAGGGGTCAGGGGTCATTGTTAGGGGTCAGGGGTCAGGGTTAGGGATCAGGGGTCAGGGGTCGGGGGTCAGGGTCAGGGTTAGGGGTCAAAGGTCAGGGGTCATGGTTAGGGGGTCAGGGGTCAGGGGTCAAGGGTCATGGTCTGGGGTGAGTGGTCAGGGGTCAGGGTCATGGTTAGGCGTCAGGGAATGGGGTCATGGTTAGGGGTCAGGGGTCAGGGGTCAGGAGTCAGGGGTCATGGTTAGCGGTCAGGGATCAGAGTCGCTGTCAGGGGTCATGGTCAGGGGTCATGGTTAGGGGTCAGGGGTCAGGGGTCAGGGGTCAGGGTCAGGTGTCAGGGGTCAGGGGTGATGGTTAGGGGTCAGGGGTCAGGGGTCAGGCATCAGGCATCAGGGGTTAGGGGTTAGGGTTAGGGATCAGGAGTCAGGGGTCAGGGGTCAGAGTCAGGGATCAGGGGTCAGGGGTCAGAGTCAGGGATCAGGAGTCTGGGGTCAAGGGTCAGGGGTCAGGGGTCAGGGGTCAAAGGTCAGGAGTCATTGTCATAGGTCAGGGGTCATTAATAGGGGTCAGGGGTCAGGGGTCAAGGGTCAGGGTCGTGGTTAGGGGTCAGGGGTCGGGGTCAGGGAATGGGGTCATGGTTAGGGGTCAGCGGTCAGGCTCAGGCTCAGGGGTCATGGTTAGGGGTCAGGGGTCAGGGGGTCAGGGGTCAGGGGGTATGGGGTTAGGGTCATGGTCAGGGGTTGGGGTCAGGGTCAGGGGTCAGGGTCAGGTGTCATGGTTAGGGGTCAGGGGTCAGGGGTCAGGGGGTCAGGGTCATGGTTAGGGGTCAGGGGTCAGGGTCTGGGGTCATGGTTAGGGGTCAGGGGTCAGGGGTCAGGGGATCAGGGGTCATGGTTAGGGGTCAGGGGTCAGGGGTCAGGGTCATGGTTAGGGGTCAGGGATCAGGGTCAGGGTCAGGGGTCTGGGGTGAGTGGTCAGAGGTCAGGGGTTAGGGGTCAGTGGTCAGGGGTCAGGGTTAGGGATTAGGGGGCAGGGTCAGGGGTCAAAGGTCAGGGGTCAAAGGTCAGGGGTCAGGGGTCAGGGGTCATTGTTAGGGGTCAGGGGTCAGGGTTAGGGATCAGGGGTCAGGGGTCGGGGGTCAGGGTCAGGGTTAGGGGTCAAAGGTCAGGGGTCATGGTTAGGGGTCAGGGGTCAGGGGTCAAGGGTCATGGTCTGGGGTGAGTGGTCAGGGGTCAGGGTCATGGTTAGGCGTCAGGGAATGGGGTCATGGTTAGGGGTCAGGGGTCAGGAGTCAGGGGTCATGGTTAGCGGTCAGGGATCAGAGTCACTGTCAGGGGTCATGGTCAGGGGTCATGGTTAGGGGTCAGGGGTCAGGGGTCAGGGGTCAGGGTCAGGTGTCAGGGGTCAGGGGTGATGGTTAGGGGTCAGGGGTCAGGGGTCAGGCATCAGGCATCAGGGGTTAGGGGTTAGGGTTAGGGATCAGGAGTCAGGGGTCAGGGGTCAGAGTCAGGGATCAGGGGTCAGGGGTCAGAGTCAGGGATCAGGAGTCTGGGGTCAAGGGTCAGGGGTCAGGGGTCACGGGTCAAAGGTCAGGGGTCATTGTCATGGGTCAGGGGTCATTAATAGGGGTCAGGGGTCAGGGGTCAAGGGTCAGGGTCGTGGTTAGGGGTCAGGGGTCGGGGTCAGGGAATGGGGTCATGGTTAGGGGTCAGCGGTCAGGCTCAGGCTCAGGGGTCATGGTTAGGGGTCAGGGGTCAGGGGGTCAGGGGTCAGGGGGTATGGGGTTAGGGTCATGGTTAGGGGTCAGGGGTCAGGGTCTGGGGTCATGGTTAGGGGTCAGGGGTTAGGGGTCATGGTTAGGGGTCAGGGGTCTGGGGTCAAGGGTCAGGGGTCAGGGGATCAGGGGTCAGGAGGTCAGGAGTCAGGGGGTCAGGTTCATGGTTAGGGGTCAGGGTCAGGGGTCATGGTTAGGGGTCAGGGGTCAGGGTCAGGGGTCAGGGGTCATGGTTAGGGGTCAGGGGTCAGGGTCATGGTTTGGGGTCAGGGTCAGGGATCAGGGGTCAGGGGTCAGGGGTCAGGGGTCAGGGGTCAGGGGTCAGGGGTCAGGGGTCAGGGGTCAGGGGTCAGGGGTCAGGGGTCAGGGGTCATGGTTAGGGGTCAAAGGTCAGGGGTCATTGTCATGGGTCAGGGGTCATTAATAGGGGTCAGGGGTCAGGGGTCAAGGGTCAGGGTCGTGGTTAGGGGTCAGGGGTCAGGGAATGGGGTCATGGTTAGGGGTCAGCGGTCAGGCTCAGGGTCAGGGGTCATGGTTAGGGGTCAGGGGTCAGGGGGTCAGGGGTCAGGGGGTCAGGGGTCAGGGGTCATGGTTAGGGATCAGGGGTCAGGGTCAGGGTCAGGGGTCAAAGTTCAGGGGTCATGGTCATGGGTCATGGTCAGGGGTCATTAGTAGGGGTCAGGGGTCAGTGGTCAAGGGTCAGCGTCATGGTCAGGGGTCGGGGTCAGGGTCAGGGGTCAGGGTCAGGTGTCATGGTTAGGGGTCAGGGGTCAGGGGTCAGGGGGTCAGGGTCATGGTTAGGGGTCAGGGGTCAGGGTCTGGGGTCATGGTTAGGGGTCAGGGGTCAGGGTCTGAATCAGGGGTCATGGTTAGGGGTCAGGGGTCAGGGTCATGGTTAGGGGTCAAGGATCAGGGATCAGGGTCAGGGTCAGGGGTCTGGGGTGAGTGGTCAGAGGTCAGGGGTTAGGGGTCAGGGGTCAGAGTCAGGGGTCAGGGTTCAGTGGTCAGGGGTCAGGGTTAGGTATTATGGGGCAGGGTCAGGGGTCAAAGGTCAGGGGTCAGGGGTCATTGTTAGGGGTCAGGGGTCATGGTTAGGGGTCAGGGGTCAGGGGTCAGGAGGTATGGGGGTCAGGGGTCATGGCTAGGGGTCAGGGGTCAAGGGTCAGGGGTCAGGGATAGAGTCAGGGGTCTGGGGTCAGGGGTCAGGGATCAGGGGGTCAGGGGTCAGGGTTAGGGATCAGGGGTCAGGAGTCAGGGGTCAGGGGTCAGAGTCAGGGGTCGGTGGTCAGGGGTCAGGAGTCAGGGGTCATGGTTAGCGGTCAGGGGTCAGAGTCACTGTCAGGGGTCATGGTCAGGGGTCATGGTTAGGGGTCAGGGGTCAGGGGTCAGGGGTCAAGGGTCAGGTGTCAGGGGTCAGGGGTGATGGTTAGGGGTCAGGGGTCAGGGGTCAGGCATCAGGCATCAGGGGTTAGGCGTTAGGGTTAGGGATCAGGAGTCAGGGGTCAGGGGTCAGAGTCAGGGATCAGGGGTCAGGGGTCAGAGTCAGGGATCAGGAGTCAGGGGTCAAGGGTCAGGGGTCAGGGATAGAGTCAGGGGTCAGGGGTCAGGGATCAGGGGGTCAGGGGTCAGGGTTAGGGATCAGGGGTCAGGAGTCAGGGGTCAGGGGTCAGAGTCAGGGGTCGGTGGTCAGGGGTCAGGAGTCAGGGGTCATGGTTAGGGGTTAGGGGTCAGGGGTCAGGAGTCAGGGGTCATGCTTAGCGGTCAGGTGTCAGAGTCACTGTCAGGGGTCATGGTCAGGGGTCATGGTTAGGGGTCAGGGTTCAGGGGTCAAGGGTCAGGTGTCAGGGGTCAGGGGTGATGGTTAGGGGTCAGGGGTCAGGGGGTCAGGGGTCAGGGGGTCAGGGTTAGGGATCAGGGGTCATGGTCAGGGGTGATGGTTAGGGGTCAGGGGTCAGGGGTCAGGGGTCAAGGGTCAGGTGTCAGGGGTCAGGGGTGATGGTTAGGGGTCAGGGGTCAGGGGTCAGGCATCAGGCATCAGGGGTTAGGGGTTAGGGTTAGGGATCAGGAGTCAGGGGTCAGGGGTCAGAGTCAGGGATCAGGGGTCAGGGGTCAGAGTCAGGGATCAGGAGTCTGGGGTCAAGGGTCAGGGGTCAGGGGTCAGGGGTCAAAGGTCAGGGGTCATTGTCATAGGTCAGGGGTCATTAATAGGGGTCAGGGGTCAGGGGTCAAGGGTCAGGGTCGTGGTTAGGGGTCAGGGGTCGGGGTCAGGGAATGGGGTCATGGTTAGGGGTCAGCGGTCAGGCTCAGGCTCAGGGGTCATGGTTAGGGGTCAGGGGTCAGGGGGTCAGGGGTCAGGGTCATGGTTAGGGGTCAGGGGTCAGGGTCTGGGGTCATGGTTAGGGGTCAGGGGTTAGGGGTCATGGTTAGGGGTCAGGGGTCTGGGGTCAAGGGTCAGGGGTCAGGGGATCAGGGGTCAGGAGGTCAGGAGTCAGGGGGTCAGGTTCATGGTCAGGGGTCAGGGTCAGGGGTCATGGTTAGGGGTCAGGGGTCAGGGTCAGGGGTCAGGAGGTCAGGGGTCAAGGGTCAGGGGGTCAGGGGTCAGGGGTCAGGCGTCAGGGGTCAGGGGTCAGGGGTCGGGGTCAGGGGTCAAAGATCAGGGGTCAGGGTCAGGGGTCAAAGGTCAGGTGTCAGGGTCAGGAGTCAGGGGTCAGGGGTCAAGGGAATGGGGCCGTGGTTAGGGGTCAGGGGTCAGGGGTCAGAGTCAGGGGTCGGTGGTCAGGGGTTAGTAGTCAGGGTTAGGGATCAGGGGGCAGGGTGAGGGGTCAAAGGTCAGGGGTCAGGGTTAGGGGTCAGGGGTCAGGGGTCAGGGGTCATGGTTAGGTGTTAGGGGTCAGGGGTCAGGAGTCAGGGGTCATGGTTAGCGGTCAGGGGTCAGAGTCACTGTCAGGGGTCATGGTCAGGGGTCATGGTTAGGGGTCAGGGTTCAGGGGTCAAGGGTCAGGTGTCAAGGGTCAGGGGTGATGGTTAGGGGTCAGGGGTCAGGGGTCAGGGGTCATTGTTAGGGGTCAGGGGTCATGGTTAGGGGTCAGGGGTCAGGGGTCAGGGGTCAGGGGTCAGGAGTCAGGGGTCATGGTTAGCGGTCAGGGGTCAGAGTCACTGTCAGGGGTCATGGTCAGGGGTCATGGTTAGGGGTCAGGGTTCAGGGGTCAAGGGTCAGGTGTCAGGGGTCAGGGGTGATGGTTACGGGTCAGGGGTCAGGGGTCAGGCATCAGGCATCAGGGGTTAGGGGTCAGGGTTAGGGATCAGGAGTCAGGGGTCAGGGGTCAGAGTCAGGGATCAGGAGTCAGGGGTCAGGGGTCAGGGGTCAGGGGTCAGGGGTCAGGGGTCAGGGGTCAGGGGTCAGGGGTCAGGGGTCAGGGGTCAGGGTCATGGTTAGGGGTCAGGGGTCAGGGTCAGGGAATGTGGTCATGGCTAGGGGTCAGCGGTCAGGCTCAGGGTCAGGGGTCATGGGGTTAGGGGTCAGGGGTCAGGGGGTCAAAGGTCAGGGGGTCAGGGGTCAGGGGTCAGGCTTAGGGATCAGGGGTCAGGGTCAGGGGTCAGGGGTCAAAGTTCAGGGGTCATGGTCATGGGTCATGGTCAGGGGTCATTAGTAGGGGTCAGGGGTCAGTGGTCAAGGGTCAGCGTCATGGTCAGGGGTCGGGGTCAGGGTCAGGGGTCAGGGTCAGGTGTCATGGTTAGGGGTCAGGGGTCAGGGGTCAGGGGGTCAGGGTCATGGTTAGGGGTCAGGGGTCAGGGTCTGGGGTCATGGTTAGGGGTCAGGGGTCAGGGGTCAGGGGATCAGGGGTCATGGTTAGGGGTCAGGGGTCAGGGGTCAGGGTCATGGTTAGGGGTCAGGGATCAGGGTCAGGGTCAGGGGTCTGGGGTGAGTGGTCAGAGGTCAGGGGTTAGGGGTCAGTGGTCAGGGGTCAGGGTTAGGGATTAGGGGGCAGGGTCAGGGGTCAAAGGTCAGGGGTCAAAGGTCAGGGGTCAGGGGTCATTGTTAGGGGTCAGGGGTCAGGGTTAGGGATCAGGGGTCAGGGGTCGGGGGTCAGGGTCAGGGTTAGGGGTCAAAGGTCAGGGGTCATGGTTAGGGGTCAGGGGTCAGGGGTCAAGGGTCATGGTCTGGGGTGAGTGGTCAGGGGTCAGGGTCATGGTTAGGCGTCAGGGAATGGGGTCATGGTTAGGGGTCAGGGGTCAGGGGTCAGGAGTCAGGGGTCATGGTTAGCGGTCAGGGATCAGAGTCACTGTCAGGGGTCATGGTCAGGGGTCATGGTTAGGGGTCAGGGGTCAGGGGTCAGGGGTCAGGGTCAGGTGTCAGGGGTCAGGGGTGATGGTTAGGGGTCAGGGGTCAGGGGTCAGGCATCAGGCATCAGGGGTTAGGGGTTAGGGTTAGGGATCAGGAGTCAGGGGTCAGGGGTCAGAGTCAGGGATCAGGGGTCAGGGGTCAGAGTCAGGGATCAGGAGTCTGGGGTCAAGGGTCAGGGGTCAGGGGTCAGGGGTCAAAGGTCAGGGGTCATTGTCATAGGTCAGGGGTCATTAATAGGGGTCAGGGGTCAGGGGTCAAGGGTCAGGGTCGTGGTTAGGGGTCAGGGGTCGGGGTCAGGGAATGGGGTCATGGTTAGGGGTCAGCGGTCAGGCTCAGGCTCAGGGGTCATGGTTAGGGGTCAGGGGTCAGGGGGTCAGGGGTCAGGGGGTATGGGGTTAGGGTCATGGTTAGGGGTCAGGGGTCAGGGTCTGGGGTCATGGTTAGGGGTCAGGGGTTAGGGGTCATGGTTAGGGGTCAGGGGTCTGGGGTCAAGGGTCAGGGGTCAGGGGATCAGGGGTCAGGAGGTCAGGAGTCAGGGGGTCAGGTTCATGGTTAGGGGTCAGGGTCAGGGGTCATGGTTAGGGGTCAGGGGTCAGGGTCAGGGGTCAGGGGTCAGGGGTCAGGGAATGGTTAGGGGTCAGGGGTCAGGGAATTGGGTCATGGTTAGTGGTCAGGGGTCAGGGTCAGGGGTCAGGGGTCATGGTTAGGGGTCAGGGGTCAGGGTCATGGTTTGGGGTCAGGGTCAGGGATCAGGGGTCAGCTGTCTGGGGTGAGTGGTCGGGGGTCAGAGTCAGGGATCAGGGGTCAGGGGTCAGGGGTCAGGGGTCAGGGGTCAGGGGTCAGGGGTCAGGGGTCAGGGGTCAGGGGTCAGGGGTCAGGGGTCATGGTTAGGGGTCAAAGGTCAGGGGTCATTGTCATGGTTCAGGGGTCATTAATAGGGGTCAGGGGTCAGGGGTCAAGGGTCAGGGTCGTGGTTAGGGGTCAGGGGTCAGGGAATGGGGTCATGGTTAGGGGTCAGCGGTCAGGCTCAGGGTCAGGGGTCATGGTTAGGGGTCAGGGGTCAGGGTCTGAATCAGGGGTCATGGTTAGGGGTCAGGGGTCAGGGTCATGGTTAGGGGTCAAGGATCAGGGATCAGGGTCAGGGTCAGGGGTCTGGGGTGAGTGGTCAGAGGTCAGGGGTTAGGGGTCAGGGGTCAGAGTCAGGGGTCAGGGTTCAGTGGTCAGGGGTCAGGGTTAGGTATTAGGGGGCAGGGTCAGGGGTCAAAGGTCAGGGGTCAGGGGTCATTGTTAGGGGTCAGGGGTCATGGTTAGGGGTCAGGGGTCAGGGGTCAGGAGGTCAGGGGGTCAGGGGTCATGGCTAGGGGTCAGGGGTCAAGGGTCAGGGGTCAGGGATAGAGTCAGGGGTCTGGGGTCAGGGGTCAGGGATCAGGGGGTCAGGGGTCAGGGTTAGGGATCAGGGGTCAGGAGTCAGGGGTCAGGGGTCAGAGTCAGGGGTCGGTGGTCAGGGGTCAGGAGTCAGGGGTCATGGTTAGCGGTCAGGGGTCAGAGTCACTGTCAGGGGTCATGGTCAGGGGTCATGGTTAGGGGTCAGGGGTCAGGGGTCAGGGGTCAAGGGTCAGGTGTCAGGGGTCAGGGGTGATGGTTAGGGGTCAGGGGTCAGGGGTCAGGCATCAGGCATCAGGGGTTAGGGGTTAGGGTTAGGGATCAGGAGTCAGGGGTCAGGGGTCAGAGTCAGGGATCAGGGGTCAGGGGTCAGAGTCAGGGATCAGGAGTCATTGGTCAAGGGTCAGGGGTCAGGGATAGAGTCAGGGGTCAGGGGTCAGGGATCAGGGGGTCAGGGGTCAGGGTTAGGGATCAGGGGTCAGGAGTCAGGGGTCAGGGGTCAGAGTCAGGGGTCGGTGGTCAGGGGTCAGGAGTCAGGGGTCATGGTTAGGGGTTAGGGGTCAGGGGTCAGGAGTCAGGGGTCATGCTTAGCGGTCAGGGGTCAGAGTCACTGTCAGGGGTCATGGTCAGGGGTCATGGTTAGGGGTCAGGGTTCAGGGGTCAAGGGTCAGGTGTCAGGGGTCAGGGGTGATGGTTAGGGGTCAGGGGTCAGGGGTCAGGCATCAGGCATCAGGGGTTAGGGGTGAGGGTTAGGGATCAGGAGTCAGGGGTCAGGGGTCAGAGTCAGGGATCAGGAGTCAGGGGTCAGGGGTCAGGGGTCAGGGGTCAGGGGTCAGGGGTCAGGGATCAGGGGTCAGGGTCAGGGGTCAGTGGTCAAAGGTCAGGGGTCATGGTCATGGGTCATGGTCAGGGGTCATTAGTAGGGGTCAGGGGTCAGTGGTCAAGGGTCAGCGTCATGGTCAGGGGTCGGGGTCAGGGTCAGGGGTCAGGGGTCAGGGGTCAAAGGTCAGGGGTCATTGTCATAGGTCAGGGGTCATTAATAGGGGTCAGGGGTCAGGGGTCAAGGGTCAGGGTCGTGGTTAGGGGTCAGGGGTCGGGGTCAGAGAATGGGGTCATGGTTAGGGGTCAGCGGTCAGGCTCAGGCTCAGGGGTCATGGTTAGGGGTCAGGGGTCAGGGGGTCAGGGGTCAGGGGGTATGGGGTCAGGGTCATGGTTAGGGGTCAGGGGTCAGGGTCTGGGGTCATGGTTAGGGGTCAGGGGTTAGGGGTCATGGTTAGGGGTCAGGGGTCTGGGGTCAAGGGTCAGGGGTCAGGGGATCAGGGGTCAGGAGGTCAGGAGTCAGGGGGTCAGGTTCATGGTCAGGGGTCAGGGTCAGGGGTCATGGTTAGGGGTCAGGGGTCAGGGTCAGGGGTCAGGGGTCAGGAGGTCAGGGGTCAAGGGTCAGGGGGTCAGGGGTCAGGGGTCAGGCGTAAGGGGTCAGGGGTCAGGGGTCGGGGTCAGGGGTCAAAGATCAGGGGTCAGGGTCAGGGGTCAGGGGTCGGGGTCAGGGGTCAAAGATCAGGGGTCAGGGTCAGGGGTCAGGGGTCAAGGGAATGGGGCCATGGTTAGGGGTCAGGGGTCAGGGGTCAGAGTCAGGGGTCGGTGGTCAGGGGTCAGGAGTCAGGGTTAGGGATCAGGGGGCAGGGTGAGGGGTCAAAGGTCAGGGGTCAGGGTTAGGGGTCAGGGGTCAGGGGTCAGGGGTCATGGTTAGGGGTTAGGGGTCAGGGGTCAGGAGTCAGGGGTCATGGTTAGCGGTCAGGGGTCAGAGTCACTGTCAGGGGTCATGGTCAGGGGTCATGGTTAGGGGTCAGGGTTCAGGGGTCAAGGGTCAGGTGTCAGGGGTCAGGGGTGATGGTTAGGGGTCAGGGGTCAGGGGGTCAGGGGTCAGGGGGTCAGGGTTAGGGATCAGGGGTCAGGGTCAGGGGTCAGGGGTCAAAGGTCAGGGGTCATGGTCATGGGTCATGGTCAGGGGTCATTAGTAGGGGTCAGGGGTCAGTGGTCAAGGGTCAGCGTCATGGTCAGGGGTCGGGGTCAGGGTCAGGGGTCAGGGTCAGGTGTCATGGTTAGGGGTCTGGGGTCAGGGGTCAGGGGGTCAGGGTCATGGTTAGGGGTCAGGGGTCAGGGTCTGGGGTCATGGTTAGGGGTCAGGGGTCAGGGGATCAGGGGTCATGGTTAGGGGTCAGGGGTCAGGGTCATGGTTAGGGGTCAGGGATCAGGGTCAGGGTCAGGGGTCTGGGGTGAGTGGTCTGAGGTCAGGGGTTAGGGGTCAGGGGTCAGAGTCAGGGGTCAGGGGTCAGTGGTCAGGGGTCAGGGTTAGGGATTAGGGGGCAGGGTCAGGGGTCAAAGGTCAGGGGTCAAAGGTCAGGGGTCAGGGGTCATTGTTAGGGGTCAGGGGTCATGGTTAGGGGTCAGGGGTCAGGGGTCAGGAGGTCAGGGGGTCAGGGGTCATGGCTAGGGGTCAGGGGTCAAGGGTCAGGGGTCAGGGATAGAGTCAGGGGTCTGGGGTCAGGGGTCAGGGATCAGGGGGTCAGGGGTCAGGGTTAGGGATCAGGGGTCAGGGGTCGGGGGTCAGGGTCAGGGTCAGGGGTCAATGGTCAGGGGTCATGGTTAGGGGTCAGGGGTCAGGGGTCAAGGGTCAGGGGTCAAGGGTCATGGTCTGGGGTGAGTGGTCAGGGGTCAGAGTCATGGTTAGGCGTCAGGGAATGGGGTCATGGTTAGGGGTCAGGGGTCAGGGGTCAGGAGTCAGGGGTCATGGTTAGCGGTCAGGGATCAGAGTCACTGTCAGGGGTCATGGCCAGGGGTCATGGTTAGGGGTCAGGGGTCAGGGGTCAGGGGTCAAGGGTCAGGTGTCAGGGGTCAGTTGTGATGGTTAGGGGTCAGGGGTCAGGGGTCAGGCATCAGGCATCAGGGGTTAGGGGTTAGGGTTAGGGATCAGGAGTCAGGGGTCAGGGGTCAGAGTCAGGGATCAGGGGTCAGGGGTCAGAGTCAGGGATCAGGAGTCTGGGGTCAAGGGTCAGGGGTCAGGGGTCAGGGGTTAAAGGTCAGGGGTCATTGTCATAGGTCAGGGGTCATTAATAGGGGTCAGGGGTCAGGGGTCAAGGGTCAGGGTCGTGGTTAGGGGTCAGGGGTCGGGGTCAGGGAATGGGGTCATGGTTAGGGGTCAGCGGTCAGGCTCAGGCTCAGGGGTCATGGTTAGGGGTCAGGGGTCAGGGGGTCAGGGGTCAGGGGGTATGGGGTCAGGGTCATGGTTAGGGGTCAGGGGTCAGGGTCTGGGGTCATGGTTAGGGGTCAGGGGTTAGGGGTCATGGTTAGGGGTCAGGGGTCTGGGGTCAAGGGTCAGGGGATCAGGGGTCAGGAGGTCAGGAGTCAGGGGGTCAGGTTCATGGTCAGGGGTCAGGGTCAGGGGTCATGGTTAGGGGTCAGGGGTCAGGGTCAGGGGTCAGGGGTCAGGAGGTCAGGGGTCAAGGGTCAGGGGGTCAGGGGTCAGGGGTCAGGCGTCAGGGGTCAGGGGTCAGGGGTCGGGGTCAGGGGTCAAAGATCAGGGGTCAGGGTCAGGGGTCAAAGGTCAGGTGTCAGGGGTCAGGTGTCAGGGTCAGGAGTCAGGGGTCAGGGGTCAAGGGAATGGGGCCATGGTTAGGGGTCAGGGGTCAGGGGTCAGAGTCAGGGGTCGGTGGTCAGGGGTCAGGAGTCAGGGTTAGGGATCAGGGGGCAGGGTGAGGGGTCAAAGGTCAGGGGTCAGGGTTAGGGGTCAGGGGTCAGGGGTCAGGGGTCATGATTAGGGGTTAGGGGTCAGGGGTCAGGAGTCAGGGGTCATGGTTAGCGGTCAGGGGTCAGAGTCACTGTCAGGGGTCATGGTCAGGGGTCATGGTTAGGGGTCAGGGTTCAGGGGTCAAGGGTCAGGTGTCAGGGGTCAGGGGTGATGGTTAGGGGTCATGGGTCAGGGGTCATTGTTAGGGGTCAGGGGTCATGGTTAGGGGTCAGGGGTCAGGGGTCAGGAGTCAGGGGTCATGGTTAGCGGTCAGGGGTCAGAGTCACTGTCAGGGGTCATGGTCAGGGGTCATGGTTAGGGGTCAGGAGTCAGGGGTCAGGGTTAGGGATCAGGGGGCAGGGTGAGGGGTCAAAGATCAGGGGTCAGGGTTAGGGGTCAGGGGTCAGGGGTCAGGGGTCATTGTTAGGGGTCAGGGGTCAGGGGTCATGGTTAGGGGTTAGGGGTCAGGGGTCAGGAGTCAGGGGTCATGGTTAGCGGTCAGGGGTCAGAGTCACTGTCAGGGGTCATGGTCAGGGGTCATGGTTAGGGGTCAGGGTTCAGAGGTCAAGGGTCAGGTGTCAGGGGTCAGGGGTGATGGTTAGGGGTCAGGGGTCAGGGGTCAGGCATCAGGCATCAGGGGTTAGGGGTCAGGGTTAGGGATCAGGAGTCAGGGGTCAGGGGTCAGAGTCAGGGATCAGGAGTCGGGGGTCAGGGGTCAGGGGTCAGGGGTCAGGGGTAAAAGGTCAAAGGTCAGGGGTCATTGTCATGGGTCAGGGGTCATTAGTAGGGGTCAGGGGTCAGGGTCAGGGAATGGGGTCATGGTTAGGGGTCAGCGGTCAGGCTCAGGGTCAGGGGTCATGGTTAGGGGTCAGGGGGTCAGGGGTCAGGGGTCAGGGTTAGGGATCAGGGGTCAGGGTCAGGGGTCAGGGGTCAAAGGTCAGGGGTCATGGTCATGGGTCATGGTCAGGGGTCATTAGTAGGGGTCAGGGGTCAGTGGTCAAGGGTCAGCGTCATGGTTAGGGGTCGGGGTCAGGGTCAGGGAATGGGGTCATGGTTAGGGGTCAGCGGTCAGGGAATGGGGTCATGGTTAGGGGTCAGGGGTCAGGGGGTCAGGGGGTCAGGGGTCAGAGTTAGGGATCAGGACTCAGGGGTCAGGGGTCAGGGGTCAGGGTCATGGTTAGGGGTCAGGTATCAGGGTCAGGGTCAGGGGTCATGGTTAGGGGTCAGGGGTCAGGGGTCATGGTTAGGGGTCAGGGGTCTGGGGTCAAAGGTCAGGGGTCAGGGGATCAGGGGTCAGGAGGTCAGGAGTCAGGGGGTCAGGTTCATGGTTATGGGTCAGGGTCAGGGATCAGGGTCAGGGTCAGGGGTCAGGGGTCTGGGGTGAGTGGTCAGAGGTCAAAGCACAGGGGTCAGGGGTCAGGGGTCATTGTCAGGGCTCAGGGGTCATGGTCAGGGGTCAGGGGTCAAAGGTCAGGAGTCATGGTTAGGGGTCAGTGGTCAAGGGTCAGCGTCATGGTTAGGAGTCGGGGTCAGGGTCAGGGAATGGGGTCATGGTTAGGGGTCAGCGGTCAGGGTCAGGGGCCATGGTTAGTGGTCAGGGGTCAGGGGTCAGGGGGTCAGGGGGTCAGGGGTCAGAGTTAGGGATCAGGACTCTGGGGTCAGGGATCAGGGGTCAGGGTCATGGTTAGGGGTCAGGGGTCAGGGTCAGGGTCAGGGTCAGGGGTCATGGTTAGGGGTCAGGGGTCAGGTTCATGGTTAGGGGTCAGGGTCAGGAGTCATGGTTAGGGGTCAGGGGTCTGGGGTCAAGGGTCAGGGGTCAGGGGATCAGGGGTCAGGAGGTCAGGAGTCAGGGGGTCAGGTTCATGGTTAGGGGTCAGGGTCAGGGGTCATGGTTAGGGGTCATGGTTAGGGGTCAGGGGTCAGGGTCATGGTTTGGGGTCAGGGTCAGGGATCAGAGGTCAGCTGTCTGGGGTGAGTGGTCGGGGGTCAGAGTCAGGGCTCAGGGGTCGGGGGTCAGGGGTCAGGGTTAGGGATCAGGGGTCAGGGGTCAAAGGTAAGGGGTCATGGTAAGGGGTCCTGGGTCAGGCGTCAAGGGTCAGGTGTCAGGGGGTCAGTGGGTCAGAGGGTCAGGGGGTCAGGGGTCAGGGGTCAGGCGTAGGGGTCAGGGGTCAGGGTCATGGTTAGGGGTCAGGGGTCAGGGTCAGGGTCAGGGTCAGGGGTCAGGGTCAGGTGTCATGGTTAGGGGTCAGGGGTCAGGGGTCAGGGGGTCAGGGTCATGGTTAGGGGTCAGGGGTCAGGGTCTGGGGTCATGGTTAGGGGTCAGGGGTCAGGGTCTGGGTCAGGGGTCATGGTTAGGGGTCAGGGGTCAGGGTCATGGTTAGGGGTCAGGGATCAGGGTCAGGGTCAGGGGTCTGGGGTGAGTGGTCAGAGGTCAGGGGTTAGTGGTCAGGGGTCAGAGTCAGGGGTCAGGGGTCAGTGGTCAGGGGTCAGGGTTAGGGATTAGGGGGCAGGGTCAGGGGTCAAAGGTCAGGGGTCAAAGGTCAGGGGTCAGGGGTCAGGGGTCATTGTTAGGGGTCAGGTTTCAAGGGTCAGGGGTCAGGGATAGAGTCAGGGGTCTGGGGTCAGGGGTCAGGGATCAGGGGGTCAGGGGTCAGGGTTAGGGATCAGGGGTCAGGGGTCGGGGGTCAGGGTCAGGGTCAGGGGTCAAAGGTCAGGGGTCATGGTTAGGGGTCAGGGGTCAAGGGTCAGGGGTCAGGGGTCATGGTCTGGGGTGAGTGGTCAGGGGTCAGGGTCATGGTTAGGCGTCAGGGAATGGGGTCATGGTTAGGGGTCAGCGGTCAGGCTCAGGCTCAGGGGTCATGGTTAGGGGTCAGGGGTCAGGGGGTCAGGGGTCAGGGGGTATGGGGTCAGGGGTCATGGTTAGGGGTCAGGGGTCAGGGTCTGGGGTCATGGTTAGGGGTCAGGGGTCAGGGTCTGGGTCAGGGGTCATGGTTAGGGGTCAGGGGTCAGGGGTCAAGGGTCAGGTGTCAGGGGTCAGGGGTGATGGTTACGGGTCAGGGGTCAGGCATCAGGCATCAGGGGTTAGGGGTTAGGGTTAGGGATCAGGAGTCAGGGGTCAGGGGTCAGAGTCAGGGATCAGGGGTCAGGGGTCAGAGTCAGGGATCAGGAGTCTGGGGTCAGGGGTCAGGGGTCAGGGGTCAGGGGTCAAAGGTCAGGGGTCATTGTCATGGGTCAGGGGTCATTAATAGGGGTCAGGGGTCAGGGGTCAAGGGTCAGGGTCGTGGTTAGGGGTCAGGGGTCGGGGTCAGGGAATGGGGTCATGGTTAGGGGTCAGCGGTCAGGCTCAGGCTCAGGGGTCATGGTTAGGGGTCAGGGGTCAGGGGGTCAGGGGTCAGGGGGTATGGGGTCAGGGTCATGGTTAGGGGTCAGGGGTCAGGGTCTGGGGTCATGGTTAGGGGTCAGGGATTAGGGGTCATGGTTAGGGGTCAGGGGTCTGGGGTCAAGGGTCAGGGGTCAGGGGATCAGGGGTCAGGAGGTCAGGAGTCAGGGGGTCAGGTTCATGGTTAGGGGTCAGGGTCAGGGGTCATGGTTAAGGGTCAGGGTTCAGGGTCAGGGGTCAGGGGTCAGGGGTCAGGGAATGGTTAGGGGTCAGGGGTCAGGGAATTGGGTCGTGGTTAGTGGTCAGGGGTCAGGGTCAGGGGTCAGGGGTCAGGGGTCATGGTTAGGGGTCAGGGGTCAGGGTCATGGTTTGGGGTCAGGGTCAGGGATCAGGGGTCAGCTGTCTGGGGTGAGTGGTCGGGGTCAGAGTCAGGGATCAGGGGTCAGGGGTCAGGGGTCAGGGGTCAGGGGGTCAAAGGTCAGGGGTCATTGTCATGGTTCAGGGGTCATTAATAGGGGTCAGGGGTCAGGGGTCAAGGGTCAGGGTCGTGGTTAGGGGTCAGGGGTCAGGGAATGGGGTCATGGTTAGGGGTCAGCGGTCAGGCTCAGGGTCAGGGGTCATGGTTAGGGGTCAGGGGTCAGGGGGTCAGGGGTCAGGGGGTATGGGGTCAGGGTCATGGTTAGGGGTCAGGGGTCAGGGTCTGGGGTCATGGTTAGGGGTCAGGGGTCAGGGGTCATGGTTAGGGGTCAGGGGTCTGGGGTCAAGGGTCAGGGGTCAGGGGATCAGGGGTCAGGAGGTCAGGAGTCAGGGGGTCAGGTTCATGGTTAGGGGTCAGGGTCAGGGGTCATGGTTAGGGGTCAGGGGTCAGGGTCAGGGGTCAGGGGTCAGGGGTCAGGGAATGGTTAGGGGTCAGGGGTCAGGGAATTGGGTCATGGTTAGTGGACAGGGGTCAGGGTCAGGGTCAGGGGTCAGGGGTCAGGGGTCATGGTTAGGGGTCAGGGGTCAGGGTCATGGTTTGGGGTCAGGGTCAGGGATCAGGGGTCAGCTGTCTGGGGTGAGTGGTCGGGGGTCAGAGTCAGGGCTCAGGGGTCGGGGGTCAGGGGTCAGGGGTCAGGGTCAGGGGTCAGGGGTCAGGGTCAGGGGTCAGGGGTCAGGGTTTGGGATCAGGACTCAGGGGTCGGGGATCAGGGGTCAGGGGTCAGGGGTCAAAGGTAAGGGGTCATGGTTAGGGGTCAGGGGTCAGGGGTCAGGAGGTCAGGGGTCAAGGGTCAGGGGGTCAGGGGTCAGGGGTCAGGCGACAGGGGTCAGGGGTCAGGGGTCGGGGTCAGGGGTCAAAGATCAGGGGTCAGGGTCAGGGGTCAAAGGTCAGGTGTCAGGGGTCAGGTGTCAGGGTCAGGAGTCAGGTGTCAAGGGAATGGGGCCATAGTTAGGGGTCAGGGGTCAGGGGTCATGGTTAGGGGTTAGGGGTCAGGGGTCAGGAGTCAGGGGTCATGGTTAGCGGTCAGGGGTCAGAGTCACTGTCAGGGGTCATGGTCAGGGGTCATGGTTAGGGGTCAGGGTTCAGGGGTCAAGGGCCAGGTGTCAGGGGTCAGGGGTGATGGTTAGGGGTCAGGGGTCAGGGGTCAGGCATCAGGCATCAGGGGTCAGGGGTCAGAGTCAGGGATCAGGAGTCAGGGGTCAGGGGTCAGGGGTCAGGGGTCAGGGTTCAGGGGTCAGGGATCAGGGATCAGGGGTCAGGGGTCAAAGGTCAGGGGTCATGGTCATGGGTCATGGTCAGGGGTCATTAGTAGGGGTCAGGGGTCAGTGGTCAAGGGTCAGCGTCATGGTCAGGGGTCGGGGTCAGGGTCAGGGGTCAGGGTCAGGTGTCATGGTTAGGGGTCAGGGGTCAGGGGTCAGGGGGTCAGGGTCATGGTTAGGGGTCAGGGGTCAGGGTCTGGGGTCATGGTTAGGGGTCAGGGGTCAGGGGTCAGGGGATCAGGGGTCATGGTTAGGGGTCAGGGGTCAGGGTCATGGTTAGGGGTCAGGGATCAGGGTCAGGGTCAGGGGTCTGGGGTGAGTGGTCAGAGGTCAGGGGTTAGGGGTCAGGGGTCAGAGTCAGGGGTCAGGGGTCAGTGGTCAGGGGTCAGGGTTAGGGATTAGGGGGCAGGGTCAGGGGTCAAATGTCAGGGGTCAAAGGTCAGGGGTCAGGGGTCAGGGGTCATTGTTAGGGGTCAGGGGTCATGGTTAGGGGTCAGGGGTCAGGGGTCAGGAGGTCAGGGGGTCAGGGGTCATGGCTAGGGGTCAGGGGTCAAGGGTCAGGGGTCAGGGATAGAGTCAGGGGTCTGGGGTCAGGGGTCAGGGATCAGGGGGTCAGGGGTCAGGGTTAGGGATCAGGGGTCAGGGGTCGGGGGTCAGGGTCAGGGGTCAAAGGTCAGGGGTCATGGTTAGGGGTCAGGGGTCAGGGGTCAAGGGTCAGGGGTCAAGGGTCATGGTCTGGGGTGAGTGGTCAGGGGTCAGGGTCATGGTTAGGCGTCAGGGAATGGGGTCATGGTTAGGGGTCAGGGGTCAGGGGTCATGGTTAGCGGTCAGGGATCAGAGTCACTGTCAGGGGTCATGGTCAGGAGTCATGGTTAGGGGTCAGGGGTCAGGGGTCAGGGGTCAAGGGTCAGGTGTCAGGGGTCAGGGGTGATGGTTAGGGGTCAGGGGTCAGGGGTCAGGCATCAGGCATCAGGGGTTAGGGGTTAGGGTTAGGGATCAGGAGTCAGGGGTCAGGGGTCAGAGTCAGGGATCAGGGGTCAGGGGTCAGAGTCAGGGATCAGGAGTCTGGGGTCAAGGGTCAGGGGTCAGGGGTCAGGGGTCAAAGGTCAGGGGTCATTGTCATAGGTCAGGGGTCATTAATAGGGGTCAGGGGTCAGGGGTCAAGGGTCAGGGTCGTGGTTAGGGGTCAGGGGTCGGGGTCAGGGAATGGGGTCATGGTTAGGGGTCAGCGGTCAGGCTCAGGCTCAGGGGTCATGGTTAGGGGTCAGGGGTCAGGGGGTCAGGGGTCAGGGTCATGGTTAGGGGTCAGGGGTCAGGGTCTGGGGTCATGGTTAGGGGTCAGGGGTTAGGGGTCATGGTTAGGGGTCAGGGGTCTGGGGTCAAGGGTCAGGGGTCAGGGGATCAGGGGTCAGGAGGTCAGGAGTCAGGGGGTCAGGTTCATGGTCAGGGGTCAGGGTCAGGGGTCATGGTTAGGGTCAGGGGTCAGGGTCAGGGGTCAGGAGGTCAGGGGTCAAGGGTCAGGGGGTCAGGGGTCATGGTTAGGTGTTAGGGGTCAGGGGTCAGGAGTCAGGGGTCATGGTTGGCGGTCAGGGGTCAGAGTCACTGTCAGGGGTCATGGTCAGGGGTCATGGTTAGGGGTCAGGGTTCAGGGGTCAAGGGTCAGGTGTCAGGGGTCAGGGGTGATGGTTAGGGGTCAGGGGTCAGGGGTCAGGGGTCATTGTTAGGGGTCAGGGGTCATGGTTAGGGGTCAGGGGTCAGGGGTCAGGGGTCAGGAGTCAGGGGTCATGGTTAGCGGTCAGGGGTCAGAGTCACTGTCAGGGGTCATGGTCAGGGGTCATGGTTAGGGGTCAGGGTTCAGGGGTCAAGGGTCAGGTGTCAGGGGTCAGGGGTGATGGTTACGGGTCAGGGGTCAGGGGTCAGGCATCAGGCATCAGGGGTTAGGGGTCAGGGTTAGGGATCAGGAGTCAGGGGTCAGGGGTCAGAGTCAGGGATCAGGAGTCAGGGGTCAGGGGTCAGGGGTCAGGGGTCAGGGGTCAGGGGTCAGGGGTCAGGGGTCAGGGTCATGGTTAGGGGTCAGGGGTCAGGGGTCAGGGTCAGGGAATGTGGTCATGGCTAGGGGTCAGCGGTCAGACTCAGGGTCAGGGGTCATGGGGTTAAGGGTCAGGGGTCAGGGGGTCAAAGGTCAGGGGGTCAGGGGTCAGGGGTCAGGCTTAGGGATCAGGGGTCAGGGTCAGGGGTCAGGGGTCAAAGTTCAGGGGTCATGGTCATGGGTCATGGTCAGGGGTCATTAGTAGGGGTCAGGGGTCAGTGGTCAAGGGTCAGCGTCATGGTCAGGGGTCGGGGTCAGGGTCAGGGGTCAGGGTCAGGGGTCATGGTTAGGGGTTTGGGGTCAGGGGTCAGGGGGTCAGGGTCATGGTTAGGGGTCAGGGGTCAGGGTCTGGGGTCATGGTTAGGGGTCAGGGGTCAGGGGTCAGGGGATCAGGGGTCATGGTTAGGGGTCAGGGGTCAGGGGTCAGGGTCATGGTTAGGGGTCAGGGATCAGGGTCAGGGTCAGGGGTCTGGGGTGAGTGGTCAGAGGTCAGGGGTTAGGGGTCAGTGGTCAGGGGTCAGGGTTAGGGATTAGGGGGCAGGGTCAGGGGTCAAAGGTCAGGGGTCAAAGGTCAGGGGTCAGGGGTCAGGGGTCATTGTTAGGGGTCAGGGGTCAGGGTTAGGGATCAGGGGTCAGGGGTCGGGGGTCAGGGTCAGGGTTAGGGGTCAAAGGTCAGGGGTCATGGTTAGGGGTCAGGGGTCAGGGGTCAAGGGTCATGGTCTGGGGTGAGTGGTCAGGGGTCAGGGTCATGGTTAGGCGTCAGGGAATGGGGTCATGGTTAGGGGTCAGGGGTCAGGGGTCAGGAGTCAGGGGTCATGGTTAGCGGTCAGGGATCAGAGTCACTGTCAGGGGTCATGGTCAGGGGTCATGGTTAGGGGTCAGGGGTCAGGGGTCAGGGGTCAGGGTCAGGTGTCAGGGGTCAGGGGTGATGGTTAGGGGTCAGGGGTCAGGGGTCAGGCATCAGGCATCAGGGGTTAGGGGTTAGGGTTAGGGATCAGGAGTCAGGGGTCAGGGGTCAGAGTCAGGGATCAGGGGTCAGGGGTCAGAGTCAGGGATCAGGAGTCTGGGGTCAAGGGTCAGGGGTCAGGGGTCACGGGTCAAAGGTCAGGGGTCATTGTCATGGGTCAGGGGTCATTAATAGGGGTCAGGGGTCAGGGGTCAAGGGTCAGGGTCGTGGTTAGGGGTCAGGGGTCGGGGTCAGGGAATGGGGTCATGGTTAGGGGTCAGCGGTCAGGCTCAGGCTCAGGGGTCATGGTTAGGGGTCAGGGGTCAGGGTCATGGTTAGGGGTCAGGGATCAGGGTCAGGGTCAGGGGTCTGGGGTGAGTGGTCTGAGGTCAGGGGTTAGGGGTCCGGGGTCAGAGTCAGGGGTCAGGGGTCAGTGGTCAGGGGTCAGGGTTAGGGATTAGGGGGCAGGGTCAGGGGTCAAAGGTCAGGGGTCAAAGGTCAGGGGTCAGGGGTCATTGTTAGGGGTCAGGGGTCATGGTTAGGGGTCAGGGGTCAGGGGTCAGGAGGTCAGGGGGTCAGGGGTCATGGCTAGGGGTCAGGGGTCAAGGGTCAGGGGTCAGGGATAGAGTCAGGGGTCTGGGGTCAGGGGTCAGGGATCAGGGGGTCAGGGGTCAGGGTTAGGGATCAGGGGTCAGGGGTCGGGGGTCAGGGTCAGGGTCAGGGGTCAAAGGTCAGGGGTCATGGTTAGGGGTCAGGGGTCAGGGGTCAAGGGTCAGGGGTCAAGGGTCATGGTCTGGGGTGAGTGGTCAGGGGTCAGAGTCATGGTTAGGCGTCAGGGAATGGGGTCATGGTTAGGGGTCAGGGGTCAGGGGTCAGGAGTCAGGGGTCATGGTTAGCGGTCAGGGATCAGAGTCACTGTCAGGGGTCATGGCCAGGGGTCATGGTTAGGGGTCAGGGGTCAGGGGTCAGGGGTCAAGGGTCAGGTGTCAGGGGTCAGGGGTGATGGTTAGGGGTCAGGGGTCAGGGGTCAGGCATCAGGCATCAGGGGTTAGGGGTTAGGGTTAGGGATCAGGAGTCAGGGGTCAGGGGTCAGAGTCAGGGATCAGGGGTCAGGGGTCAGAGTCAGGGATCAGGAGTCTGGGGTCAAGGGTCAGGGGTCAGGGGTCAGGGGTTAAAGGTCAGGGGTCATTGTCATAGGTCAGGGGTCATTAATAGGGGTCAGGGGTCAGGGGTCAAGGGTCAGGGTCGTGGTTAGGGGTCAGGGGTCGGGGTCAGGGAATGGGGTCATGGTTAGGGGTCAGCGGTCAGGCTCAGGCTCAGGGGTCATGGTTAGGGGTCAGGGGTCAGGGGGTCAGGGGTCAGGGGGTATGGGGTCAGGGTCATGGTTAGGGGTCAGGGGTCAGGGTCTGGGGTCATGGTTAGGGGTCAGGGGTTAGGGGTCATGGTTAGGGGTCAGGGGTCTGGGGTCAAGGGTCAGGGGATCAGGGGTCAGGAGGTCAGGAGTCAGGGGGTCAGGTTCATGGTCAGGGGTCAGGGTCAGGGGTCATGGTTAGGGGTCAGGGGTCAGGGTCAGGGGTCAGGGGTCAGGAGGTCAGGGGTCAAGGGTCAGGGGGTCAGGGGTCAGGGGTCAGGCATCAGGGGTCAGGGGTCAGGGGTCGGGGTCAGGGGTCAAAGATCAGGGGTCAGGGTCAGGGGTCAAAAGTCAGGTGTCAGGGGTCAGGTGTCAGGGTCAGGAGTCAGGGGTCAGGGGTCAAGGGAATGGGGCCATGGTTAGGGGTCAGGGGTCAGGGGTCAGAGTCAGGGGTCGGTGGTCAGGGGTCAGGAGTCAGGGTTAGGGATCAGGGGGCAGGGTGAGGGGTCAAAGGTCAGGGGTCAGGGTTAGGGGTCAGGGGTCAGGGGTCAGGGGTCATGATTAGGGGTTAGGGGTCAGGGGTCAGGAGTCAGGGGTCATGGTTAGCGGTCAGGGGTCAGAGTCACTGTCAGGGGTCATGGTCAGGGGTCATGGTTAGGGGTCAGGGTTCAGGGGTCAAGGGTCAGGTGTCAGGGGTCAGGGGTGATGGTTAGGGGTCAGGGGTCATGGGTCAGGGGTCATTGTTAGGGGTCAGGGGTCATGGTTAGGGGTCAGGGGTCAGGGGTCAGGAGTCAGGGGTCATGGTTAGCGGTCAGGGGTCAGAGTCACTGTCAGGGGTCATGGTCAGGGGTCATGGTTAGGGGTCAGGAGTCAGGGGTCAGGGTTAGGGATCAGGGGGCAGGGTGAGGGGTCAAAGATCAGGGGTCAGGGTTAGGGGTCAGGGGTCAGGGGTCAGGGGTCATTGTTAGGGGTCAGGGGTCAGGGGTCATGGTTAGGGGTTAGGGGTCAGGGGTCAGGAGTCAGGGGTCATGGTTAGCGGTCAGGGGTCAGAGTCACTGTCAGGGGTCATGGTCAGGGGTCATGGTTAGGGGTCAGGGTTCAGAGGTCAAGGGTCAGGTGTCAGGGGTCAGGGGTGATGGTTAGGGGTCAGGGGTCAGGGGTCAGGCATCAGGCATCAGGGGTTAGGGGTCAGGGTTAGGGATCAGGAGTCAGGGGTCAGGGGTCAGAGTCAGGGATCAGGAGTCGGGGGTCAGGGGTCAGGGGTCAGGGGTCAGGGGTAAAAGGTCAAAGGTCAGGGGTCATTGTCATGGGTCAGGGGTCATTAGTAGGGGTCAGGGGTCAGGGTCAGGGAATGGGGTCATGGTTAGGGGTCAGCGGTCAGGCTCAGGGTCAGGGGTCATGGTTAGGGGTCAGGGGGTCAGGGGTCAGGGGTCAGGGTTAGGGATCAGGGGTCAGGGTCAGGGGTCAGGGGTCAAAGGTCAGGGGTCATGGTCATGGGTCATGGTCAGGGGTCATTAGTAGGGGTCAGGGGTCAGTGGTCAAGGGTCAGCGTCATGGTTAGGGGTCGGGGTCAGGGTCAGGGAATGGGGTCATGGTTAGGGGTCAGCGGTCAGGGAATGGGGTCATGGTTAGGGGTCAGGGGTCAGGGGGTCAGGGGGTCAGGGGTCAGAGTTAGGGATCAGGACTCAGGGGTCAGGGGTCAGGGGTCAGGGTCATGGTTAGGGGTCAGGTATCAGGGTCAGGGTCAGGGGTCATGGTTAGGGGTCAGGGGTCAGGGGTCATGGTTAGGGGTCAGGGGTCTGGGGTCAAAGGTCAGGGGTCAGGGGATCAGGGGTCAGGAGGTCAGGAGTCAGGGGGTCAGGTTCATGGTTATGGGTCAGGGTCAGGGATCAGGGTCAGGGTCAGGGGTCAGGGGTCTGGGGTGAGTGGTCAGAGGTCAAAGCACAGGGGTCAGGGGTCAGGGGTCATTGTCAGGGCTCAGGGGTCATGGTCAGGGGTCAGGGGTCAAAGGTCAGGAGTCATGGTTAGGGGTCAGTGGTCAAGGGTCAGCGTCATGGTTAGGAGTCGGGGTCAGGGTCAGGGAATGGGGTCATGGTTAGGGGTCAGCGGTCAGGGTCAGGGGCCATGGTTAGTGGTCAGGGGTCAGGGGTCAGGGGGTCAGGGGGTCAGGGGTCAGAGTTAGGGATCAGGACTCTGGGGTCAGGGATCAGGGGTCAGGGTCATGGTTAGGGGTCAGGGGTCAGGGTCAGGGTCAGGGTCAGGGGTCATGGTTAGGGGTCAGGGGTCAGGGGTCATGGTTAGGGGTCAGGGGTCTGGGGTCAGCTGTCAGGGGTCAGGGGATCAGGGGTCAGGAGGTCAGGAGTCAGGGGGTCAGGTTCATGGTTAGGGGTCAGGGTCAGGAGTCATGGTTAGGGGTCAGGGGTCTGGGGTCAAGGGTCAGGGGTCAGGGGATCAGGGGTCAGGAGGTCAGGAGTCAGGGGGTCAGGTTCATGGTTAGGGGTCAGGGTCAGGGGTCATGGTTAGGGGTCATGGTTAGGGGTCAGGGGTCAGGGTCATGGTTTGGGGTCAGGGTCAGGGATCAGAGGTCAGCTGTCTGGGGTGAGTGGTCGGGGGTCAGAGTCAGGGCTCAGGGGTCGGGGGTCAGGGGTCAGGGTTAGGGATCAGGGGTCAGGGGTCAAAGGTAAGGGGTCATGGTAAGGGGTCCTGGGTCAGGCGTCAAGGGTCAGGTGTCAGGGGGTCAGTGGGTCAGAGGGTCAGGGGGTCAGGGGTCAGGGGTCAGGCGTAGGGGTCAGGGGTCAGGGTCATGGTTAGGGGTCAGGGGTCAGGGTCAGGGTCAGGGTCAGGGGTCAGGGTCAGGTGTCATGGTTAGGGGTCAGGGGTCAGGGGTCAGGGGGTCAGGGTCATGGTTAGGGGTCAGGGGTCAGGGTCTGGGGTCATGGTTAGGGGTCAGGGGTCAGGGTCTGGGTCAGGGGTCATGGTTAGGGGTCAGGGGTCAGGGTCATGGTTAGGGGTCAGGGATCAGGGTCAGGGTCAGGGGTCTGGGGTGAGTGGTCAGAGGTCAGGGGTTAGTGGTCAGGGGTCAGAGTCAGGGGTCAGGGGTCAGTGGTCAGGGGTCAGGGTTAGGGATTAGGGGGCAGGGTCAGGGGTCAAAGGTCAGGGGTCAAAGGTCAGGGGTCAGGGGTCAGGGGTCATTGTTAGGGGTCAGGTTTCAAGGGTCAGGGGTCAGGGATAGAGTCAGGGGTCTGGGGTCAGGGGTCAGGGATCAGGGGGTCAGGGGTCAGGGTTAGGGATCAGGGGTCAGGGGTCGGGGGTCAGGGTCAGGGTCAGGGGTCAAAGGTCAGGGGTCATGGTTAGGGGTCAGGGGTCAAGGGTCAGGGGTCAGGGGTCATGGTCTGGGGTGAGTGGTCAGGGGTCAGGGTCATGGTTAGGCGTCAGGGAATGGGGTCATGGTTAGGGGTCAGCGGTCAGGCTCAGGCTCAGGGGTCATGGTTAGGGGTCAGGGGTCAGGGGGTCAGGGGTCAGGGGGTATGGGGTCAGGGGTCATGGTTAGGGGTCAGGGGTCAGGGTCTGGGGTCATGGTTAGGGGTCAGGGGTCAGGGTCTGGGTCAGGGGTCATGGTTAGGGGTCAGGGGTCAGGGGTCAAGGGTCAGGTGTCAGGGGTCAGGGGTGATGGTTAGGGGTCAGGGGTCAGGCATCAGGCATCAGGGGTTAGGGGTTAGGGTTAGGGATCAGGAGTCAGGGGTCAGGGGTCAGAGTCAGGGATCAGGGGTCAGGGGTCAGAGTCAGGGATCAGGAGTCTGGGGTCAGGGGTCAGGGGTCAGGGGTCAGGGGTCAAAGGTCAGGGGTCATTGTCATGGGTCAGGGGTCATTAATAGGGGTCAGGGGTCAGGGGTCAAGGGTCAGGGTCGTGGTTAGGGGTCAGGGGTCGGGGTCAGGGAATGGGGTCATGGTTAGGGGTCAGCGGTCAGGCTCAGGCTCAGGGGTCATGGTTAGGGGTCAGGGGTCAGGGGGTCAGGGGTCAGGGGGTATGGGGTCAGGGTCATGGTTAGGGGTCAGGGGTCAGGGTCTGGGGTCATGGTTAGGGGTCAGGGATTAGGGGTCATGGTTAGGGGTCAGGGGTCTGGGGTCAAGGGTCAGGGGTCAGGGGATCAGGGGTCAGGAGGTCAGGAGTCAGGGGGTCAGGTTCATGGTTAGGGGTCAGGGTCAGGGGTCATGGTTAAGGGTCAGGGTTCAGGGTCAGGGGTCAGGGGTCAGGGGTCAGGGAATGGTTAGGGGTCAGGGGTCAGGGAATTGGGTCGTGGTTAGTGGTCAGGGGTCAGGGTCAGGGGTCAGGGGTCAGGGGTCATGGTTAGGGGTCAGGGGTCAGGGTCATGGTTTGGGGTCAGGGTCAGGGATCAGGGGTCAGCTGTCTGGGGTGAGTGGTCGGGGTCAGAGTCAGGGATCAGGGGTCAGGGGTCAGGGGTCAGGGGTCAGGGGGTCAAAGGTCAGGGGTCATTGTCATGGTTCAGGGGTCATTAATAGGGGTCAGGGGTCAGGGGTCAAGGGTCAGGGTCGTGGTTAGGGGTCAGGGGTCAGGGAATGGGGTCATGGTTAGGGGTCAGCGGTCAGGCTCAGGGTCAGGGGTCATGGTTAGGGGTCAGGGGTCAGGGGGTCAGGGGTCAGGGGGTATGGGGTCAGGGTCATGGTTAGGGGTCAGGGGTCAGGGTCTGGGGTCATGGTTAGGGGTCAGGGGTCAGGGGTCATGGTTAGGGGTCAGGGGTCTGGGGTCAAGGGTCAGGGGTCAGGGGATCAGGGGTCAGGAGGTCAGGAGTCAGGGGGTCAGGTTCATGGTTAGGGGTCAGGGTCAGGGGTCATGGTTAGGGGTCAGGGGTCAGGGTCAGGGGTCAGGGGTCAGGGGTCAGGGAATGGTTAGGGGTCAGGGGTCAGGGAATTGGGTCATGGTTAGTGGACAGGGGTCAGGGTCAGGGGTCAGGGGTCAGGGGTCATGGTTAGGGGTCAGGGGTCAGGGTCATGGTTTGGGGTCAGGGTCAGGGATCAGGGGTCAGCTGTCTGGGGTGAGTGGTCGGGGGTCAGAGTCAGGGCTCAGGGGTCGGGGGTCAGGGGTCAGGGGTCAGGGTCAGGGGTCAGGGGTCAGGGTCAGGGGTCAGGGGTCAGGGTTTGGGATCAGGACTCAGGGGTCGGGGATCAGGGGTCAGGGGTCAGGGGTCAAAGGTAAGGGGTCATGGTTAGGGGTCAGGGGTCAGGGGTCAGGAGGTCAGGGGTCAAGGGTCAGGGGGTCAGGGGTCAGGGGTCAGGCGTCAGGGGTCAGGGGTCAGGGGTCGGGGTCAGGGGTCAAAGATCAGGGGTCAGGGTCAGGGGTCAAAGGTCAGGTGTCAGGGGTCAGGTGTCAGGGTCAGGAGTCAGGGGTCAAGGGAATGGGGCCATAGTTAGGGGTCAGGGGTCAGGGGTCATGGTTAGGGGTTAGGGGTCAGGGGTCAGGAGTCAGGGGTCATGGTTAGGGGTTAGGGGTCAGGGGTCAGGAGTCAGGGGTCATGGTTAGCGGTCAGGGGTCAGAGTCACTGTCAGGGGTCATGGTCAGGGGTCATGGTTAGGGGTCAGGGTTCAGGGGTCAAGGGCCAGGTGTCAGGGGTCAGGGGTGATGGTTAGGGGTCAGGGGTCAGGGGTCAGGCATCAGGCATCAGGGGTCAGGGGTCAGAGTCAGGGATCAGGAGTCAGGGGTCAGGGGTCAGGGGTCAGGGGTCAGGGTTCAGGGGTCAGGGATCAGGGATCAGGGGTCAGGGGTCAAAGGTCAGGGGTCATGGTCATGGGTCATGGTCAGGGGTCATTAGTAGGGGTCAGGGGTCAGTGGTCAAGGGTCAGCGTCATGGTCAGGGGTCGGGGTCAGGGTCAGGGGTCAGGGTCAGGTGTCATGGTTAGGGGTCAGGGGTCAGGGGTCAGGGGGTCAGGGTCATGGTTAGGGGTCAGGGGTCAGGGTCTGGGGTCATGGTTAGGGGTCAGGGGTCAGGGGTCAGGGGATCAGGGGTCATGGTTAGGGGTCAGGGGTCAGGGTCATGGTTAGGGGTCAGGGATCAGGGTCAGGGTCAGGGGTCTGGGGTGAGTGGTCAGAGGTCAGGGGTTAGGGGTCAGGGGTCAGAGTCAGGGGTCAGGGGTCAGTGGTCAGGGGTCAGGGTTAGGGATTAGGGGGCAGGGTCAGGGGTCAAATGTCAGGGGTCAAAGGTCAGGGGTCAGGGGTCAGGGGTCATTGTTAGGGGTCAGGGGTCATGGTTAGGGGTCAGGGGTCAGGGGTCAGGAGGTCAGGGGGTCAGGGGTCATGGCTAGGGGTCAGGGGTCAAGGGTCAGGGGTCAGGGATAGAGTCAGGGGTCTGGGGTCAGGGGTCAGGGATCAGGGGGTCAGGGGTCAGGGTTAGGGATCAGGGGTCAGGGGTCGGGGGTCAGGGTCAGGGGTCAAAGGTCAGGGGTCATGGTTAGGGGTCAGGGGTCAGGGGTCAAGGGTCAGGGGTCAAGGGTCATGGTCTGGGGTGAGTGGTCAGGGGTCAGGGTCATGGTTAGGCGTCAGGGAATGGGGTCATGGTTAGGGGTCAGGGGTCAGGGGTCATGGTTAGCGGTCAGGGGTCAGGGGTCAGGGGTCAAGGGTCAGGTGTCAGGGGTCAGGGGTGATGGTTAGGGGTCAGGGGTCAGGGGTCAGGCATCAGGCATCAGGGGTTAGGGGTTAGGGTTAGGGATCAGGAGTCAGGGGTCAGGGGTCAGAGTCAGGGATCAGGGGTCAGGGGTCAGAGTCAGGGATCAGGAGTCTGGGGTCAAGGGTCAGGGGTCAGGGGTCAGGGGTCAAAGGTCAGGGGTCATTGTCATAGGTCAGGGGTCATTAATAGGGGTCAGGGGTCAGGGGTCAGGGGTCAGGGTCGTGGTTAGGGGTCAGGGGTCGGGGTCAGGGAATGGGGTCATGGTTAGGGGTCAGCGGTCAGGCTCAGGCTCAGGGGTCATGGTTAGGGGTCAGGGGTCAGGGGGTCAGGGGTCAGGGTCATGGTTAGGGGTCAGGGGTCAGGGTCTGGGGTCATGGTTAGGGGTCAGGGGTTAGGGGTCATGGTTAGGGGTCAGGGGTCTGGGGTCAAGGGTCAGGGGTCAGGGGATCAGGGGTCAGGAGGTCAGGAGTCAGGGGGTCAGGTTCATGGTCAGGGGTCAGGGTCAGGGGTCATGGTTAGGGTCAGGGGTCAGGGGTCAGGAGGTCAGGGGTCAAGGGTCAGGGGGTCAGGGGTCATGGTTAGGTGTTAGGGGTCAGGGGTCAGGAGTCAGGGGTCATGGTTAGGGGTTTGGGGTCAGGGGTCAGGGGGTCAGGGTCATGGTTAGGGGTCAGGGGCCAGGGTCTGGGGTCATGGTTAGGGGTCAGGGGTCAGGGGTCAGGGGATCAGGGGTCAAGGGTCAGGTGTCAGGGGTCAGGGGTGATGGTTAGGGGTCAGGGGTCAGGGGTCAGGGGTCATTGTTAGGGGTCAGGGGTCATGGTTAGGGGTCAGGGGTCAGGGGTCAGGGGTCAGGAGTCAGGGGTCATGGTTAGCGGTCAGGGGTCAGAGTCACTGTCAGGGGTCATGGTCAGGGGTCATGGTTAGGGGTCAGGGTTCAGGGGTCAAGGGTCAGGTGTCAGGGGTCAGGGGTGATGGTTACGGGTCAGGGGTCAGGGGTCAGGCATCAGGCATCAGGGGTTAGGGGTCAGGGTTAGGGATCAGGAGTCAGGGGTCAGGGGTCAGAGTCAGGGATCAGGAGTCAGGGGTCAGGGGTCAGGGGTCAGGGGTCAGGGGTCAGGGGTCAGGGGTCAGGGGTCAGGGGTCAGGGTCATGGTTAGGGGTCAGGGGTCAGGGGTCAGGGTCAGGGAATGTGGTCATGGCTAGGGGTCAGCGGTCAGGCTCAGGGTCAGGGGTCATGGGGTTAAGGGTCAGGGGTCAGGGGGTCAAAGGTCAGGGGGTCAGGGGTCAGGGGTCAGGCTTAGGGATCAGGGGTCAGGGTCAGGGGTCAGGGGTCAAAGTTCAGGGGTCATGGTCATGGGTCATGGTCAGGGGTCATTAGTAGGGGTCAGGGGTCAGTGGTCAAGGGTCAGCGTCATGGTCAGGGGTCGGGGTCAGGGTCAGGGGTCAGGGTCAGGGGTCATGGTTAGGGGTTTGGGGTCAGGGGTCAGGGGGTCAGGGTCATGGTTAGGGGTCAGGGGTCAGGGTCTGGGGTCATGGTTAGGGGTCAGGGGTCAGGGGTCAGGGGATCAGGGGTCATGGTTAGGGGTCAGGGGTCAGGGGTCAGGGTCATGGTTAGGGGTCAGGGATCAGGGTCAGGGTCAGGGGTCTGGGGTGAGTGGTCAGAGGTCAGGGGTTAGGGGTCAGTGGTCAGGGGTCAGGGTTAGGGATTAGGGGGCAGGGTCAGGGGTCAAAGGTCAGGTGTCAAAGGTCAGGGGTCAGGGGTCAGGGGTCATTGTTAGGGGTCAGGGGTCAGGGTTAGGGATCAGGGGTCAGGGGTCGGGGGTCAGGGTCAGGGTTAGGGGTCAAAGGTCAGGGGTCATGGTTAGGGGTCAGGGGTCAGGGGTCAAGGGTCATGGTCTGGGGTGAGTGGTCAGGGGTCAGGGTCATGGTTAGGCGTCAGGGAATGGGGTCATGGTTAGGGGTCAGGGGTCAGGGGTCAGGAGTCAGGGGTCATGGTTAGCGGTCAGGGATCAGAGTCACTGTCAGGGGTCATGGTCAGGGGTCATGGTTAGGGGTCAGGGGTCAGGGGTCAGGGGTCAGGGTCAGGTGTCAGGGGTCAGGGGTGATGGTTAGGGGTCAGGGGTCAGGGGTCAGGCATCAGGCATCAGGGGTTAGGGGTTAGGGTTAGGGATCAGGAGTCAGGGGTCAGGGGTCAGAGTCAGGGATCAGGGGTCAGGGGTCAGAGTCAGGGATCAGGAGTCTGGGGTCAAGGGTCAGGGGTCAGGGGTCAGGGGTCAAAGGTCAGGGGTCATTGTCATAGGTCAGGGGTCATTAATAGGGGTCAGGGGTCAGGGGTCAAGGGTCAGGGTCGTGGTTAGGGGTCAGGGGTCGGGGTCAGGGAATGGGGTCATGGTTAGGGGTCAGCGGTCAGGCTCAGGCTCAGGGGTCATGGTTAGGGGTCAGGGGTCAGGGGGTCAGGGGTCAGGGGGTATGGGGTTAGGGTCATGGTTAGGGGTCAGGGGTTAGGGGTCATGGTTAGGGGTCAGGGGTCTGGGGTCAAGGGTCAGGGGTCAGGGGATCAGGGGTCAGGAGGTCAGGAGTCAGGGGGTCAGGTTCATGGTCAGGGGTCAGGGTCAGGGGTCATGGTTAGGGTCAGGGGTCAGGGTCAGGGGTCAGGGTCAGGGGTCAGGAGGTCAGGGGTCAAGGGTCAGGGGGTCAGGGGTCATGGTTAGGTGTTAGGGGTCAGGGGTCAGGAGTCAGGGGTCATGGTTAGCGGTCAGGGGTCAGAGTCACTGTCAGGGGTCATGGTCAGGGGTCATGGTTAGGGGTCAGGGTTCAGGGGTCAAGGGTCAGGTGTCAGGGGTCAGGGGTGATGGTTAGGGGTCAGGGGTCAGGGGTCAGGGGTCATTGTTAGGGGTCAGGGGTCATGGTTAGGGGTCAGGGGTCAGGGGTCAGGGGTCAGGAGTCAGGGGTCATGGTTAGCGGTCAGGGGTCAGAGTCACTGTCAGGGGTCATGGTCAGGGGTCATGGTTAGGGGTCAGGGTTCAGGGGTCAAGGGTCAGGTGTCAGGGGTCAGGGGTGATGGTTACGGGTCAGGGGTCAGGGGTCAGGCATCAGGCATCAGGGGTTAGGGGTCAGGGTTAGGGATCAGGAGTCAGGGGTCAGGGGTCAGAGTCAGGGATCAGGAGTCAGGGGTCAGGGGTCAGGGGTCAGGGGTCAGGGGTCAGGGGTCAGGGGTCAGGGGTCAGGGGTCAGGGTCATGGTTAGGGGTCAGGGGTCAGGGGTCAGGGTCAGGGAATGTGGTCATGGCTAGGGGTCAGCGGTCAGGCTCAGGGTCAGGGGTCATGGGGTTAAGGGTCAGGGGTCAGGGGGTCAAAGGTCAGGGGGTCAGGGGTCAGGGGTCAGGCTTAGGGATCAGGGGTCAGGGTCAGGGGTCAGGGGTCAGAGTTCAGGGGTCATGGTCATGGGTCATGGTCAGGGGTCATTAGTAGGGGTCAGGGGTCAGTGGTCAAGGGTCAGCGTCATGGTCAGGGGTCGGGGTCAGGGTCAGGGGTCAGGGTCAGGGGTCATGGTTAGGGGTTTGGGGTCAGGGGTCAGGGGGTCAGGGTCATGGTTAGGGGTCAGGGGTCAGGGTCTGGGGTCATGGTTAGGGGTCAGGGGTCAGGGGTCAGGGGATCAGGGGTCATGGTTAGGGGTCAGGGGTCAGGGGTCAGGGTCATGGTTAGGGGTCAGGGATCAGGGTCAGGGTCAGGGGTCTGGGGTGAGTGGTCAGAGGTCAGGGGTTAGGGGTCAGTGGTCAGGGGTCAGGGTTAGGGATTAGGGGGCAGGGTCAGGGGTCAAAGGTCAGGGGTCAAAGGTCAGGGGTCAGGGGTCAGGGGTCATTGTTAGGGGTCAGGGGTCAGGGTTAGGGATCAGGGGTCAGGGGTCGGGGGTCAGGGTCAGGGTTAGGGGTCAAAGGTCAGGGGTCATGGTTAGGGGTCAGGGGTCAGGGGTCAAGGGTCATGGTCTGGGGTGAGTGGTCAGGGGTCAGGGTCATGGTTAGGCGTCAGGGAATGGGGTCATGGTTAGGGGTCAGGGGTCAGGGGTCAGGAGTCAGGGGTCATGGTTAGCGGTCAGGGATCAGAGTCACTGTCAGGGGTCATGGTCAGGGGTCATGGTTAGGGGTCAGGGGTCAGGGGTCAGGGGTCAGGGTCAGGTGTCAGGGGTCAGGGGTGATGGTTAGGGGTCAGGGGTCAGGGGTCAGGCATCAGGCATCAGGGGTTAGGGGTTAGGGTTAGGGATCAGGAGTCAGGGGTCAGGGGTCAGAGTCAGGGATCAGGGGTCAGGGGTCAGAGTCAGGGATCAGGAGTCTGGGGTCAAGGGTCAGGGGTCAGGGGTCAGGGGTCAAAGGTCAGGGGTCATTGTCATGGGTCAGGGGTCATTAATAGGGGTCAGGGGTCAGGGGTCAAGGGTCAGGGTCGTGGTTAGGGGTCAGGGGTCGGGGTCAGGGAATGGGGTCATGGTTAGGGGTCAGCGGTCAGGCTCAGGCTCAGGGGTCATGGTTAGGGGTCAGGGGTCAGGGGGTCAGGGGTCAGGGGGTATGGGGTTAGGGTCATGGTTAGGGGTCAGGGGTCAGGGTCTGGGGTCATGGTTAGGGGTCAGGGGTTAGGGGTCATGGTTAGGGGTCAGGGGTCTGGGGTCAAGGGTCAGGGGTCAGGGGATCAGGGGTCAGGAGGTCAGGAGTCAGGGGGTCAGGTTCATGGTTAGGGGTCAGGGTCAGGGGTCATGGTTAGGGGTCAGGGGTCAGGGTCAGGGGTCAGGGGTCAGGGGTCAGGGAATGGTTAGGGGTCAGGGGTCAGGGAATTGGGTCATGGTTAGTGGTCAGGGGTCAGGGGTCAGGGTCAGGGGTCATGGTTAGGGGTCAGGGGTCAGGGTCATGGTTTGGGGTCAGGGTCAGGGATCAGGGGTCAGCTGTCTGGGGTGAGTGGTCGGGGGTCAGAGTCAGGGATCAGGGGTCAGGGGTCAGGGGTCAGGGGTCAGGGGTCAGGGGTCAGGGGTCAGGGGTCCTGGTTAGGGGTCAAAGGTCAGGGGTAATTGTCATGGGTCAGGGGTCATTAATAGGGGTCAGGGGTCAGGGGTCAAGGGTCAGGGTCGTGGTTAGGGGTCAGGGGTCAGGGAATGGGGTCATGGTTAGGGGTCAGCGGTCAGGCTCAGGGTCAGGGGTCATGGTTAGGGGTCAGGGGTCAGGGGGTCAGGGGTCAGGGGGTCAGGGGTCATGATTAGGGATCAGGGGTCAGGGTCAGGGGTCAGGGGTCAAAGTTCAGGGGTCATGGTCATGGGTCATGGTCAGGGGTCATTAGTAGGGGTCAGGGGTCAGTGGTCAAGGGTCAGCGTCATGGTCAGGGGTCGGGGTCAGGGTCAGGGGTCAGGGTCAGGTGTCATGGTTAGGGGTCAGGGGTCAGGGGTCAGGGGGTCAGGGTCATGGTTAGGGGTCAGGGGTCAGGGTCTGGGGTCATGGTTAGGGGTCAGGGGTCAGGGTCTGAATCAGGGGTCATGGTTAGGGGTCAGGGGTCAGGGTCATGGTTAGGGGTCAAGGATCAGGGATCAGGGTCAGGGTCAGGGGTCTGGGGTGAGTGGTCAGAGGTCAGGGGTTAGGGGTCAGGGGTCAGAGTCAGGGGTCAGGGTTCAGTGGTCAGGGGTCAGGGTTAGGGATTAGGGGGCAGGGTCAGGGGTCAAAGGTCAGGGGTCAGGGGTCATTGTTAGGGGTCAGGGGTCATGGTTAGGGGTCAGGGGTCAGGGGTCAGGAGGTATGGGGGTCAGGGGTCATGGCTAGGGGTCAGGGGTCAAGGGTCAGGGGTCAGGGATAGAGTCAGGGGTCTGGGGTCAGGGGTCAGGGATCAGGGGGGTCAGGGGTCAGGGTTAGGGATCAGGGGTCAGGAGTCAGGGGTCAGGGGTCAGAGTCAGGGGTCGGTGGTCAGGGGTCAGGAGTCAGGGGTCATGGTTAGCGGTCAGGGGTCAGAGTCACTGTCAGGGGTCATGGTCAGGGGTCATGGTTAGGGGTCAGGGGTCAGGGTTCAGGGGTCAAGGTCAGGTGTCAGGGGTCAGGGGTGATGGTTAGGGGTCAGGGGTCAGGGGTCAGGCATCAGGCATCAGGGGTTAGGGGTTAGGGTTAGGGATCAGGAGTCAGGGGTCAGGGGTCAGAGTCAGGGATCAGGGGTCAGGGGTCAGAGTCAGGGATCAGGAGTCAGGGGTCAAGGGTCAGGGGTCAGGGATAGAGTCAGGGGTCAGGGGTCAGGGATCAGGGGGTCAGGGGTCAGGGTTAGGGATCAGGGGTCAGGAGTCAGGGGTCAGGGGTCAGAGTCAGGGGTCGGTGGTCAGGGGTCAGGAGTCAGGGGTCATGGTTAGGGGTTAGGGGTCAGGGGTCAGGAGTCAGGGGTCATGCTTAGCGGTCAGGGGTCAGAGTCACTGTCAGGGGTCATGGTCAGGGGTCATGGTTAGGGGTCAGGGTTCAGGGGTCAAGGGTCAGGTGTCAGGGGTCAGGGGTGATGGTTAGGGGTCAGGGGTCAGGGGTCAGGCATCAGGCATCAGGGGTTAGGGGTTAGGGTTAGGGATCAGGAGTCAGGGGTCAGGGGTCAGAGTCAGGGATCAGGAGTCAGGGGTCAGGGGTCAGGGGTCAGGGGTCAGGGGTCAGGGATCAGGGGTCAGGGTCAGGGGTCAGGGGTCAAAGGTCAGGGGTCATGGTCATGGGTCATGGTCAGGGGTCATTAGTAGGGGTCAGGGGTCAGTGGTCAAGGGTCAGCGTCATGGTCAGGGGTCGGGGTCAGGGTCAGGGGTCAGGGTCAGGTGTCATGGTTAGGGGTCAGGGGTCAGGGGTCAGGGGGTCAGGGTCATGGTTAGGTGTCAGGGGTCAGGGTCTGGGGTCATGGTTAGGGGTCAGGGGTCAGGGGTCAGGGGATCAGGGGTCATGGTTAGGGGTCAGGGGTCAGGGTCATGGTTAGGGGTCAGGGATCAGGGTCAGGGTCAGGGGTCTGGGGTGAGTGGTCAGAGGTCAGGGGTTAGGGGTCAGGGGTCAGAGTCAGGGGTCAGGGGTCAGTGGTCAGGGGTCAGGGTTAGGGATTAGGGGGCAGGGTCAGGGGTCAAAGGTCAGGGGTCAAAGGTCAGGGGTCAGGGGTCAGGGGTCATTGTTAGGGGTCAGGGGTCATGGTTAGGGGTCAGGGGTCAGGAGGTCAGGAGGTCAGGGGGTCAGGGGTCATGGCTAGGGGTCAGGGGTCAAGGGTCAGGGGTCAGGGATAGAGTCAGGGGTCTGGGGTCAGGGGTCAGGGATCAGGGGGTCAGGGGTCAGGGTTAGGGATCAGGGGTCAGGGGTCAGGGTCAGGGGTCAGGGGTCAAAGGTCAGGGGTCATTTTCATAGGTCAGGGGTCATTAATAGGGGTCAGGGGTCAGGGGTCAAGGGTCAGGGTCGTGGTTAGGGGTCAGGGGTCGGGGTCAGAGAATGGGGTCATGGTTAGGGGTCAGCGGTCAGGCTCAGGCTCAGGGGTCATGGTTAGGGGTCAGGGGTCAGGGGGTCAGGGGTCAGGGGGTATGGGGTCAGGGTCATGGTTAGGGGTCAGGGGTCAGGGTCTGGGGTCATGGTTAGGGGTCAGGGGTTAGGGGTCATGGTTAGGGGTCAGGGGTCTGGGATCAAGGGTCAGGGGTCAGGGGGATCAGGGGTCAGGAGGTCAGGAGTCAGGGGGTCAGGTTCATGGTCAGGGGTCAGGGTCAGGGGTCATGGTTAGGGGTCAGGGGTCAGGGTCAGGGGTCAGGGGTCAGGAGGTCAGGGGTCAAGGGTCAGGGGGTCAGGGGTCAGGGGTCAGGCGTCAGGGGTCAGGGGTCAGGGGTCGGGGTCAGGGGTCAAAGATCAGGGGTCAGGGTCAGGGGTCAGGGGTCGGGGTCAGGGGTCAAAGATCAGGGGTCAGGGTCAGGGGTCAAGGGAATGGGGCCATGGTTAGGGGTCAGGGTCAGGGGTCAGAGTCAGGGGTCGGTGGTCAGGGGTCAGGAGTCAGGGTTAGGGATCAGGGGGCAGGGTGAGGGGTCAAAGGTCAGGGGTCAGGGTTAGGGGTCAGGGGTCAGGGGTCAGGGGTCATGGTTAGGGGTTAGGGGTCAGGGGTCAGGAGTCAGGGGTCATGGTTAGCGGTCAGGGGTCAGAGTCACTGTCAGGGGTCATGGTCAGGGGTCATGGTTAGGGGTCAGGGTTCAGGGGTCAAGGGTCAGGTGTCAGGGGTCAGGGGTGATGGTTAGGGGTCAGGGGTCAGGGGGTCAGGGGTCAGGGGGTCAGGGTTAGGGATCAGGGGTCAGGGTCAGGGGTCAGGGGTCAAAGGTCAGGGGTCATGGTCAGGGGTCATGGTCAGGGGTCATTAGTAGGGGTCAGGGGTCAGTGGTCAAGGGTCAGCGTCATGGTCAGGGGTCGGGGTCAGGGTCAGGGGTCAGGGTCAGGTGTCATGGTTAGGGGTCTGGGGTCAGGGGTCAGGGGGTCAGGGTCATGGTTAGGGGTCAGGGGTCAGGGTCTGGGGTCATGGTTAGGGGTCAGGGGTCAGGGGATCAGGGGTCATGGTTAGGGGTCAGGGGTCAGGGTCATGGTTAGGGGTCAGGGATCAGGGTCAGGGTCAGGGGTCTGGGGTGAGTGGTCAGAGGTCAGGGGTTAGGGGTCAGGGGTCAGAGTCAGGGGTCAGGGGTCAGTGGTCAGGGGTCAGGGTTAGGGATTAGGGGGCAGGGTCAGGGGTCAAAGGTCAGGGGTCAAAGGTCAGGGGTCAGGGGTCAGGGGTCATTGTTAGGGGTCAGGGGTCATGGTTAGGGGTCAGGGGTCAGGGGTCAGGAGGTCAGGGGGTCAGGGGTCATGGCTAGGGGTCAGGGGTCAAGGGTCAGGGGTCAGGGATAGAGTCAGGGGTCTGGGGTCAGGGGTCAGGGATCAGGGGGTCAGGGGTCAGGGTTAGGGATCAGGGGTCAGGGGTCGGGGGTCAGGGTCAGGGGTCAAAGGTCAGGGGTCATGGTTAGGGGTCAGGGGTCAGGGGTCAAGGGTCAGGGGTCAAGGGTCATGGTCTGGGGTGAGTGGTCAGGGGTCAGGGTCATGGTTAGGCGTCAGGGAATGGGGTCATGGTTAGGGGTCAGGGGTCAGGGGTCAGGAGTCAGGGGTCATGGTTAGCGGTCAGGGATCAGAGTCACTGTCAGGGGTCATGGCCAGGGGTCATGGTTAGGGGTCAGGGGTCAGGGGTCAGGGGTCAAGGGTCAGGTGTCAGGGGTCAGGGGTGATGGTTAGGGGTCAGGGGTCAGGGGTCAGGCATCAGGCATCAGGGGTTAGGGGTTAGGGTTAGGGATCAGGAGTCAGGGGTCAGGGGTCAGAGTCAGGGATCAGGGGTCAGGGGTCAGAGTCAGGGATCAGGAGTCTGGGGTCAAGGGTCAGGGGTCAGGGGTCAGGGGTCAAAGGTCAGGGGTCATTGTCATGGGTCAGGGGTCATTAATAGGGGTCAGGGGTCAGGGGTCAAGGGTCAGGGTCGTGGTTAGGGGTCAGGGGTCGGGGTCAGGGAATGGGGTCATGGTTAGGGGTCAGCGGTCAGGCTCAGGCTCAGGGGTCATGGTTAGGGGTCAGGGGTCAGGGGGTCAGGGGTCAGGGGGTATGGGGTCAGGGTCATGGTTAGGGGTCAGGGGTCAGGGTCTGGGGTCATGGTTAGGGGTCAGGGGTTAGGGGTCATGGTTAGGGGTCAGGGGTCTGGGGTCAAGGGTCAGGGGTCAGGGGATCAGGGGTCAGGAGGTCAGGAGTCAGGGGGTCAGGTTCATGGTCAGGGGTCATGGTTAGGGGTCAGGGGTCAGGGTCAGGGGTCAGGGGTCAGGAGGTCAGGGGTCAAGGGTCAGGGGGTCAGGGGTCAGGGGTCAGGCGTCAGGGGTCAGGGGTCAGGGGTCGGGGTCAGGGGTCAAAGATCAGGGGTCAGGGTCAGGGGTCAGGGGTCAGGTGTCAGGGGTCAGGTGTCAGGGTCAGGAGTCAGGGGTCAGGGGTCAAGGGAATGGGGCCATGGTTAGGGGTCAGGGGTCAGGGGTCAGAGTCAGGGGTCGGTGGTCAGGGGTCAGGAGTCAGGGTTAGGGATCAGGGGGCAGGGTGAGGGGTCAAAGGTCAGGGGTCAGGGTTAGGGGTCAGGGTCAGGGGTCAGGGGTCATGATTAGGGGTTAGGGGTCAGGGGTCAGGAGTCAGGGGTCATGGTTAGCGGTCAGGGGTCAGAGTCACTGTCAGGGGTCATGGTCAGGGGTCATGGTTAGGGGTCAGGGTTCAGGGGTCAAGGGTCAGGTGTCAGGGGTCAGGGGTGATGGTTAGGGGTCAGGGGTCAGGGGGTCAGGGGTCAGGGGGTAAGGGTTAGGGATCAGGGGTCAGGGTCAGGGGTCAGGGGTCAAAGGTCAGGGGTCATGGTCATGGGTCATGGTCAGGGGTCATTAGTAGGGGTCAGGGGTCAGTGGTCAAGGGTCAGCGTCATGGTCAGGGGTCGGGGTCAGGGTCAGGGGTCAGGGTCAGGTGTCATGGTTAGGGGTCTGGGGTCAGGGGTCAGGGGGTCAGGGTCATGGTTAGGGGTCAGGGGTCAGGGTCTGGGGTCATGGTTAGGGGTCAGGGATCAGGGGATCAGGGGTCATGGTTAGGGGTCAGGGGTCAGGGTCATGGTTAGGGGTCAGGGATCAGGGTCAGGGTCAGGGGTCTGGGGTGAGTGCTCAGAGGTCAGGGGTTAGGGGTCAGGGGTCAGAGTCAGGGGTCAGGGGTCAGTGGTCAGGGGTCAGGGTTAGGGATTAGGGGGCAGGGTCAGGGGTCAAAGGTCAGGGGTCAAAGGTCAGGGGTCAGGGGTCAGGGGTCATTGTTAGGGGTCAGGGGTCATGGTTAGGGGTCAGGGGTCAGGGGTCAGGAGGTCAGGGGGTCAGGGGTCATGGCTAGGGGTCAGGGGTCAAGGGTCAGGGGTCAGGGATAGAGTCAGGGGTCTGGGGTCAGGGGTCAGGGATCAGGGGGTCAGGGGTCAGGGTTAGGGATCAGGGGTCAGGGGTCGGGGGTCAGGGTCAGGGTCAGGGGTCAAAGGTCAGGGGTCATGGTTAGGGGTCAGGGGTCAGAGGTCAAGGGTCAGGGGTCAAGGGTCATGGTCTGGGGTGAGTGGTCAGGGGTCAGGGTCATGGTTAGGCGTCAGGGAATGGGATCATGGTTAGGGGTCAGGGGTCAGGAGTCAGGGGTCATGGTTAGCGGTCAGGGATCAGAGTCACTGTCAGGGGTCATGGCCAGGGGTCATGGTTAGGGGTCAGGGGTCAGGGGTCAGGGGTCAAGGGTCAGGTGTCAGGGGTCAGGGGTGATGGTTAGGGGTCAGGGGTCAGGGGTCAGGCATCAGGCATCAGGGGTTAGGGGTTAGGGTTAGGGATCAGGAGTCAGGGGTCAGGGGTCAGAGTCAGGGATCAGGGGTCAGGGTCAGAGTCAGGGATCAGGAGTCTGGGGTCAAGGGTCAGGGGTCAGGGGTCAGGGGTCAAAGGTCAGGGGTCATTGTCATGGGTCAGGGGTCATTAATAGGGGTCAGGGGTCAGGGGTCAAGGGTCAGGGTCGTGGTTAGGGGTCAGGGGTCGGGGTCAGGGAATGGGGTCATGGTTAGGGGTCAGCGGTCAGGCTCAGGCTCAGGGGTCATGGTTAGGGGTCAGGGGTCAGGGGGTCAGGGGTCAGGGGGTATGGGGTCAGGGTCATGGTTAGGGGTCAGGGGTCAGGGTCTGGGGTCATGGTTAGGGGTCAGGGGTTAGGGGTCATGGTTAGGGGTCAGGGGTCTGGGGTCAAGGGTCAGGGGTCAGGGGATCAGGGGTCAGGAGGTCAGGAGTCAGGGGGTCAGGTTCATGGTCAGGGGTCAGGGTCAGGGGTCATGGTTAGGGGTCAGGGGTCAGGGTCAGGGGTCAGGGGTCAGGAGGTCAGGGGTCAAGGGTCAGGGGGTCAGGGGTCAGGGGTCAGGCGTCAGGGGTCAGGGGTCAGGGGTCGGGGTCAGGGGTCAAAGATCAGGGGTCAGGGTCAGGGGTCAAAGGTCAGGTGTCAGGGGTCAGGTGTCAGGGTCAGGAGTCAGGGGTCAGGGGTCAAGGGAATGGGGCCATGGTTAGGGGTCAGGGGTCAGGGGTCAGAGTCAGGGGTCGGTGGTCAGGGGTCAGGAGTCAGGGTTAGGGATCAGGGGGCAGGGTGAGGGGTCAAAGGTCAGGGGTCAGGGTTAGGGGTCAGGGGTCAGGGGTCAGGGGTCATGATTAGGGGTTAGGGGTCAGGGGTCAGGAGTCAGGGGTCATGGTTAGCGGTCAGGGGTCAGAGTCACTGTCAGGGGTCATGGTCAGGGGTCATGGTTAGGGGTCAGGGTTCAGGGGTCAAGGGTCAGGTGTCAGGGGTCAGGGGTGATGGTTAGGGGTCAGGGGTCATGGGTCAGGGGTCATTGTTAGGGGTCAGGGGTCATGGTTAGGGGTCAGGGGTCAGGAGTCAGGGGTCATGGTTAGCGGTCAGGGGTCAGAGTCACTGTCAGGGGTCATGGTCAGGGGTCATGGTTAGGGGTCAGGGTTCAGGGGTCAAGGGTCAGGTGTCAGGGGTCAGGGGTGATGGTTACGGGTCAGGGGTCAGGGGTCAGGCATCAGGCATCAGGGGTTAGGGGTCAGGGTTAGGGATCAGGAGTCAGGGTCAGGGGTCAGAGTCAGGGATCAGGAGTCACGGGTCAGGGGTCAGGGGTCGGGGTCAGGGGTCAGGGGTCAGGGGTCAGGGTCATGGTTAGGGGTCAGGGGTCAGGGTCAGGGAATGTGGTCATGGCTAGGGGTCAGCGGTCAGGCTCAGGGTCAGGGGTCATGGGGTTAGGGGTCAGGGGTCAGGGGGTCAAAGGTCAGGGGGTCAGGGGTCAGGGGTCAGGCTTAGGGATCAGGGGTCAGGGTCAGGGGTCAGGGGTCAAAGTTCAGGGGTCATGGTCATGGGTCATGGTCAGGGGTCATTAGTAGGGGTCAGGGGTCAGTGGTCAAGGGTCAGCGTCATGGTCAGGGGTCGGGGTCAGGGTCAGGGGTCAGGGTCAGGTGTCATGGTTAGGGGTCAGGGGTCAGGGGTCAGGGGTCAGGGGGTCAGGGTCATGGTTAGGGGTCAGGGGTCAGGGTCTGGGGTCATGGTTAGGGGTCAGGGGTCAGGGGTCAGGGGATCAGGGGTCATGGTTAGGGGTCAGGGGTCAGGGGTCAGGGTCATGGTTAGGGGTCAGGGGTCAGGGTCAGGGGTCTGGGGTGAGTGGTCAGAGGTCAGGGGTTAGGGGTCAGTGGTCAGGGGTCAGGGTTAGGGATTAGGGGGCAGGGTCAGGGGTCAAAGGTCAGGGGTCAAAGGTCAGGGGTCAGGGGTCAGGGGTCATTGTTAGGGGTCAGGGGTCAGGGTTAGGGATCAGGGGTCAGGGGTCGGGGTTCAGGGTCAGGGTTAGGGGTCAAAGGTCAGGGGTCATGGTTAGGGGTCAGGGGTCAGGGGTCAAGGGTCATGGTCTCTGGGGTGAGTGGTCAGGGGTCAGGGTCATGGTTAGGCGTCAGGGAATGGGGTCATGGTTAGGGGTCAGGGGTCAGGGGTCAGGAGTCAGGGGTCATGGTTAGCGGTCAGGGATCAGAGTCACTGTCAGGGGTCATGGTCAGGGGTCATGGTTAGGGGTCAGGGGTCAGGGGTCAGGGGTCAGGGTCAGGTGTCAGGGGTCAGGGGTGATGGTTAGGGGTCAGGGGGTCAGGGGTCAGGCATCAGGCATCAGGGGTTAGGGGTTAGGGTTAGGGATCAGGAGTCAGGGGTCAGGGGTCAGAGTCAGGGATCAGGGGTCAGGGGTCAGAGTCAGGGATCAGGAGTCTGGGGTCAAGGGTCAGGGGTCAGGGGTCAGGGGTCAAAGGTCAGGGGTCATTGTCATGGGTCAGGGGTCATTAATAGGGGTCAGGGGTCAGGGGTCAAGGGTCAGGGTCGTGGTTAGGGGTCAGGGGTCGGGGTCAGGGAATGGGGTCATGGTTAGGGGTCAGCGGTCAGGCTCAGGCTCAAAGGTCATGGTTAGGGGTCAGGGGGTCAGGGGTCAGGGGGTATGGGGTCAGGGTCATGGTTAGGGGTCAGGGGTCAGGGTCTGGGGTCATGGTTAGGGGTCAGGGGTTAGGGGTCATGGTTAGGGGTCAGGGGTCTGGGGTCAAGGGTCAGGGGTCAGGGGATCAGGGGTCAGGAGGTCAGGAGTCAGGGGGTCAGGTTCATGGTTAGGGGTCAGGGTCAGGGGTCATGGTTAGGGGTCAGGGGTCAGGGTCAGGGGTCAGGGGTCAGGGGTCAGGGAATGGTTAGGGGTCAGGGGT